>NC_041408.2:93760758-94110758 GCF_900747795.2 Erpetoichthys calabaricus
CAAACAGAGATTAGGAAGGGGGCAAATACTTTTTCACAGCACTGGGCCTAACCTCATGAGCCCCACTGGTTGAGAGTGGCAGTCTCTGAACCCAAGGCCCCCCCGTGTCATGGCCAGCCTCTCCATGTGATGACATGAAACACGGCAGTAGGAGGCCTCATGTGGCCAGCAGGTTGTGACTTGTGAAGCCCCTCGCGGTGTCCACTGATTTAACTATTGAGCTGTCCCAGGACCAGAGGTCTCGTTTTAGTTATTTATTCCTAGTGGCACCTGACCTCTCCCCCTAACTTGGTGGTCCATAGTGACTCCTTGAAGTGTTTTTCCAGAGTCAAGTCCAACAGCGTTGCAGCAGACTAGCATCCCATGCAGGGTGGGGTCTTTGGTCCCAGTGTTCTCCCTGGTGAACCAAAATGGGATGAAGTGGGCTTGACAATGTCATTCCTCCACTGCATTGTCACATGAGCCCACCCGCCCTCTCTGTTTTTTCATTCTCACACATCAAACTCGGGACCTCCTGGGGGTCTTCTCAGTCAGCCTTGCTGCCCCCCTCACTACATATGTCATTTTACTCGCCGTGTGCCCATCCATCACTCTGTTAATAATGGCAAAAAGCTGAGGAGGTTAGGCCCACCATGAACCCAGCATTTGTCACACCTTTGTCTTCATCATGGCTGGGGTCTCCTGGGTGGTAGACGTCCAATGTCAAAGCAGAGAAATGTCACTTATGCCACTCATCTGCAGTCACAAGAATGGCGGTACAAGGCTCAGGACGGAATACAAATCAATTGGTCGAAAATCTGCTGTTTTCAGCCTCCCGCCAAACCCCAACTCTTGACACCTCCTCTCCATTTTGTGAGCACTTCAACTCCACCACTAGGGGGTCCCTTGAACCACTCAGAATAATTCAGTCTCACTGAACAAGTGTAGAGCAGCACCCATTTTTATTACCATGGCCACCCGCTTTCTTTTCTTTACACCCGCGGGGTTCAACGCTTACACGGAGTAAGGACGCAAATTAATGTGCAAAGCTACAAACGATGCCACCCTAAGGAAGGATCGACGATTTTCTGCTCCCTGGCTGCGAGTCGCTCCAACGTGGTTGGTCAAGGTGGACTCGAGTGCGGTGTTGGACGGCCAATGGCTACCAACCTTTAGCTGCGCATATACAACTGCGGCACACACACCCACACGCACACACATGCATGATAAATGGCAGGTTAGCAGCGCAACCAGCATCCACTACAGGGCTTGCCAGCAGGTGCAAAGTGGACATTTGGTCTTTAAAACGCCCCACCGACTTCCCGTTTCCCCAACAAAATCAAACGTCCAGCCTGCGTCTCCTCAATGAGCTATAAACTGGACTCATGGAGTGGGGACAGCAGGACGTCCCCAAGTGTGGAGCTGCAGGTTGGACAGGACCAGAGTGCTTTCTCTCCTCCCCCCCCCTTTTCCTAGTCGCCTACTGTCACACTCGACCTACTTAGTTCAAATCACACGATGACGAAGGACGACTTCCTACTCTACAAAACAAAGGTGCCTCCTCCTCCTCTCCACACGCAGGCGTCGTAAAGCCAAGGCCATCTGGTGGGCAGCAGTTGCCACTGAAGCTTCCAGAAGCTGCAGTGTGACTGCCGTCCCTGAAGTGCACGCTGCTGCTGCTGCTACTGCTGCGGAGCCAGTGGCCTGTGTGTCCAGTGTGGCTCACTCGTTGGGGGCGGGGATCTTGACGCTGGAAGGTTCCACACCCCAGATCTCCCGGGCGTACTCGGAAATGGTGCGGTCGCTGGAGAACTTGCCAGAGCCTGCAATGTTCTTGATGACCATCTTGGTCCACTCCTTTGGCTTCTGTGAAAACGAGAAACGGGGTGACAAACAAACGGATCAAATTGGGACTTTAATCTTGATGACTGTGACAAAGGCTGAGGGGCAGACAACAACACAAAAAAGAAACACATAAGTCTGTACCATCATGGAGAATCCTTTGTTACTCCTCCGATTGGCACAGCCATTAATTCAGAGATGGCGTCCACCACCAGGCACCATAAGGCAACAACCAATCAGAAGAGCAAAACACTGCAAATGGGGCTACACGGACAGGAGCACGAGATACCACAAGAAGGGGTGGAGCCTGTACTAGAGATGCTGTCTGAAGGGGCGGAGTCTGATCAGAATGCCCTGTCTGAAGGGGCAGTGCCTGAGCAGAAGGACTTGTATAAAGGGGCGGAGCCTTAGCAGGATGACTTCTCTGAAGAATCAGAGCCTGAGAAGAAGGAGCCGTCTAAAGGGGCGGAGCCTGAGAAGTAGGCACAGTCTGAAGGGGCGGAGTCTGATCAGAATGTCCTGTCTGAAGGGGCAGTGCTTGAGCAGGAGGACTTGTATAAAGGGGCGGAGCCTTAGCAGGATGACTTCTCTGAAGAATCAGAGCCTGAGAAGAAGGAGCCGTCTAAAGGGGCGGAGCCTGAGAAGTAGGCACAGTCTGAAGGGGCGGAGTCTGATCAGAATGTCCTGTCTGAAGGGGCAGTGCTTGAGCAGGAGGACTTGTATAAAAGGGGCAGAGCCTGAGAAGAAGGAGCCATCTAAAGGGGCGGAGCCTGATCAAAAGGCACATTCTGAAGGGGTGGTGCCTGAGCAGAATGACCTGTCTGAAGGGGTGGAGCCTGATCAGAAGGAATTGTCTGAAGGGGTGGAGCCTGTGTCAGATATTCTATTAGAAGAGGTAGAGACTAAGTGAGAGATGCTACAATAAATGGAGGGACCTAAGCAGGAGATGCTGTCTGAAGAGTCTGAGCCTGAGAAGGTGGAGCCATCTAAAGGGGCGGAGCTTGAGAAGAAGACACCAGCTGAAGGGGTGGTGCCTAAGCAGAAGGAGCTGTCTGAAGGGGTGGAGCCTGATTAGATGGTGCTGTCAGAGGGTGTGGTGTCTGTGTCAGAAATTCTATAAGAAGGTGTAGAGCCTGAGGGAGAGATGCAGCAATAAGTGGAGGGACCTGAGCAGGAGATGCTTTCTACAGTGTCAGAGCCTGAGCAGAAGGAGCTGTCTGAAAGGGCAGAGCGTGTACCAGAGATCTTGCCAGAAGTGACAGAGCATCAAAAGAGATGCTGCCGGAGCCTGAGGTGATGTCACTGGGGGCAGAGCCTGCACCAGAAATTCTGTTAGAAGAGGAGGGGCCTGAATGATGGATGTGGTCCTTCTCATAAAGGTCATGTGAATTGCTCTTACACTCTGATCCCTCATATTACGACCAATTTGCCTTAGTGGACTCTAAATGGGGCAGATGCCCTGGACAACATAACTCCTAGGATTTCTTGGAGGGGGTCCAGCTTGAGGACCTCAGGATTGCATCTCTGCTTCATGCAGGTGCTGTGGTACCTGTTAACTTCATCGGGTGCGAACTTCAGGTGTGCACTGAGGCATTTTGTGTCAGAGTGTGATGTGGTCAGTAGGAGGATCATCAGCACCTCCAAGTCTGAGGTCATGGTTCTCAGCTGGAAAACAGTGGAGGTGCAGGTGCTACCTCAAGTGAAGGAGTTTAAGTATCTGAGAGCGAGGCAAGAAGGGACCAAGAGATCAACAGGCAGACCAATCATGTCGAAGAGTGGAAAAGTTCTCAATTTACCATCCAATCTACATTCCTACCATCACTTATGACTGAAAGAACTAGATCATGGTTGCAAGTGGTGGAATGAGCTTCCTTCACAGGGTGCCTGGGCTCAGATATTGGATGAGAAGCTCAGAAAATTCTGGAGAAGCTTAAAGTTTAGCCGCTGCTCCTCCTCCATATTGAAAGGGGCCACCCAAGGTTGGTTTGGGCATCTGATTAGGATGCCACCTGGACGCCTCCCTTCAGTCCTAGGACACCATAGAGAGATTAGATGTCCTACTTGGCCTGCAAATGGTTCAGAATTTCACTGGAGGAGTTGGTGGGGTAAAGAGACATCTGGTCAACTTTGTTTAGACTGCTGCCCCATGACCTGGATAAGCAGTAAGACATGGATGGAATGTGTGTGTGTGTGTGTGTGTGCAGCATAAGAAGTGTACCATGTGATGTCATCGTAATTCCATAATAAAAGATGGTGGAGGGCAATGCAGCACTTTGGAAGTGTTGGATCTTTCAAAAATAAAATACTAAAATAACCAACAAAGTAACGGTAAAGAATGGGGTCAGCGAGGATGGACGGGTCCAGATCTTGGTCTTAATGTGTCTCATCTATTGGTGCATCGCTGTAGGCACGCCATATTCAGCAATCATTTGATTGTCAGCATGGGCACAAGACCCAGCGAGCGGCACTCTGGTGGAGGATACGACTGGTCTTGGTGAACGCGGTGGTAACATTAGAACAAATGCTTCAGAAAACATTTGATAAGGTGCCACGTGAGAGGGTGGGCATCAAACTAAAAAGTGGCAGTTCAGGGTGATGTTTTTAGATGGGCACAGAATTGGCTCAGACACAGGAAGCAGAGGGTGATGGTGCCAGGACCTTCATCAGAATTGGCCGATGTTAAGAGTGGAGACCAGCAGGGGGCAGTGCAGGGACGCTGAAATTTTTAATAAATAGAAATGATTTAGATAGGAATATAAGGAACAAGCTGGTGAAGTTTGCAGATGATACCAAGATAGGTGGATTAGCAGATAATTTGGAATCCGTTATATCATCACAGAAGGACTTGGACAGAGTTGTTTTTACACAAAGAACCACAGACACTTGGAATAAGCGACCAGGTAGTGTGGTGGACAGTAAGATTTTAGGGACTTTCAAAACTCGACTTGATGTTATTTTAGAAGAAATAAGTGGACAGGACTGGCGAGCTTTGTTGGGCTGAATGGCCTGATCTCGTCCAGAGCGCCCTAATGTTCTAATAGAACGCCATGATGGGGGTCTTCTGCCTTTAGTTTTGTGTAGCACACTTCTTGTGGGTACACCTGCTCACGTGGACCAGCCCTGTCCATTCACAAGTTCACAGTCAGGCCCCCCGACAGAAATGAGTGTCACGATGTGGCAGCAGTGCCAACCTACCTTATAGAGGTTGCTGACCTTCTCCTGGCAGCTGATGTAAGCTTCATAATCGGCAAACACTTTGAACCTGCGACAGAAGAGAATGAGGAGAACATCAAACAGGAGGCTGAGAACATTCTGCTTTCAAAGTAGATGGTCTCGATGCAGTTTATAGGCCAACAGAAATGCCATAGCTAACTGAGCCACGTCCTCCTTCTGTCATGTGTGACATGTCATTGAAAGGGCTCCTGCGGTGGCAGATCTAACTTTCTCATGCCCAGTTGTGTGGCATCTGCACTTTCTTCCCAATGTCTGCAGAAACTTTCGATTGAGTGGCCACTGACTGACCCCCCAAGTGAGCAGCGTGAGACAGGACTAGTGATGAGATGATGTAGGGAAAAGATGAGGAAGATGATGTTATGCATGTGAGGTCTCAAAGCTGAGATCCCGATCTGGAACGTCATTACACGAGTAGCTGCTTCCTCCATCCCTGGCTGTGATTGACAGCATCGTCCATTCAAGATGCCATTTTGTGGTTAATCATTTCTAAGAATTCGGCTATCAGAGGACAGACCACTAGATACGAAGAACACAAAACGTCTTTTTCATGAGAACCGTGCAGATGATGGGATTGCTTGTGTTTCAGTGGAGGAAAAGGTCACCAAGGAACAGGGACCCACATGTCATCCTCATGTAGATGAAGGACTGAGGGTAGCAAGGTGACCCCCTACACACCTTCTGAGATCATCTACTCACTACAGAGGGCAGGAACGAGTCTGGAGAGCAGGACTCTCAACATGGGATGAATGGCCTCTTCTTGTCCAATTGTCCTAATGTTCTTTACCTGTCGTTGTTCATCAGCATATTGACGACGTCCTTGAAGAGGTCAGGCTGTTTTGGAGAGAAGAAGCCACTACTGATCTGGTCAATCACCTGTCGGAGCTCTGGGATCCTGTCATAGTACTCCTTTGCGTTGTACCTGTTAGTGACAAAAACAGGTTAGGGAGAGTAATGGCAGCAACCAAAAACTTGAGCCCCACTCTCAGGATCCGGGACAAGTTCACATGCGGATATCGAATCTCGAAGAGGAAGTGGAGGCCTCCATTCGTACCAGAACAGCGGCTCCTCCTCTTCACTCCACAAACCCACTCACCCCTTCTTGTCCATGGCTTCTACATCCTCAACCCGCATGCCAAAGATGAAGAGGTTCTCCTCCTTAGCTTCCTCCGCCATCTCCACGTTGGCGCCATCCATGGTGCCAATGGTGAGGGCTCCGTTCAGCATGAACTTCATGTTCCCAGTACCAGAGGCTTCTGTCCCAGCAGTGGAGATCTGCTCCGAGAGGTCAGCTGCTGGGACCACTGCAATAAAAAAAAAAAAAAAAAAAGAGACGAGGCCTTTGAGATGCCAGAAAAGGGAGGGGCGCCATTTAAGTTGTTGGATAAAACAAAGAGAAGCCGAAGGGGAAACGGGGGGTCTTGAGGGGGGTCTTGAGAATGGGAACATTCAGCTTTGGTGTGGAACGTTTATTGGAGTTCGTCAGATTTGAGGCGTATCGTCGACTAGATAATCAAATGATACTGAGAGAGAGTGTGAGTGTGTGGGTGGGTGGGTGCCTGGTTCCTCTGAGCAATCTGATTGGTCAGTTTGGCTTTGTTCTGATTGGCCAGTCGTAGGGATGATGACCCAATACTTCAGAGGTGTGAAGTTGTCCACTTCCTGATTGTGAACGTTGTGTTTATCTTTACATAAAAGGAGCATTACGTTACTCACTTTGTCGTCTTCGTCGTACCGAACTACCGAGCGTAATTAAATACTAAAGCCTTTAAGGACGGGAGGCCTTCGTCAGATTACCGATGATGTTTTCACAGCAGGTAAGGGGGGCCCAGCTACCAAAATGGCTGGGAGGCAAACAAGGAGCCTCAAAGTCTGAGGAGTCTGAGAAGCTGACTTCATGGGAGCGGATCGAGAGAGGAGGTCGAGACACACGACACTACTGAGGAAAGGTGTGGGAGAAACGCTGAGGGTACATGTAAGGCAACAGGGGTTGAGATATGCGAGGATACCAAGCAGGGGTGTAGCAGAAGCACCATTTTTAAATTTATTCCATTATGTGTCTTCAACAGCAAGGTGTAGCTAGTACATTAAAACATAAAGTGCTGGCCCACCACAGGAACTCGATATTCAGGAACCAATGAGTTCCTGTGTGATGAAGACCCTGCACCCCTTGTGGTCCCTTACCACTTTTGTGTGTTGTGTTCCCACGACAGAAACCGGAACTGTGACCTAAAATATGATGTGTGGAACATAAAAATGAGTGAAGCAGGGTGAAGTGAGGTGCGTTCAGAAGTTCAAGGGAGACCCCGCCTATTGCTTTGAGGTGCTCTGGCCTTCAGTGGGGAGATGATCGCTTCAATGAAGTGTGCTAGAGAGGCAGCTATGAAGAGGGACGGGATGTGAAGTATGGAGCGGTTAGGAGTTCACCTGCACCTTATTGCTTTGAGGCGTTTGGGACTTCACGGAGGAGATTATCGCTTCGATGTGTTGCACATCACGGCGCACCAAACGAGGAACACATTTGTAAGTTGTCACCAGTGCTGGTGATCAACCAATCAGCACAAATCATCAGCTGAGCCCCACCCACGAGAGATCCTGGTTGAACGAAAAGTACACACCCAGAAGGAGGAGCTAAAACAAGTACCAGGAACGACAAATGGCCTGAGCTCCTGCGGTGGGAATGCCACAATTTGCCAGAAAGTCTCTGATTCCTGAAAAACGTTTCTGCAGTGGGAAGGCCCCCATAATGTATCACCAGATGTGACAGCCTGAAGTCACAAACCTGACTGTGGGAACTTTGCACTGCTGGGTACTAATCAGGAGAGGGCACCCTTCATAGGTGGGGTCACATGGTCACTCATACAGAAAAAGGGGGGACCTCAGACCTCAAGTCCACTCATGTTGGAGTACATCTGAGCAACGGAAGGCAAAGTAACTAGCGACCACGTCATCTAAAGGGAATTGCAGAACTGTAGCCAAAGTTCAAAGCCAAGCTGATCAAAAAATGACCCCCCACCCAAACAAATAAAAACAAGGCAACACACACCCTGTGATTTTATTATGTGTCACCAAGTCATTAAACTCAAAAAGGGCTTCACCCCAAAAAGTAGGCCTCAAGGCGCCTGTGAGCCCAGCCCTAAACTCAAGGAGCAGGCTTGTGGCCTGCATAGGGCAGAACAAGGATTAAGGCAGCGTTTCTCAACCTTTAAATATTTGTGACCCGAGTTTTCATAACAGTTTTAATCGCGCCCCCCCCTAAGGTTTTTTTGAAAGGATCCCACTAATACCAATTTGTTCTTTTTAAATTAATGATATATCATAGATACATATTGCATTATACCTACTTAACTTTTATCAACATTTATCTAACTCTATATTTATTTATTTTTCTAGTATCAGAATGTAGTTTAAGTTAATTTGTTTTGGTTTCACTTGATTATTTTCGATTCTTGTTTTCTTTTTTCCACATCTTTGTGCCCCCCTTTTTGTTACTTTGCGCCCCCCCCCCCCTAGGGGGGCCCACCCCACAGTTTGAGAACCACTGGATTAAGGCTCATGTTTCTGAAAATCATTCCAAAAAGGGAGAGGAGTACCATTAAAACCCCTGGCCCAAGAACAAAAAAAAACATTTAAAAATAATGTTTTATTCAAACAATATTAAAAAAAAATCTAAATCAGAAGAGAATTGAAAAAACGAAAAAAGGCCAAGTCACATCTCAAAAAGAACAAAATCCAAATCTGAAAACCAGTAATCAGATTCAAAACCAGGAGCAAAAATCGTGAAAAAGGGGGACTCTTATCCTGGTCAAACATTTGTTTCTAACCTGAATTTCATTTTGTTTTCTATATTCTGGGGATGATGGCATTTACAGTTGTTGTTTTGGCATAATTTGGGTTCAAAGTCCTGGTTGTGCCCTCACTGTGCCAGCTACTCAGGCCTCGCCACCCCCCTGTAAGACGAGAACACAAATGGGGTACCTTTTTCTGCCAGGGACACTCTGTAGTTCTCCAAGAAGATGACTTTCAGACGGTCGCCCACCACAGGGTCGTGGTTCACAATGTTGCCCACAGACGTAATCAGTTTTATGATCATTTTGGCCATGTGGTACCCAGGAGCTGCCTGTAAGCAAACGGGTAAAGGGGACACTGTGACACTTGTCTTCGTTTGGTAACAATTCAAAAAAGTCACCTTGTGAAATGTCTGAGATGGCGTGCGTTGTTAAAAAGCTCCATTCACAGTTAAAGTAAGACTGGCCGGTGGTCTTGTCAGACTCTCGACGACACACAAAATGGCGTTGCAGGTTAGCGATGTTCTTTTTGTTAAACACCAGGGAAACTGAGGGCAAATCCACAGGCCATCAGATAAATGCAAATACAAAACTTTCAGTCACTTGAACCCCCCTTTGAAGCGGGGGATTTCAGTGGGACAATCTGCAGAAAACAACGCAACTGGAAATGTCTGGGACCCTCCACCTCCGTCAAAAATATACAATTAAAAGAAAAACCCTCTCCAGCCAGAAATGGCGTTCTTGTGGCCGATTTGTATGTGGCGTTAACACGATACGCCTTTAATGCATTTATAGTCGAAGTCAGGAGCTTCCATCCACTTGGGGTCAATTCTCTCAAACTCCCGTCCCACAGATTTTATATTAACAAATTATAAATGTGGCAGATCGTTGAAGATGTCTACTCTGTGTAGGGTAGAAGTTATTTTTCACCATGATGTTCACAGAGCTCTGAGTGTTTCACGTTTTCTTGACCACATCACAAGTCCAGGGGGTCATAGGGTCACATACAGTTTGTTAAGTGGGCCTTGGAAAATTCCAGAAAATGACGTCAAGCCTCTAGGCAGCGAGAGCTTCTGATAGCCAATCACTCTCACTGGAGCCAACACGTGGATGGATGTTAAGGCCGACCATCAAACTCTCTGCCTCTTTACTGGACATGATGGGAAAATCAAAAGAAATCAGCCGAGACCTCATAAAGAAAAAAAATGGTGGACCCCCGCAAATCGGATTCATCCTTGAGAACAATTTCCAAACGCCTGAAGGTTCCACGTTCCTCTGTACAAACAACAATACACCAGTATAAACACCATGGGACCACCCAGTCATCACTCCGCTCAGGATGGAGACGCATTGTGTCACCTTGAGAAGAACGGGCCTTTGGCAAAAAGTGCAAATCATTCCCAGAACAACAGCAAGAGGACCTTGTGAAGATGGAGGAGGACACAGGTATATGAGGAAAACAAGTCCGACATCGACATCACCTGAAAGGCTATGCAGCAAGGAAGAAGCCACCATCATAAAAAAAGCCAGCCTGCAGTGTACAATGACACATGGGGACAAAGATCTGACCTTGCGGAGAAATGGGCTCTGGTCTGATGAGTGCAAGATTGAACCGTTTGGCCATAGTTACCTCTGTTGTGTTTGGAGGACAAAGGATGAGGCCTGCAAACCAAAGAACAGCATCAAGCATGGGGGGGGTGGGAGCGTCATGTTGTGGGGGCTGCAGGATGGTCTGGGTGACCGTCACAAAATAGATGACATCATAAGTAAGGACAATGATGGGGAGACACAGCAGCAACATCTCAAGAGCCCAGCAAAGAAGATGAAGCACAGTTGCCAATGGGTCTTCCAAGTGGATGAGGACCCCAAGAAGACTTGCAATGGCTTAAGGACAACAAGGTGAAGGTACAGGAGTGGCCATCACAAAGCCCTGACTGACTGAACAAGCGAGTGCGACCAAGGAAGCCTGCATGACCTGTCCCAGCGACACCAGTTCTGTCTGGAGCAGTGGGCCAAAAGTCCAGCGGCTTACGGTGAGAAGATTGTGGAAGGCGACCTGAGATGTTTGGCTCAAGTGAATAAATTTAAAGGCAATACGGCCAAATATGAACAACGTGGATGGAAATGTGTGACCCACCAGAAGAAAAAGTGAAACACTTAAAGGTCTGTGAGCACTGTGGGGGGAAATTTACTTCTGCCCTGCACAGAGTAGACAACTTCAATGATCTGCCACATTTATAATTTGTTAGGATCAAATCTGTGGAGGGCTTAGAAAGGCGGTTTGAGAGAATTCAGCCCAAGTGGATGGAAACTCCTGACTTCAACTGCATTGTCCTTTGAATTTTTACCATAAATTTAGAGCTCAACTTTAATTGCTCTTCACGCAGGCCAACAAGCAGATGACGATCTTGTAAGCGAGACGTCACAAGTGGGAGCTCTGAAGGTGAACACACAAAAGATCAGAGAGTCTGGAAACCAGCAAATCATTCCGCCAGCGCAGCTTATTTGGGCTGTTGACTTCCAAATTGACCCCCATGATGCCCCTCGGTTGAGAACTGTAACCTGGCAAGCTGATCAGGACCTCGACCGCCATCTTTGTGAGCAGAAGTTTCCAGGTTTTTGTCTTCATTTGCGTTTCACCAGAAGTGTTTATCGTGAAGAGTCCCACTTGCGTTCCTGAAATCCTTGATGGTTTGTATCAGCGCAGGCTCCTGACCTCTAACCTCTTCCACAAAGCCTTTCTTACTTAAAAGTGAATCAGCGGAGTTGCTTGTCACAGTAACACACGCCACTGGTCCCCAGAAATGCACCTGCGTATTTTCAGCCCGACTCTTCTGCTGCATGTCCATCCTCCCAAATGCAATTCCACTTGTGCCGTGCTGAATTTGAGCAACTTCTCCTCAATGTTCATTTTATGGTCATTTCCTGGAAGGCGACCCTGATGACCCTTTGTAGAGTTTATGAAGCTCTGTGCCCACCCTTTGTCCTTTCTCAGTCTTAACGGAATCTGCTCTTCAGCTTCTGGTCCTCCATTCCTCACAGCTTCACTAGAATCAAGTTTAGAAGCCCGCATGCCATCAATGGTGCCATCTTCCAAGTGTGTTCTAGGATGTCCCTTATTTTGAATTTCCCCATAAGATTAATAAAGTTGATCTCATCTAATCTAACGCAGACAACAGCTTTCCACAAACCGCTCACGTTGCCATTTCATTTTCTTTCTTAAATGGAGTTTATTTTTGTATCGTATTCCTCACCCTTCACTCAGATCGAGTGCGTTCTTCTGTGGCATCTTCTCCTACCAGCATGGCTGGTGTTCCTGAATCTCGTCTCAGCATTTGCTTCTCCATCATGGCAGGCCGACACTCAACGCCCTGTGTGGCAACAGGTCCAGTAACAGTGTGGTAAACGTTTGATTTGAGCTGGTGTGGGATCTTCTTGTTGCCAAGCTCTCGTCATCCTTGTAGCTTAGGATGGTGTCAGCGTGACCCCCAGGTACTGGAGGTGGAACTCCTTTCTCAGGTTGATCCCATCAACGGTAGTCTGTTGTCAATCTGCTTGCTGCCCTCCGTCCTCTTGATGTTTAGCACAGAGGGGGGTCTTCCATTTCTAAATGAGGTCTCAAAGCTTCTTGGGCTTTGTAATAATAAATCAGTCGTCTTGTGGCCTGCATGAATCACCACACACTAATCTGCCAATTTTTAAAATTCCTTGTCGTCTTTGTTTCTGTGCATCATCTTGACTGATGAAAGACAATTGGCTTATGGGCTTAAAATCCAACGGGCTACGTGCCAGTGATGCCCTGGGCCAACGTCATTACAACAACAACAAGAACAATGGATTTCAAACACGGCCCACAATGACACAAGGAATGGGCTTTAACAGGCCCTGTGTTTTGTCAGCCCCCCACCAGCCCTGACCCCCTACAAAGACAATAACAAGTCATGACCCTGTTTAGTGCCCTGTGCCCCTGGGCTGAACAGGTGCCACACCAGGATGGTACACAGCCGGTGAGGATGCACTCCATCTTGGTGCCCCCTGATTGAGACCCCCAGGGTCTCCAAAAGAACAGGAGGAAGTAAAGTGGCACTGGTGAGCCTTCTTGAATTACTGACTAGCCCTCCTGTAGCCGCCATGGAGCGCCAGGCACTAATCGGCTTTGATTTGGAGCTTCGGGGTGCTTGTCCGTCCATTGTGCTTCATCTTCTCTGTTGCACTTCACCTGCAGATTCCCTAAGCAAACTGTATTGATAAAATAAAACGAGCTTAGTGCAGGCCGCCGAGGGGCTTCATTTTAGATCTCGTTCTGGGTCAGTCGTCGGCCTCACGTCCATCCGGTAATCCTAAATTACTTTGACTTCAGAAGTATTTACAGAAGGTGACAATGAAGTCATTTGTGGCACACCCAGTTTGGTCAGGCACTATAAGCACTTAACACTCAGCCTACCTTTCCTCCAATCATAACTGTCCTGGGGACAAACTCCTTATTCGGCTCCTTTCTGATGCCTAAATGTAAAGAAGAAAACATGACAACCATCAGTTAGTACGCCAGACGGGGACCGTCCACCAGCATGACAGGTGGGCTGGACCTGAATGAGGAGGAACTTTAGGGTCATTGCCAGGCTGGGGGAAACACAGAGGTAGTGAGTGGGGTTGGTTAAGCAAAGCCATCACGATGCAGCTCAGTGCCCACCCCCCATGCCAGTTCTGTATCCCACCCACACAAAGCATACAAAGGCAGCCAACGGTGAGCAACGAGGAGAACGTACGGTTGTAGAGGGTGATGATGTGCAGACAGTTGAGCAGCTGCCGTTTGTACTCGTGAATTCTCTTCACTTGGATGTCAAACAAGGACGCCGGGTTGATTTTTACGTTGTACTCCTGCTCCAGGTAGCTTGAAAATTTCAGCTTGTTTTCCTAAACAAAAACAAAAATACGTTCACCATAATGAATAATACTCAGCCAGGCTGGTACGTTGACACGATGCCCTGTCCTGGGGTTCCAGGGGGGCCGAGTAGGCAAAGATCCTGACCACCTAAGGCAGGTCTTTTCAGCTCCCAAATCTGCTGTGCTGTAAATGAGGCAGAATGTCTGCAATGAAGGTTAAAATTACACACCAGAACGGACCGCGTTAGGAGGACCGCACAAAATACGCTTCCTTGACGTGTTGTGATAACTCATCTGATGAATGAGCTTGACTCGGACGATTAAAAGAAAGAAACGGCGTCCTGACGGTAATGAGACGCTGGTGGGATACAAACCTCTCAGTCACGGAGCTCAAGCAGAGACATTGAGCACCTCTGGGTGAGACGACTTGACCGTCATTGTGGCTAACAGTGGGACGGAATGGTCAGCTCTCATTTATCAGGACGTTAGAACAATCAGGGCCAGAACGGGCCATTTAGCCCAACAAAGCCCACCAGTCCCCTCCTCTTAATTCTTCTAACATAACATCAAGTCGAGTGGAGCTTTGAGACTTTGAATGTTCTCAGCAGATATTTATCAAGTGTCGCAGAGTAGGAAAACGGCTCTGATTGGCTCGGAGGGACACAGATAGGGGTCTGCTCTTAGGAGTAAAAGCATTTTATCAATTCTCCTACTTTAGTAAACTCCACTTAAGGGAGTGTGGCGTAATGGTTAAGGTTTTGGACTTCAGACCCTGAGGTTGGGGGTTCAAATCCCACTTCTGACCCTGAGCACGTCACATGACCCGCCTATCCAATTGGAAAACCAAGAGAAATGGACCCAATTGTATCATAAATGGATGAAGGCGTCAGTAAAGTAAATGTAAATTTCATCAGGATTGAGGAGAGCGCGTGCGCCGTCCTACCTCGTTAGGAGCTGCCAGAAGGTGGCGCTCAGGCACAGATTGGCACGCACATCTCGGGAAAGGTGGACTGTTTTGAAAAACGCTGGACAGCAATCCACTCGTAAAATGGTAGCAGTGTGACAGAGACGGAATGATAGTTGCAATAGATCTTGTACGTGAAGTGATCACTCCATCCACATGGAGAAGCCACGCGACGTCAGACAAAATTAAAGCATTGTAAACTTTACGAGTTAAACGTAGCTTTGTGACGTTGGTGATTTGTGTACGTCACAACCAAGCATTTCTTGAATCTTGCACCGAATTCTGAATGCCGTTACAACACGTGAGGCAATATGCAAATTCGTACATTACCCCCCCCCCCCCCCACCATATACCACATGTAGTGACATCAAAGCAAGCAGCATTCGTGCAAATTGGCGCACACGTTGACGTCACTGCCCAATTGTGGATGAGCACGCGGATGTGAATCACAGCATCCACCACAGGTGCTCGTGGATTCAAACCGTACTGTAGGGGACAGCAACTGAAGATAAAAGGGGCAGGATGGGTGGTTGACAGCAAAACGTCACACGGCTACGCTGAGCTTTGCATTCCACAAACCCCTGGAACCTTCATGTTACACTTTATAAGCACAGGAAGGTTTATGAAAGGAGGCGCAGACTCCTGGGGAATTGGATAAGTAAGCCTCACAGAAGATAAGTGGGGGGATCACAGAGCGAGAAGTGGCCATAACGTACAGCAGTGGAGAGCTTCAGTGTAACGGTTACTTTACAAGTGGCCAGAACTGTGGGAATAGGATTCTTCTGAAGGTACGGCTGTGGATCGCTCACTGCAAAATGAACAGCGTGTTCTATGTTCATTTCGTGTGTGTGTGTGTGTGTGTGTGTGTGCGTATCGGCCTTTCCTACTCGGTGCTCGTTACAGGATTACTTAAGATGTGGTTGCAAAGTGGCAACAATTAGGTACAGCTTAGAGCAATGTCCTGCATTATTGCGTTTCCCTTCTTCTTCTAATTCTTCCTCTAGTCATGTTGTTATCAGCCTTGTGGTGACACTACCATGTTAGTATTAGAAAACTACAACGCATCATTATGACTTACAAGGAAACATCACCATGAGTGCCACCTTGTGGCTTTGGCTGTCATCAGATTGTGACGTCACTCATTCTCAAATGCAAACTCTTACTAATATCTGGGAGTGGGCGCAGGATGCTTCATAAACTGAAGCGTCTCGTGTCCCTGTTGGAGGAAGGACAAATTCTTATCCTAGTTGGACATTTGGTGCAATTCCTAGGAGTAATTCTGGGATGTTTGACAAATACGGACCCTGGGGTAGGAAATGAGCCTCTGGCCCATCACTGGGCTCCTTCATGTGCACACTGTGTGTGTCATCGAGTGGGAGAGCCACTCCGGTGGTCTGAGAGAGCCGTACGGCCGTTGGCTTACCTGCTTGACCTTGGACACGTCTCTCAGGAAGATGCCGTCATCAATAAACTTCAGAAGCTTCTTCAGCTGATATAAGTCGGTGACAAAGTCTTCGCCAATTTTCTGAACAAATTAAAAACAAAAGGGGGGGGGGGGTCAGGTGTTATAAATGACAAAGTTAATTATTAATATGTGGGGGCTGAAAGGAGAGACCTGAGGGTCTGCGTGGCTCTGCAGCATTAAAGACAACATGGGAACACACCTGCTGCTGTGCCACTCTTTCTACCTTTTCTATTCTTTCTTTTTCTTCCTTTCCCTTGTTTTATTCAATAAATAATAATAATACAGTTTATATATAACATGCATTTATAAAACCTAAAGCACTACAAAGCATAACAACAAGTACGTCTCACCTTGTTTTAATTGTACGCATCACATCTTTAGGTTTTTTGTCACTTGCCCTTAGGGGCCACCATAAAATAGATCCAAAGTAACAGATATGAAAATGAAAAATCAATATATAACAGACTTTATGAATTAAAACAAAGCAGGTTAATACAAAAGAAAAAAACCCAATGTAATATGATGCAGATGAAGTCCAAATAAAAGAACAAATTTGTTCTATGAATTAAGATTCCCTCACCTCTAGTTTTCTTTATATAGCTGCTGTGGAATATTTGGGGCAGCACGGTGGCGCAGTGGGTAGCGTTGCTGCCTCACAGTCAGGAGACCTGGGTTCACTTCCCTGGTCCTCCCTGCATGGAGTTTGCATGTTCTCCCTGTATCTGCGTGGGTTTCCTCCCACAGTCCAAACACATGCAGGTTAGGTGCATTGGCGATTCTAAACTGTCCCTGGTGTGTACTTGGTGTGTGTGTGTCCTGCAGTGGGCTGGCGCCCTGTCCAGGGTTTGGCTCCTGCCTTGCGCCCTGTGTTGGCTGGGATTGGCTCCAGCAGACCCCCGTGTCCCTGTAGTTAGGATACAGCGGGTTGGATAACGGATGGATGGCTGGAATATTTGGCCAGTCCAATCTCTTTGCAACCAAAACTGATCCTTGCTGATTAAGAGAGTATCCTGTAAAAATACTGTCTTGGCATTTAGACCTGTTAGATCAGAAAAAACTTTCTTCCTCTTTAATTCATGATTGAGACCTTTGACATTCCAGCTCACAAAGTTTACTGTTTGGTCATAGCGACATTGCTTCTGAACTTTTATTGTCATTTTATAGTCTTAAATTAAGGTAAAACAAGAAAAAAAGTAGAAACTAAATTTGCTAAAACCCTTAAAAGGTGTATTCAATAAGTGCATTTAAAGTCCTTCCTTAAGGCATTCAATTGTCTGGGCATTGCCAATGGCTACTGGCAGGGCATTCCTTTGCCCAGGAGTACGGCCGGATAAAAGTTCTTTTTCTCCCTTGTGGATTGAAGTCTGCAACATGGCCGCAGTAGGGTGAAAGAGCCAGAAGGACAGAGAGAGCGTGAAGTTCCAAGATCTTGTAGTTCTACCGAGTAATCGTAATGCAGGAGAAGAAGAAACAAGAAAGAACTCCATACTGGTCAGGTTGGGAAGTATGCACTGGTACAGTAGGTTGCCACACCCACCTTATGACAAAACAGATCAGGATCCTGGTTGGCAACCCCCCAGACAGACATACAGTCCAGTCCCACTCCCCAGAAATGACCATCTATCTCGTGAGCTGGATCACCCTCGGGTAATCGCTCCACATGGCCGTAGTGCCGTAACTGACGCTCCCTCACACTGCAGGTCATGTGCCTCATTCAGGACTCCATGAGCAACACAAAGTCAGACCAGCGGCACCTGAGGATTCTCCAAACATGAAGGAGTCCAGTCTTCATCTCCGGTCACTGGATAGTGTCCATGTCTCACAAACAAGGAGCACTATGACTCTAAAGACTAGGACCTTCGTCCTTTTATTGAGATATCAGGAGCGCCACACACCTCTTTCCAGTGACCTTATGACCCCCCCCCCCCATGCTCTCCCAATCCGTCTACTGACTTCATAGGAAGAGTCACCAGAGACGTGAATGTCACTGCCGAGGCAAGTAAACCTCTCGATGGAGTCGACATTCTTTGCAGACAGACACTCAGATGATGGCCGTGCCCAAGAGGTCATGAACTCCACCTGTGACAATAATGACCTTAGAAATCTAGAAGTGTCACTGACATTCACTGTCTCAGCTGCACCAGTGACTTTTCAAAGTAATGTCCCTCATTTCACAAGTCAGCCGATTCTGTGTTAATGCTGCTTGTGGCACAGAGAGCAGAGACCCACACCGTTGTGGCTATCAATGGTGTCACGTTGTCCCCTAAACTGAGGAGCCATAAACACACCTGAGCTCTCTGCTTACTTTGTGAAGTCTGTCTACAGACAAAAATGACATATTCAGGGGGATGAGTGGCTATTTGTACCCTTTAGTCATCACACGGCCATCGTGTACCTGGTGTCACCTTCATAGGTTTGTGTTCTTACCTCAACAATGAGATCGGTCAGTCCCGGGTTACACAGCAGCAGCCAGCGGCGTGGAGTGATGCCATTGGTCTTGTTCTGAAACTTCTCAGGCTCAATATCGTAGAAGTCTTTAAACCTGAAAGAAAATGACACGGAGAGCAATGAGGCCACAGCAGTCTGAAGAAATTCTGAACGGGCTTCACTTAAAGAACCAGTGCCATTAAACCATGTGGTGTGTTTTGTGACTGGGTGATGGTTTTGGGGGTGTGGTGGAGGCCTGGAAATAATTGGTAGCTTATTGTCAATCAATAAAAGTTGCAGAGGTTGTAGTTGTAATATTGTCACACATGCAATGACATTCTTACTTACCCGTTTGACTAATGTGCAACACGTTGTAGCTCTGGCCAGAGGTCTGACTGACGTCCTCATGCTGAGAGGTGGCAGTGCCATGCAGGGACGTAGCCAGAAATCAGCTTTTTGGGGGTGTGTGAGAAAGAAATCGAATCATAATTTTGCCAGTTGAAACTGCCATAGAATATATATGATTGGTCAAATCTGAAATCCACTCCCCCCAACTACGCCTATGGCACCATGCCAGTGTGCCACCTCAGTTTTACAAATAATTCAACACACATTTTAAATAATAAGAGGCCCACTTTGATTCACATGCCCACCCACCTCCCAAAACCCAAAGGTACTGCAATTTGTTTTCTCAGTGACTTGCTGTGTCACCCATGAAGATGAAATGACACTCGATGCCATCAGTGAGCTCTGGGCATTCAATCAACTTTACACTCATATATGAAACCCATTAATGAAACAAGATTCTTTCCCATACTACTGTATATGTTATTTCTAAGTATTCATTGTTTTATTATTAGAGTGCTTAATGTTCCTTTTTATTATGCATTCTTGCTTTTGTTTTCATTATTATGGTGTCTCAGTTTGTATCTCTTGGGCTTGGCAAGGAGAGACATCCAGAAATTTCTTTGTTTCCAACCATTTTTAGCCAAAGGGGGCACAGCCCCCCAGTTAGTTTATTGTACCGAAATGATATTAAGGTTATAAAAAAAAGTGTTGGCACACCCTGGCATAACACACCGTAACGTGCCACCCTCCCAATGTCCCTGCACGCCTTGACAGGACCGGGATAAGATAACAGGCCAGGGCACCGAGGGCACCTCCACAAAGAGGGAGTGAATGAGAGAGAGAGAGAGAGAGAGAGACCCCTCGACTCACACGCTGTTCTTGACGATCTCAGAGTGGATCCTGGCAACCCCATTCACCGCGTGTGTCCCCACCACACACAGGTGGGCCATGTTCACCCTCTTGGGGTCTCCTTCCTCGATCAGAGACATCCTTTTCAGTCGGTCCCAGTCTCCGGGATACAAAGCCGAGACCCTCTAGGATTTAAAAAGAAAAGCAGAGGCTGAATGCACTTTTCATTGTTGTGTCGAATCCACACACAGCTTGTCACTGGACGTCACTTATTAAACCCACGACGACGCCATTTGTTCTCCTTCGATACTCTCACCATTTGATGTTTTAATGAAGCAGTGCCCACCCAACCCCTGCCATCTCGGCTTTAAACCCACTCCTGCTATCTCGTATACCCACACCTGCCTGTTCTCTACACCCAGGCGGCTGCTACTTACATCCAGGTGACGCTGGTTGATCTCATAGATGATCTGCAGATGTCGGGGCAGCAGCTTCTCAAACATGTAGACAGGCCAGCGCTCCAGGGCCTCGGGGAGCACCGTGTGGTTGGTGTAGGCGCACGTCTTTACCGTGATGTCCCAGGCCTGCATGGGGACAGAGACATCCGGCAGGGTCATTACTTGATGTGCTACCTCTCGGTGACAGTAAAGAAAGTCTTTAACGCCGTCCGCTTACCTTCTCCCACTCCAGCTTTTCCACATCCACCAAAATCCTCATGAGCTCTGGAATGGCCAGAGCAGGGTGAGTGTCATTGAGCTGAATGGCCACCTGCAGACAGAAAGAACTCAGTGTAGTGACGTCCATGCCGTCATGTCCTGCCTTTACACTTACAGCTCAGAGCCATCAGCAGACTTCAAAATGGAGAAGAGGAGCTGCTGGGTCCGAGTGGATAGGCGCCCACTTAGAGCCATCTTCAGGAGTTACTTGGATCTGCAATAACAGACGTAGGCCACCAGGTGGCGGTGCAGCTCACTTCTTTCAATAAAGTCCAAGCTTTGCCAACAGGAAGTCAGTGGCTCAGTCCACTTAACGTGTGCCGCCGGTCGACTAATGGGAGGAACTGGTGAGGAAGAAACAGAGTCGCACGTCTTCAACAGGAGCGTCAGTGGGAGTTCAGACAGGGGGGTCCATGTTTCACTGAAATGCTGGAAATCCATAAGGAAGCAACAAAGGGATACGACCAGAGAGAGCACATATGAGATTACTGATGTGGACTTTCAAAGAACGCACCGCACGAAAGGTCAGGAAGAAAAGCAAAGAGGCGGGAATTCAGGCTGTGGTGCGTAGGTGGGGACAAAACTGGCATAAACACCACAGACCGAGGGTTATGGGGGGAGGAACCGCACTAGAATTAGGGGTCAGCGTCGGGGCCGATGCTCTTGTTACGATGCCGTGGATTCAGCGAGGATTCCGACCCCTGCACTCGCTGCACACTTTTATCGTGTTGTCGATTTCATCGGAGATGGAGAAACTTGACTCCGCTGCCCACCAATCTACACTCGGTAACGCACGATGGCGACGTGAAGGCGAGTTTACTGAATGTCGATACTTTCGTTTTTGTGAGTTACGTAGATTTTGAATTCCAGGGGTCCCAATTTTAGCGGAGTTCCCTTTGTATCTTACAATTTAAACTGTTTGGAGTCCGTTCTCAATTCTGTTCTGATATTCTCCTGCACTGTTGGTGGGGAATTCAATTTAATGGTGAAATAACATCAACACTCAAGAAATGAAACGAAACATTTTACTGCGGCACCATTTATTGTTTTTCCATGGGTGCTGTCATTTTCTGGAATGTTCTGTTGCGGTTGCCATAGTGTTGCTATGCAGGGGTAACCAGGGGTGCGCAATGTGGGACGTCCCTAAATCGGTTTGTCAAATGGGTGGAAAACCAAATCAAAAGATTCCTTCATCTCCAGTGTGTCCAATCCCAGGATTAGGGGAACGTTTTGAACATAAACTGCTCAAAAAATGAAAGGAACACTGAAAACACATCAGACCTCAATGGGAAAAGAAATCCTGCTGGCCATCTCTACTGCGATGGACTGATATGGCGATGTGTGAGGAACGAGAGGATGGAATTGATCAACCAACACAGGGACACCCCGAAAATCAAAGGGAAAAAATGATGATGTCGCAGGCACGCAGGCAGGTGAGTCCATTGAGCTGAAACTCCAAATGGTACTCAGTAGTTTGTATGCCCCCCCCATAACCCCCCCATGCCTGATAACGTCCTAATGAGACGACGGATGGTGTCCTGGGGATCTTCTCCCAGATCTGGACCAGGGCATCACTGAGCTCCTGGACAGTCTGAGGTGTTGGGTGGACCCAAACATTATGTCCCACCCAGAGGTGTTCTACTGGACTGGTCAAGTGAGTGAGCGTGGGGTAGGGGGGGGCAGTCCATGGTATCAATTCCTTCGTCCTCTCGCCACATGAGGCCAGCCGGGCATTGTCGTGCACCAGGAGGAACCAGCATAGGGTCTGACAATGGGGCCAAGGATTTCATCCCGACACCTAATGGCAGTCCTGCAGTGCCATTGTCTGGCCTGTAGAGGTCTGTGTGTCCCTCCATGGATATGTCTCCCCCGACTGACCATCACTGACCTACCACCAAACCGGTCAGGGTGAACGATGTCACAGGCAGCATAATGTTCTCCATGGCTTCTCCACACCCTTTCACATCTGCCACATGTGTGCTCAGGGTGAACCTGCTCTCATCTGTGAAAAGCACAGGGTGCCCACCAGTGGTGGACCTGCTAATTCTGGTATTTGATGGCAAATGTCAATCGAGATCCACGGTTGGAGAACGTCAGGCCACCCTCATGAAGTTTGTTTCTGATTGTTTGCTCAGAGACATTCACACCAGTGCTGGAGGTCATTTTGTACACTCTGCCAGTGCTCATCCTGTTCCTCCAGTGGGTCCTGCTGATGGGTTAAGGACCTTCTACATGGGGCCCTGTCCAGCTCTCCTAGAGTCACTGCCTGTCTGTCTCCTGGAATCTCCTCCATGCCCTTGAGACTGTGCTGGCAGACACAGCAGACCTTCTGGCAATGCCACGTGGTATTGATGTGCCATCCTGGAGAAGTTGGAGTACCTGTGCCAGCTCTGTAGGGTCCAGGTATGGCCACATGCTACCAGTAGTGACACTGACCGTAGCCAAATGCAAAACAAGTGACAAAACAGATGAGGAGGGAAAAATGTCAGCGGCCACCCTCCAGCTATTAACCCATTCATTCCTGTTCTGGGGGTCGTCTCATTGTTGCCCCTCTAGTGCACCAAAGCAGCTGAAACTGATGAACAAGCCCCTCTGCTACTTCACTGAGCAGATCAACAGCCCACAAGTGTCACTGACTCTCATTATAAAGGGGTCCTTTCATGTTTGAGCAGCGTGTTACTATTACTGATTGTGTTGGTCCTTTGAACAAAATGTGGGAATTAACTATTAATTGTAAGGCACAAGATATCCTGAGGCTATTCCTGTAAACAAATAAAAAATAAAAATCGCTGCCTCTGTTATTGTAAAGACTTTGCTGAATTTTTTTCTATATTTGGTTTACCTAAAGTTATGTAGTCAGATCTAATTTCACGTCTAAATAGTTTGCCCAAGTTTTACAGCAGTTAGCAGTAAAGTATAAAACATCAAGTGCCCGTCAATCAGAATCTCAAGGGGTTTCAGAAGAGCTCCGTCAGACCCTGAAGTCCATGCTGCGTACTTATTGTTACCCATTTGAGAGAGACTGAGATGAGCGGATCCCTTTTGTATTTTCTGTTAGAAAGGTCGCTCAAGACTCTCTAGGATTTAGTCCAGGGGTCTCCAACACGTCGCCAAAGGGTTAAAGAATCCTACATAAATTTGAAAACTTAATTAATCAAATTAGGGGTGGGCGATCTTTCCAAACAAGCATATCACGATCCTTTTAACACAAAATCACGATCCGCAATCTGAATTGCAATCTCTCTTTTCAATGTGGCAGACACTTAAGAGAATATCCGGACTCAAACTCATCAAGACCTCAGTAACACTTTATTTTAAATATCAAACAAAGTGGAATTCAATTGTTCTCTCGTTCGCTAGCTAAGCGGAGTTAAGGACCACGCCCCGAAGCTGGCGAGTGAGTGAGAAGGCCCCGCCCCCTCCCCTCGGCCCCACCCCGTGGATCTCGGATGCGCGGAAATAAATCGGTGCCGCAAGCGAACTCTGACACTTAGCGAAATGAGAGAAGTAGCAAAATCAACCGGAATATTTAAGCAAATTATTGAAAAAAAAAAGACCCGATCTAAATCCGTTAAGTAGTTCTCTTGTTCTCTAATTAAGCGAATGTAAGGAAGACCCCGAGGCAGGCGCGAGTTTGAGGAGGATCCCCATTGTGTGTTTCTTCAACTCTGATACATAGCGAAATGAGAGAAGTCGCAAAATCAAGCAAATTATAGAAAAACCCGATCTAAATCTGTTTAGTCCTCACGTTTAAAGCGGACAGACAGACAGACGCTGGATTTTATATATAATACGCTACCGTGGCTGTTCGTTTGTCTGTCCAGGATTTTAAATCACCTGTAGCTCGCAAACTGTTTGACATATTGACCTGAAATTTGGTACTAACATACTACGTGATGTCTACTATCCGCTTTCGGGGTGATGATTGACCTCCAAGGCTATTCCTCTTTTTATTTTTTATTTTATTGTAGAATCAGCTCTCGGCAGCAGCCAGCAGGGTAGCCGTGTAGCGCATGCCTACGGGCGCCGTTCTCATTCCCTATCACCTTCGCCATCACTTCCCCTACCTCTAAATATCTTAAATCATTCTTCAGGCAGATTGAAGACTTAAATGCCAGCTTAAGTGAAAAATTAAGGAAAACGTACTAAGTAATTACAACACAAACACGGACTTAATCAGTTTTAACACGAAAAGATGCCCACAGAAGAAGAAAAGAAGCGGCCGCTAGGGTGGAGAAAAGAAGAGCAAGCGCATCAACGTCTGAGCAAACGATAGATAGATAGATGTGTGAAAGGCACTATATAATAGATAGATAGATAGATAGATGTGTGAAAGGCACTATATAATAGATAGATAGATAGATAGATAGATAGATAGATAGATAGATAGATAGATGTGTGAAAGGCACTATATAATAGATAGATAGATAGATAGATAGATAGATAGAGTGAAGGCACTATATAAGAGATAGATAGATATATGAAAGGCACTATATAATAGATAGATAGATAGATAGATGTGTGAAAGGCACTATATAATAGATAGATAGATAGATAGATAGATAGATAGATAGATAGATAGATAGATAGATAGATAGATAGATAGATAGATGTGTGAAAGGCACTATATAATAGATAGATAGATAGATAGATAGATAGAGTGAAGGCACTATATAAGAGATAGATAGATATATGAAAGGCACTATATAATAGATAGATAGATAGATAGATAGATAGATGTGTGAAAGGCACTATATAATAGATAGATAGATAGATAGATAGATAGATAGATAGATGTGTGAAAGGCACTATATAATAGATAGATAGATAGATAGATAGATAGATAGATAGATAGATAGATAGATAGATAGATAGATAGATAGAGTGAAGGCACTATATAAGAGATAGATAGATATATGAAAGGCACTATATAATAGATAGATAGATAGATAGATAGATAGATAGATAGATAGATAGATAGATAGATAGATAGATGTGTGAAGGCACTATATAATAGATAGATAGATAGATAGATAGATAGATAGATAGATAGATAGATAGATAGATAGATAGATAGATAGATAGATAGATAGATAGATACTTTATTAATCCCAAGGGGAAATTCATAAAAAAATAAAGTCATACAAGGAGCTGCTGGAATAGCTGCCACTCGCGGTGGCGTCTGAGTCATCTAAGATAAACGTATGACAACCAGGAATGCTCAAGTCAAGTGTATTCGCACCGCTACTGGTAATATATATTAGTAAACCTTCAAAATAATGTGCAGTTAAATTGTCAACAGCATTCTCAGCATTTCTGGAGCTTAGTAGAGACAGATGACTAGAAGAATCTTCACCAAGCAGCTCTGAAAATGTCTGCTGTGTTTGGGTCTCCACACCTCCGAGAGTCTGACGTGAATATCATGAAGTCAAAGTTCAGAACAAGACTGACAGACGGACATTTAAATGAGTGAACCTGAGGGGCTCCACTCCACCAGACACCTCAGTGCCAGTCATCTGACTAACTCAAAAACACATCACACATGTAACTGGAGTTTTGAATAAAGTGACATGTGACAAAATGACAAATGAATAAGTCAGTCAGTCAGTCATCTTCCAACCCACTACATCCTAATACAGGGGTCTGCTGGAGCCAATCCCAGCCAGCACAGGGCACAAGGCAGGAATAAACCCTGGGCAGGGCGCCAGCCCAACCGCTGGGCACACACACACACTAAGGACAATTTAGGATCGCCAATGCACCTAACCTGCATGTCTTTGGACTGTGGGGGTGAAACCGGAGCACCTGGAGGAAGACACGGGGAGAACATGCAAACTCCACACAGGGAGGACCTGGGAAGCGAACCCGGGTCTCCTTACTGTGAGGCAGCAGCACTACCACTGCGCCACCGTACCACCCTTGAAGAAGTCATCTGTGTATTGGGGATTGCATTGTTTGGTTTTCATTCAATAGTCTGAGATCCACTAGAAAATGCAAAATGCACTTGCAGGTGAACTCAATATTTTTTTGTGATATTTTAATGCACCGACATTTTTTAAATGTTCAGGCAAAACGAGCGTGTTCAGTTTGTTTGGGTTGAAATAAGTGATGAGAAGAAACGTTAGAAAACACAAGGAGCTCTCAGCCATTGTCATATTGGAAAAGTAGCTCTGGGTTTTGGAGAGCCCTGATTTAGTCCTTCGGAGCTCGTATCTGGTCATACCGCGTGGGGGGACCTTTACAGTTGTGTGTGAGGAGCAGAGTTTGGGTTGGAAGGCCTGGCTTTGGGTGTTTGTTCCTTTTGCTTGTTAAATGTAATTGTTGTACGCTAGCTGTTGTCACACACGTGTGCAATAAGGTGGAAGCTGAATGGACCGAGTGAAGGCAAGTCCACGCCTTGCCTTGTTAACCCTAACCCTAACCCTAACCCTGCTGGGACACTCGTGTTGGGGACTTTGAAGAAGAAGTACGAGAGTGTTTGGGACAGGCGCGCTCACCTTATCTGGGAACGAATCAAAGCTCGTCCTCACAGGGTCTCTGCAGCCGAACTTGGAGGACTTGAAGCGGCGGATGATATCCTGCAGGGTGGCGGCCACCACAAAGTACTCCTGCTTCAGCCGTAGCTCCTTCCCTTCAAAAAACTGAACATACACCTAAGTTAGTCACTCGGCGGAGCAAATGAAATGACAACGTTAGGAAATCTCGAGCTCAGATCTCCTCGCCAGGACCCACCTGCTTACACACCTTTGCCATTTCTGCCTCTTTATGCTATAAAAAAGTTTCTTGTTGTAGAAATGATGGGCAAAGAGACCGACACTAGGGGGCATAACTGCGCCACCCTTCAGCAGTAATGGGTCTACCACCCGGGTACGAATGGCTTGCTGCTCACCTTGGATGCCAGTGTGCCAGTGTGGGTGTCACACCCCAGCATTGGCTTCTTTAATAGGTTGGCTTACAAAAGTGATGCTCTGCAGAGCACACCAGCAGGGTACCCCCTGTAGCTGATGTACCCCAACATCCCACTGTCAGAAATCAAAAATCCTGTGCAGATGTTGTACCTCCAGCATCAGCAGTGCAGCCTGACCTCAGGCTGGGCAGCCGGCACACTGGCAGGCCATTGTCAGCCATTAAATCTTGGAGACCGCAGGCTGCTAAAGGCACCTGATTCAGTCTCACGTCGGTCACAGATTTGCTGCTCCCACCTGGATGTGTCTTCATACTCACGTTGTCGTTGGGGTACAGCACTCTGGAGATGTTCTCTGCCAGGTTTCTGTCCAGCACTGCCTCGATGTAGTCACCCACATTGACTGCCAAGGAAAGAAGAACCTCATTAGCAATTAGGAAACCGGAGGACACAGACAGAGGAAGAAAAGCCCAAAATAAAAAGGGGCGAGTCTGGTGTGGGTGGTCTAAAGGCCCAATGGCCTCGTCACCCTGGTGGCAGGATGGACAGCAGTGTGAGCTCACAGTGCCCACCATGGGATTGAGAGTCACAGGTGCAAGTCACATGGAAGACTCCCTGTGTGACCTGCCTGCCTAAGTGAGATGTGGCAATTATAAAAGGAACTGTATAAAATAAACAAACAAATAGATATAGAGCTAAATAATACACGTGAAAGGCACTATATGATTTATTAGATACGCTACACATCTAAGTCGGGTTGAAATCTAAATAATCCACACAGACCTCAGTGTTAACATTTTCAGTGCACCATCCATTGGAATGTATTTTGCAATGCATGTAGTAATAAAATGCGTTGCAGATGTCAATCCAACAGATGGCGCATCATAAACATGTGTAGTAATAAAATGCATTACTACAAATACTTGTGATGCTCCATTTGTTGGAATGACAAATGCAATGCATAAGTCTCTGTTAGAGGCCATTTTGGTATGGGGCTCATAAAAGCAGTGTAAATGTTGGTACTGCACCATCTGTTGGAAAGACAGAGACATTGCAAGTGGACAGATGCAAAAATACACAGACACTTGACCTTTTATTAATGTGCACAGAGAGAAAGGAGCTCTATAATAGACAGATATACAGACAGATAGATAAGGAGCTATAAGACAGTTATATGGGAAAGGCGCTATATAATATAGACAGATAAATAGATAAGGAGCTATAAAAGACAGTTATATAGGAAAGGCGCTATATGATATAGACAGATAAATAGAGAAGCAGTTATATAGGAAAGGTGCTATATAATATAGACAGATAAATATATAAGGAGCTATAAGACAGTTATATAGGAAAGGCGCTATATAATATAGGCAGATAAATATATAAGGAGCTATAAGACAGTTATATAGGAAATGCGCTATATAATATAGACAGATCACAGGTGGTGCAGTGGTAGTGCTGCTGCTATGCAGTAAGGAGACTGTGGAAGGTTGTGGGTTCGCTTCCCGGTTCCTCCCTGTGTGGATAGCGCTTTGAGTACTGAGAAAAGCGCTATATAAATGTAATGAATTATTATTATTATTATTATTATTATAAATAGATAAGGGGCTATAAGACAGTTATATAGGAAAGGCGCTATATAATATAGACAGATAAATAGAGAAGCAGTTATATAGGAAAGGCGCTATATAATATAGACAGATAAATATATAAGGAGGTATAAGACAGTTATATAGGAAAGGCACTATATAATATAGACAGATAAATAGATAAGGAGCTATAAGACAGAACAGATGGACAGATATGAAAGGCGCTATATAATAGACAGATATACAGACAGATTGATATAAAAGGAACTACATAACAGACAGAAACATTGATATATAAGGCACTATATAATAGATATAGGAAAGGAGCTTTAAAATATATAGAAAAGGAGCTATATGCCAGAAACATAGAAAAGTCGGAGCATAGCAGACAGAAATATAGATATGAAAGGCACTATATAATAAATAGATATAGATTGAAAAACATCTACATGATAGATATATAGAAAGATAGTGCTATTTATTTATTACTTAAACATATAGAAATGGAACTGAGAGATATATAGAAAAGGCACTTCATAACAGACAGATAGCTATGAAAGGCACTATATAGACAGAAAAGGTGCTCGATGACATATAGATAGATGTACTGATCCCAGATGTGAAATTCACAAAAAGAGCCTTAAAAGCCTAGCATGAAACTGTAAAAAATTCACAATGGCATAAGTTCAAGATCCAGAGCCGTAGGTGCCATCTTGGCACTGCACATTTGTATTCCTAATGCCTGTTCATGTATCCCCTGCCCGTCCCTCTGAAGTGCCAGTACGTTGCTATTTCAAATGCCACCTCCTCCTCCTCCACACTGAGCGTATTGAACATGAGGCTGTTCCATTTCTGACCTCCCCCCCACACTTTATACTGCACTAAACTGTGTGCTGCTGTTCCGTATCTCAGCACCCTCCCACACCCCTTCTTCAGATTGCACTTAACTGTGTGTCTCCCTGTTGCTTTCCCACCAGTTTATTTCTTTTTTTTTTACTTTCATCTCGTGCCACTTCTTCATTTCTCAATGACCCGTTTCTACTTTAAACTGTCACTGTTTGGTGTCCCACTTCTTCCTCCCCCATGTTCCATGACCCCCCCCCCCCATTGAAATGCCCTCCTCTGTCCTGCAGTTCCTCCTCATAATCCTCCATCACCTCCCCCTTCTTGCTGAAAGGCCTGCGGACCCCGAGGTGTCACGTCACTGGCAGGCTGCCATCTGCAGACGGCACTTGAAATTCTGCTCAGAAGGCAGAGAGCTGCACTTCAAGCCTGAAGGGACAAACAGGACAGGCGCACGATCTCTTTAGGTCGGGGGGCTGGAATTTAATGATATTTATTTTTAACCCTTTCCAACAAGCTAAACAGAATTAATTATTCACATTAAAATTTGTTTGCGTATTCCACTAATGGCGTGTGACAGCCAGCAGCCTCTCCAGGTGGCATTTGCGTGTAATGCAGTAGCCAAGACTTAGAGGGGCAGGAGACCACTGCAGGGCCAGTGTGCTCATAAATTTACATAGGCCCACCTAACCTTCATGACGGTGGGATACAAGACCAGACTGGCGGACCAGGACATCCATCCATCCATCCATTTTCCAACCTGTTGAATCCGAACACAGGGTCACGGGGGTCTGCTGGAGCCAATCCCAGCCAACACAGGGCGCAAGGCAGGAACAAACCCCGGGCAGGGTGCCAGCCCACCGCAGGGCACAAACACACCAAGCACACACACTAAGGACAATTTAGGATCACCAATGCACCTAACCTGCATGTCTTTGGACTGTGGGAGGAAACTCACGCAGACACGGGGAGAACATGCAAACTCCACGCAGGGAGGACCCGGGAAACAAACACCCAGGCTACCCACTGCGCCACCGTGCCACCCCATAACCTACATGCAGTCTCTAAAATGATGGGAGGCAGGACAGACACCCACTGTGATAACTGGCTGGAGTCACGAAACCTTGAAAACGTGATATGGACAAAGTCCCATGGGAATTATTATGAGCTAGAAATCCCAGGAGATGCAAACGTAATGCCAATGAACACAAACAGAAAACAAAAGAAATAAAGAAAAAGGACCGAAACGCCACCCAACTGCCCGATTTTTTCGACAGTCTTCACTGCTCACCATTTCACACGAGAAGGTCTCCACCGAGGGACATTCAACATCGGCGACACCGCCGTATTTAACTCAACCCTGGGATGACCCGCAGTCACGAGAATCTCGACCAATCGGGACGCATGGCGCCCTGCAGTGCTGCTGAAACCAACAGACGAGAAATGGATGAGGTGACAACTCGACAGTAGATGTGTTAACCTCACGACTGTGTCAGTACAATCCAAAATAACCAAAAAATACAACAAAACGTGGGTCTCAAGGCTCCAGTGGGGCCCACAACCAAAGGACGCCTTTCTCCGCGGGCCGGAAAAACAAGTAAAGGCGTCAGAACTGCACAGGGAGAAGGGAACCGACGTATGGAAGTCCTGCCTGCAACAGCGGCCTGTCATGCCATCATTGCCAAAGCAGCGACACCCTCGTCAAAATACCAAACATAATATGAATTTAAAAAAACAACCGCATTTCTAAGAAAAAATGAACACCTTTATACTTTATAAAACGTAAAGAAATGATTTTGAATCTCAGAGGAAAGAAAAAAAAACGTATATCCCTATTAGAACATTTTTCAAGTTTGTCCAATCATAAGGTTTGAGAACCAGCACTACCGGCACAGCCCAGCTCACTTAGGAGTTCTTCATGATCACGTTTGAAGGACGCGTCGGAGGGGGTGGAGCTTCACAAGGAGGTCACTTCCTGTTGCTGTCCCAGGACCGCCCAGTCACCCCTACAGACCAGCAGTTTGAAAGTGGGTCACATGACACTTACACTCCTGAAGGTTGAAGTCGTTGGGGGCTTTGGCTGACCAGAGTCTCATGGTGTTCACCGTGTTGTTCTTGTAGCCCGGCACTGGAGTGTCATAAGGCATGGCGAGGACGATCTAAAGGTCGAGGAAGAACATGATGATGAGCTTAGTGAGGCAGGGCTTTGATGAAAGATTAAAACCAAACCTACACAAAGCACATCAAGGCCTTGGAGCCAATCCCTCAAGACATTACCTGAGTGTCTACCCACTTGGCACCACCTCCGCTTTGATCGACTCTTCCGTAGAAGTGGATGGGCAGCATGAACTCGGGTCGCGCTTTCTCCCAGGGGTTGCCATAGCGCAACCAATCATCAGCTTCCTCAATCTGAAAGAAAAGATTTGGGCATTTTTTACTTCTTGTGGGTAAAACATGAAGGACATCAGGGATCAGAAGCTCTTCACTGAGACGAGACGAGGCCTCCTTGACAGCACCATTTTGTACTCTGGACTATTAAATTGTGTAAATGGCTGACAGCTGCAGGTGGCATCCAATCCACCATCTTAAACTTGCCAAACTCACCCCTGGGAACAATAAAGCTTTACCCATCTAAATGAATGAATGAAATCAATAGAACTTCTCCAAAGCTGTCACCGTGACGGCCTGAGCCCACGGCTCTGGGCACAACCCTCAGTTCTGGGACATTGATAGTCACGACCAAGATGGACCAGGGTGAGCGAGCAGACAACAAAGACTTTTAAACAGAACAATAACAATGAGAATAAAAATGTCCTAAGTGTGCAAACAGTGCATTTAAATACGTCAAGAAATAATCCAAGAAATAAGTAAATCCATAAAATGCAGCAATAAAAACAAACAACGTCCTCTGGTGCAAATAAATAATTAAAGTCAATAAATAGATTCAAAACCCCAGGGGTAATCTTCATTCATTTCACCTTCAATACCACAACATCGAGATCTCACAGGCACACAGCCTGTGTAGTGTAGTGTAGTCGGCAGGATAGATAGATAGATAGATAGATAGATAGATAGATAGATAGATAGATAGATAGATAGATAGATAGATAGATAGATAGATAGATAGATAGATATGAAAGGCACTATATAAGAGATAGATGTTTTAGTGTAGTCGGCAGGATAGATAGATAGATATGAAAGGCACTATATAATAGACAGATATTTTAGTGTAGTCGGCAGGAAAGATAGATAGATATGAAAGGCACTATATAATAGATATTTTAGTGTAGTCGGCAGGATAGATAGATAGATAGATAGATAGATAGATAGATAGATAGATCGATAGATAGATAGATAGATAGATAGATAGATAGATAGATAGATAGATAGATAGATAGATAGATAGATGTCCCAAATGGGGTGGAGGGCGATTCTTTACCCAGCAGGGAGACCATAATTGAAGTTCAACATGGATGGAAGTTCAGCCCGACTGTCCCCTTTTGGACACAAAGAATAATAGATGGACTGAGGGGATGTACACTATCAAGTGTAATTCAGCCCCCATTACGAGAGGTGGTAGTATTCTTCTGGCTTGGCTGCAGTTTGGGCACCCGCAGGGTTGCCTGGGATGTGTAGTGTGGAAGGATGGCCCGGTCAGGGTCCTTTGGTGCAGCCATGGGGCGCTGTGGAGAGAGAAGCTCCTTGGTTTTTGCCACTTCTTTGTAGCCTGAAAGTGCTGCTGGTGGGCAATGCTATGGCACCAGAAGTACAGGAAAACAAGGTATGGTGGAAGGAGAGCGGGCAGTTGCTGCTATCGTATGGTAGAGTATTAGACTGAGTTTAAAGGCTGTGACAGTATCAATGTGGAGTCATGTCTAGCACTTGGGGCTTGGTGGCGCCTCTAGTGGTCACAACAGATAGACAGATATGAATGCACTACTGTATATGATAGACAGATAGGACTTTACTTGTAATGGCACTTTGGCCTAGTGCTGACCATTCATCTGCTGAACCTCCAGACTCCGTGACTTGCCAGCTGATGACCCCTCACCTGGTTGCCATCTTGGATAATTTGCAGGTGCAGCACTGAACGGTTAGCTGGAGTGTCAAATGCACAATTTACCTGCCAGCCTTCTGAGATCTTCTGGTTGAAAATCCCAAACTCGTACCGGATTCCGTATCCATAGGCCGCCAGACCCAAGGAGGCCATGGAATCCAAGAAACAAGCTGGAAAAAAAAAAAACAAGAAGAAAAGCGAGTGAGATGTGCAGGACGAGAGAAGAACGAGTTTATGAAATGCTGAGCTTCATCACAACAGAACAGGTGTGGCATCAGCCTGGTGTCTTCTGTCCTTTCAGTGTCACCCAGTTTTATTTCAGCAGGTAAATAAACAGCTCAGTATTACCCAAAGAAGACGAGTCCAGAGAGGAGCAGCCATCTGTGTGCCCGCTGTCAGCACATTTTAAGAGAGGACAAAAAATCCAAACCTAAAAATCTGCCATGTGCAGCACTCGAGTTTCTACCCCTAAAGCTGTGAGCTGGAAATGTCGGCCACGTCTGAAGAATAAACACACCGGTGGCACTGAACGTCTACAGCATGAGCCGATATGGCAATGCTGTCACTTACTGACAAATCACAGAGTCAGGCCTCACTCCGGCCGGGGGACTCGGTTTTTTTAACGGTGGCATTTAATGACAAATCACATTCAGGGGGTCAAAAAACATACAAACGAACTGAACATTCTCGTCACACTGCTTTATATATAAATAAATAAATAAATACTGTGTACATGCAAATATTCCGTGTTTTATATCCATTTACAGTACACATATAGAGAGAGACACACCCCTCCCTTTTGTCACACTTTGTGATGTCACAAGACCTCAGAATGACAGAAAGGACAACAGAACTTCAATTTTTGCAAAATATAATAAATAAATAAATAAAACCAGAACTATCCCCTTGGTGCACAGACCCTCTCCTCGGTACTCCGCCATTCCATCCTGGAGTCTTCATGGGTCTGGCGTGACACACACACACACACACACACCTGGATTGGAGGACTCTCTGCAGATCCCCCTCAGGCTCCGGCAGGTTGGTGGAGACCCTCAGTGGACGGCCCTGTTCAGGTCTCTCCAGAGATACTTGATGGGGTTCAAGTCCGACTAGGCCACTCAAGAAGGACATTCCCAGAGTTGTCCCGGAGCCACTCCTGGGTTGTCTTTTCTATGACCTGTTGGACCCTTCAGCCCCCATCGGAGGTCCAGCACACTCCGAGTAGGTCTTCTTTAAGGACATCTCCATGCTTTTTCTCTTTTCGCTAGTCCCCCCAGTTCCTGGTGCTGTCCCATCTTGCTTCACCCTTGGAATGGCAGTGCACAGGTGATGAGGGGTCCCTGCTTCGAACCAGACAGGACACTAATCTTGGTTTCATCAGACCCCAGAATTTTATTTCTAACAGTCTGGGATTTCTTTAAGTGCCTCTTTCTTGATCTTCAGGTGGGCTACCTAACATCTTTTACTGAGAAGACCCTTCTGTCTGGTGTCTCTGTCACAAGGATCAGATGGATGGACGTGTTCCAGTGATGGTTGTCCTTTGAGATGTTCCTCCCAGCTCCACACAGGCTCTCTTGAGCTCAGCCAGTACTGTCCATCAGGTTCTTGGCCACCTCTCTTACCAAAGCTCTTCTCCCTCAATTTCTCACTTTGGTGGGGAGGTCAGCTCCAGACAAGGTCACAGTTGTTAAAGACTTCATCCATTTAAGAGTTATGAAGGCAAATGGGCTCTTGGGGACCTTCGATGGTGCTCTGCACAGATCTCTTCCTTGACACAATCTCTAAGTTCCACAGGGAACTCCTGGACCTTCAGTCTTTCCTAACCATTCCAATCAACTGAATTGACTACAGGTGAACTCCCAACTCTTCATCATCATCATCATCAACTTCTTTTTATTACTCTTCTTGATTCCATGTAGAGGGAGGTTTCCTTTCGCTGGCCAAGAAGTCGAAAACCCATTGTTGCTGACCGAAGGTCCTCTGGGCTGATTGTTTCATTTCAAAATCATCTCGCAACTGAACGACTCCACTTTGTGGGGGTCCCCAGCTCTTCCTCTTCATCATCATTTAATTTCACTACTCGATTCACCTTTTCTCAAACTCTAAACAGGCTTTCATGTGTCGTCTGTCTGCTCTGCCATAAAGCTCAGATTTGTGGGGTGGTGGTGGTCCTCTTTCTGGACGTTTCTCTCATCTCCACACAGGCTCTCTGGTGACTTCTTGGTCACCTCTCTTGCTGAGGGCCCTTCTACCTTGATTGCTCAGTTGGCCCTTCTGCCTCTAGAGCTGTGGTTGATCCAAACTTCTACCACTCAAGAATGATGGAGACCACTGAGCCCTTGGGAGCCCCCAAATCTGAGCCTCAACACAATCCTCTCTCCAAGGGTCTGCCGGCAAATCCTTCAACCTCACGGCTTGTAGGACCCTCTGCTGACAGCCATGGGCCTTCACTAATTGGTCCAAGCAGTGGAACGGACCACAGGCGGTCTACGGACAGGTAGGGAAACATCTCAATGGTGATCACTGGAGCAGAGTGCACTGGAGTCACAGCAAAGGCTCTAAACACTTGTGTCAGTGGGATGTTTCAGCTTTTATATTTTTAGTAAAGTTGTAAAAATTTCTAAAATCTTTTTATTCACTTTGTCATTTTTGGAGTATTGAGGGTTTAATGAGAGAAAAAAAATGAATTTAAACAATTTTTGCACAAGGCTGAAGAAGTGAAGAGGTCTGAATACTTTCTGAAGGAACTTTATATATCCACCTTAACAAAAGAACACATGTATCTGTGTATCCATTTGGCTGTAATGTTTCATTCATTCCAACAGATGGTGCATCACAAATATCTGCAGTAATAAAAAGTGCAGCATTTGTCATTCCAACAGATGGCGCTTCATAAATATCCGTAGTAATAAAAAGTGCAGCCTTTGTCATTCCAACAAATGGCACATCACAAATATCTGCAGTAATAAAAAGTGCAGCATTTGTCATTCCAACAGATGGCGCATCACAAATATCTGCAGTAATAAAAAGTGCAGCATTTGTCATTCCAACAGATGGCGCATCACAAATATCTGCAGTAATAAAAAGTGCAGCATTTGTCATTCCAACAGATGGCGCATCACAAATATCTGCAGTAATAAAAAGTGCAGCATGTCATTCCAACAGATGACGCATCACAAATATCAAGTGCAGCGTTTGTCATTCCAACAGATGGTGCTTCATAAATATCCGTAGTAATAAAAAGTGCAGCATTTGTCATTCCAACAGATGGTGCATCACAAATATCTGTAGTAATAAAAAGTGCAGCATTTGTCATTCCAACAGATGGCGCTTCATAAATATCTGTAGTAATAAAAAGTGCAGCATTTGTCATTCCAACAGATGGCGCATCATAAATATCTGTAGTAATAAAAAGTGCAGCATTTGTCATTCCAACAGATGGCGCATCATAAATATCTGTAGTAATAAAAAGTGCAGCATTTGTCATTCCAACAGATGGCGCATCATAAATATCTGTAGTAATAAAAAGTGCAGCATTTGTCATTCCAACAGATGGTGCATCACAAATATTTGTGCTCCAATCGGCAGGGTGGGAGGCACCTAAGCCAAAGTAAAAGCTCTGAATCCTTGTGTTGGTGGAATATTTCTTTTAAATCTTCTGTTTTTGTTTTGTCATTCTGGGGTGTTGAATGTTGCTTGATGAGGAGGAAAGACAAATGTAAATGATTATACAATAAGGCTGCTTAATGTGTAGAAAGTGAAGGGGGCTGCAGACGTTCTAAAGGCGCTATATATATGAAGGACCACGCTAGGTGGGCACATCTTATTTCATTGCTCTCAGGTGCCGGTTCAGGAATGGCACGGTGATGAATTGTGGCGACCGTCGACACATCTCAAATTTTTCTTCCCCAACACAAAGTTGAAAATTTGCCACCGGAGAGCAGTGTCACCCCAAACGAGGGGCACGCCTCTGTGTGTGTGTGTGTGTGTGTGTGGGTGAGGTCACTAACCAACTCCTACCTGCTAGACGCCCCAGTCCCCCGTTGCCCAGTCCAGCATCCTCCTCGATCTCCTGCAGCTCCTCCAGGTCCAGTCCAAGCTAACAGAAAAATACAAAAAAAGAAAAAAAAGTGAAAAAGAAAAAGGTGAAGGCGTCCCACACGGCGCTGAGGAGTAACGAGGTCTGCACACGGGGACCCCAACTGCTCACTGCCAGTGGGTCACTTTCAGGATCCCAAACAATAGCATTAAGAGGGCTGATGGAATGTGAGGTTATGTAGCACCATAATGTTAGAGTTGGGATCTTTGTATCCCCCCTAACCCCCCTCCCAAGCCCCCCTATACCCCCCCCCCCCCCACACGAAGTTATTTCTGCAGGTTTTCTTGCTCCCTGTTAGGGTTTCCAAAAGGGCAGAACTCATTTTGACTCTTTAAATATTTTCATGTTCGTCCTTCAAGACGTAGGAATGCACGTTTTTACTGATAAGACCTTCTTTTTCACTTTATGATTTTAGAGTAGCAGACCCCCCCATTTTCCGCCCGACCGTTTTACTGCAAAACGAGCTTTAAACCTGAAGAGGCGAGGCTCAGCAGGAAGAGTAAAGGCATCACACAGCCAATCAGATTGCTCCCCTTCCTTACCACACAAGTGGAGCAAATCACAAATGATGTGCTCTGATGTCACTTCCGCCCACAAGCCCCGCCCCTTCTGGCCTAGCTGCAAACCATCTTCAATGGAGGACGGCCCCCCTTTCTCTGGCCAAGAAGTTGACTGGAGGTCCTTGGGGGCCAATTCTTTAATTTCAAAATTATGGGGGGGGGGGGGGATCCCCAACTCTTCATCTTCGTTATGTTTTTATTGCACTTATTGATTCTCGTTTTTGCAAACTTTAAATGGGCTTTCATGTGTCATTTGGCCTTTCTGCCATAAAGCTCAGATTAGTGGTGGTGGTGGTCCTTCTAGAAGTTTCTCTCATCTCCACACAGGCTCTCTGGTGCTCAGCACAAATGACCATTGGGTTCTTGATCATCTTGCCAAGGCCCTTCTGCCTTCTGATTGCTCAGTCTGGCTGGACGACCCGCTCTAGGAAGACTTGTGGTTGACCTAAACTTCTACCATTTAAGACTTGCGGAGCCCCCTGTGCTCTTGGGAGCTCTCAATGCTTCAGATTGCCCAGATAGCCTTCCCCAAATCTGATCCTTGACACAATGCGGCCTCTGGGCTCTGTCGGCAAATCCTTCAACTTCATGGCTTGTAGGAACCCCTATAGACAGCTGTGGGCCTTTACTAATCAGTCCGAACAATGGAACGGACCACAAGTGGACTCCAGACATGGGACGTCTTAATGGTGATCACTGGAGCAGATCACACCTGAGCCAAAGCAAAGGCTCTGAACACTTGTGGCAGTGGAATGTTTCAGCTTCTATATTTTAAATAAATTTATAAAAATTTCTAAAATCTTTTTTTTTCATTTTGTCATTTTTGGAGTATTGAGGGTTCAATGAGATAAAAAAAATGAATCTAAACAATTTTTGCACAAGACTGAAGAAGTCTGAAAACTTTCTGAAGGCACTTTATATATCCACCTTAACAAAAGGACATGGTGTCTGTGTATCTGCGTGTTCATTTGGTTGCTGTGTCATAGCCATTCCAACAGATGGTGCATCACAAACATTTGGAGTCTGGTATCTCTGTGGGCTGCAGCCTTCACCCAGGAGCTTCAAGTAGGTGGAGGTAACTTACACGACAGTACTTGGCATTATTGAAGTCAGACAACCCTCCCACAACCCAGTGGGAATGTAATTGGGGAGAGCTCTGGTGGTCTGCAGATAGACTCTATTGGGGTCCATTGGAGACATCTCCACCTACCTGGGCCACCCATTGGAGTCAATTTCACCTACTTGAAGCTCCAGGGTGGGGGCTCCAGGCTGTGGCCAGATATACTTAAAAAGGTGGAGTCCTAAAATGCATTGCATTTTCCATTCCAACAGATGGTGCATCACAAACATTTGGAGTCCTAAAATGCATTGCATTTTCCATTCCAACAGATGGCGCATCACAAACATTTGGAGTCCTAAAATGCATTGCATTTGCCATTCCAACAGATGGCGCATCACAAACATTTGGAGTCCTAAAATGCATTGCATTTTCCATTCCAACAGATGGAGCATCAGAAACATTTGAAGTCCTAAAATGCATTGCATTTTCCATTCCAACAGATGGCGCATCACAAACATTTGGAGTCCTAAAATGCATTGCATTTTCCATTCCAACAGATGGCGCATCACAAACATTTGGAGTCCTAAAATGCATTGCATTTTCCATTCCAACAGATGGCGCATCACAAACATTTGGAGTCCTAAAATGCATTGCATTTTCCATTCCAACAGATGGCGCATCAGAAACATTTGAAGTCCTAAAATGCATTGCATTTTCCATTCCAACAGATGGCGCATCACAAACATTTGGAGTCCTAAAATGCATTGCATTTTCCATTCCAATAGATGGCGCATCACAAACATTTGGAGTCCTAAAATGCATTGCATTTGCCATTCCAACAGATGGCGCATCAGAAACATTTGAAGTCCTAAAATGCATTGCATTTGTCATTTCAACTGATGGTGCGTCAAAAATCTGAATTTTACTTTTCCAAAACTCCTATCAAATTCAGTAGGAGAAAGTTGGACTGTCCTGTCCGAGTGAGAGGTGAGTTACTGCCAAGTCAAGTGGAGGAGTTTAAGTATCTTGGGATGGAGAGTGCCGTAGATGTATTAGGATGTTGAGTGCACTTATGCGGTTGCTGTACCAATCTGAAGAGGAGAAGAAGGAGCTGAGCCAGAAGGCAAAGCTCTTGATTTACCTGCCCATCTACATCCCTACCCGGGCCTTACCTATGGTCATGAGTTTTGGGCAGTGATCGAGAAGATGAGATCATGGGTTCGACTGGCCGAAATGAGCATTCTCCGCAGTGTGGCTGGGCTGTCCCTCAGAGACATGGTGACAAATACAGATATCCGGGTGGAGTGGAGCCACTGACCCACCGCATGAGGTGGTTCGGGTGTCCGTTACTGATGCCTCCTGGACACCTCCCTATGGTGGTTTAATGGGCACGGGAGGAAGACTCAGGGATGATTGGGAGCATGAGTTGGCAAGCCTGGCTGGGGAAAGTGACATGTGGGCCTCACTGTTGGCCACGTGACATTGTCTTGAATAAGCAGAAGAAAACAAAAGAAATGAACACCAAATAGCAGATCATTTAGATGCATGCATTCCATTTGTCATTCCAACAGGTGGCACATCTCAAACATTTCTAGGAATGAATTTTATTACTACAAGTGTTTCTGATGCACCATCTGATGGAATGACAAATGCAAAGCATTTTATGACAGCATGCCTTACTAAATACATTCCAACAGATGGTGCACGGCAAGTGTTAATGCTGAATATGTCGAGGAGTACGTTGATGATTTAGATTTCAAGCCATCTGAGGCAGGTAGCTCATACAGTACTTGATGTATCAGTTCCCCTCTTGCCTGTTTGAACCCCATGTGACTTGCCATCGAGGTCTTCTTTTTGCTTCACAACAATGTCGAGTAGCGGGAGGATGAAAAATAAAACCTCTTTACATTCACAGCATTGTCAGCTCTTTCCATGTGACAAAAAAAGAAAGGAAACAACACGAGTGGCCCCCCAGGGGACGGCTCTGACGCTCTTGTGTGGGAGGCGGTCGGCATCTGAGCAGACCTCCGCTGACTTTGGCTTTCATGGGAACGGAGGGGGGCCATGAGAAAAGGCGGTCAGACCCCGCCAGCTCGCGTCCACTTGAAATCTTCAGAGAGCGGGCCGCGTTGCTGACCCCGCAGGACGTGCGGAGCTCCAGTGCAGTCCGGAGGAGACATCAGCTGCTCTGGGGGGAGACGGGGGGGTGGAGGCGAACCTCCGCTTTGTAAAATCAGGAGCAGCCGAAGCCTGACGAGGTCAGATCCACCATCAGAGGGCCATCACCGTCTCCGCGGACCCTCAGGCATGAAGTCGGATTGGTTCAGGTCGGGGACCACAAGGCCAAGGGAGCGGCGGCGACGTACCTGATAGATGGCTTCATCGCAGGCGCTCTGCAGCCCCAGGTTGATCATCGTGTTCTGCAGGGTCCGTCCCATGTAGAACTCCAGCGAGAGGTAGTGAATGCGCTGCAAGGAAAATAAAGACCGTGAATTTGGGAGGCGCTTAGTCGATCAACACCAGCGTAGTAAGGCTGCTGCATGTGAAATATCTTTATTTTATGGGAGGCACTGCCACCCAGATTTGCTTTTCATTTCAATTCTCGTGTAACCTGCAAAAAATCGGTGACTTCCCAGGTCATGTTTTTTGTACATCATAATACATCAGGATGCTCCAAACATCCGAGGAAGACCGCCCCCCGCCGCACCCCCTACACTCTCTGTTCTAATGTCAGAGAACCTGCTGGGTAAAAACTTCACTCGGTTTAGAAACGAGACTTCACACGAGAGTGGCGACCCTTCGGGCACAGCTGGGACCAATCGTGATGCCGACTAAATCAGATACTCCGTCCGTTTCCCCGAGTCTTTCACGGGCCACAAGTCAAAACGGTTGAAACTCACTGACCTACAAAGACTACCCAGCCCATCTATTATGGGTGATGAAAGTTGCAGGCCTCACCCCAAAAAGAACGGGGGCACGGCGTCAACGAGGAAACCGGCTGAACAGATCGCACCGGAGCATGAATACCAATCAGACAGTTTGCCCTTTAAGAACTATGGGGGCTGCCCAGCTGCACTACCCCCAACCCCCCCCCCCCCACTTTTTAATTATAAACTCGCTCACGCTACTACCGTTAAGGACCCCCGATGCGCTTTGGTGGTTTGGCAACGGCTTGTTGTGCCAACTGTCTGTGTTGAGCACCTCTTATGTATTCCTGTTCCCTCAACAGGCGGAGTGGTGGCTCTGAGGCTAGAGATCTGCACTGGCAATCGGAAGGTTGCCGGTTCGAATCCCATCAATGCCATTAGGGACTCTGCTCTGTTGGGCCCTTAAGCAAGGCCCTTAACCTGCAATTGCTGAGCGCTTTGAGTAGTGAGAAAAGCGCTATATAAATGCAAAAAATTATTATTATAATTATTCCCTGATGGGGGTTTTCTTTGTGTACCAGCAGGCACTGAATTTTATTCCACTCACCTGGCATACAACTGAGGTGCCACACACTAGCAGAATAAATAAAAAAATAAAAGTTGTATCCTCGTGTCGTCCTTTGGCCTGCCTGCCAGCACTGCTGAGTGTTGTACGATGGCGTGGCTTTATTCTTCTTTGCCTCATAAAGTGCCCTGTGTTGGCGCTCACTTTGAAAGACGCTTTATAAAATAAGAACTGATGGACAGGTCACCTGATTTAGCTTCTTTGTTTTCTAAAGCCCTTTGCAGTGACACTTATGTATATAGCGCCTTTCTTCACTTTGGTGCCACGTGACCACACCCGGGCACCTTGACATCCGTTAAATATTGACATGTTAAACATGCCCTCTGCTCTCGCCGTGTTGTCTGTAGCAACAGGACGCGTCGCCCAGTTGTGATGTGTCAATAAGCTCAGCGACCTTCACTTGACGCTCCCCCCCAAACGCTCAGGAGGACTTTGGGGTGACAGACAGCCCGTCTTGGAGACTCCTCCCCCTGCAGCAATTGACCAATCAGGCCTCAACTTTATGGAGCAGCAGGCCGTCACTCACTCTCAGCCTCCACTTCTAGTGATGCCAAGTCACGCTGCCAATTTGGGTCTCCGGTGACAGCTGAACCCCCAAACTCTGTTACCCTTTGTCTCCAAAATGGCAGTGGCTGTCCCTTTCCTTGTCCCGGTTTATAGTTCTGGCCAAGAAAACACGGCTAACCTCACGTTTTTATGGAGAACTACAGTAAGGACAGTTCTGAGCCAGTAGGCGTCAATGGGGACCAAAGCTGAACAGCAGCAAACAACATGACAAAAAAAAATTAAAAATCCCAAATTACACCAAATCCACCAGTCAGGTGTCCCGTCGTGTGATGGAAACGAGTATTTTGGCTAAAATATTGGTAAATAAATCACTTCTGGAAAATTTGCACAACTGGAGTGCATTAAAACGGAGCTGAGCTTCGAAATTGAAGAAGGGCCCGTCTGCCTCGTGAAATCACAGCAGTGAACCGACGTCCCGTTCGTTGAAGCGTCTCAGAGGAGCTCAAACACGAGGCGGATTTTCCACCTGGTGATGTTGGTCTTCACTTTGTGTCCCCCCCCCTTTTTTAACTGTGACTCTCGTCCCTCAGACCAACTCCATGCCATCTCGATACGACGTGAGGAGCCGTGGTCACCAATGAAGGACTCCTGACCAATGAGTGAGTGCAGGGGGGCGGTTCTTCAGTTCAATTATTTTTTTTCCCCCCAGAAGTTGCTTTATTTACTTGACCAGCTGTGCCACCCACCTAAGACGGGCTCTGGAACTCAAAACGCGTGCACAGGAACCACCCGACTTGGGAGTCTCGACTCATTTGACTCACCGACGATTCGTTTCCGAGCTGCGCGGTTCTCAGTCACTTGTGATTCTGTAACGTGACGTCTTGTTTGAATTACGGACCTTAGACGTGTCGTCGGGTCCAGTGTACAGAAACTGGGCAACGGCAGATGAATTATGGCGTTAAATAACGTGAAGAATTATCCACAGCTAAAAAAAATATGAAGGGAACTCGCCATCATGACAGTCGAACATCAAGCTTCAGAGATGTCAATGTGTCCAGTTAGGCAGAAGAAGCGATTGAGACTGAACGTCACCTGCTTTGGTGCAAATGACAGTGACAACAGGTGACTCCTGGTAACACAAGCCCATTCAGGACACACAGGTAGTCCAACCCCTCCTGGACCTGCCGTCACAAGAAGGTCTCCAGACCATGGAGGAGATACCAGGAGACGGGCCGTTACACGAGGAGAGCTGGGGGACCGCGAGGCAGTCAATGGCATCGATCCATTCGTCATCCAGGAACTGCCTACACACTCGGGTCCCGTGAGGCCAGGGGGGATGCCAGGGCTTACTATGCCAACAGAAGGTCTGACAATGGCTCTGAGGATTTCATCAGTCGGGGTACCGTTGCCTAGCACCACCCTCCGAGGATATGCCCTCCTCAGACCATCACTGACCCACCGCCAGACTGGTCACACTGGAAGATGTTGCAGACGTCTGTCACATGTGCTCACCTGCCCTCATCTGTGACGTGAACGGGGCACCAATGGCAGAGCTGCCAGTTGTGTATTCTCTGGTGAACGCCAGTTGAGCTGCACAGTGATGGGCTGTGAGCACAGGTCCCACTAGAGGGCGCTGGGCCCTCATACCACCTTCATGATGTCTGCTTGTGACAGTTTGGTCAGAAACCTGCACACCAGTAGCCAGCTGGAGGTCACTTTCTTGGGGGTCTGGCAGCACTCCTCCTGTTCCTCCTCACACAAAGGAGCAGATCCCAGTCCTGCTGTCGAGTCGATGCCCTTCTACTGCCCTGTCCAGCTCTCCTTGTGTGGTGGCCCATCTCCTGGCAGCTCCTCCATGCCCTTGAGACTGTGCTGGGAGATACAGCATGTGCCACCCTGGAGGAGCTGGACTATATGTGCAAACTGAATGGGCTGCAGGTGACACCTTGGGCTACCAGGAGTGACGAGGACAGCAGCAAAACGCCAAACGAGAGAGAAATCAGTCAGGAAGGATGAGGAGAGAGCAGCTGTCTGTGGACACCATTTCCTTTTTGGGGGTCTCTTGGGCATATCCTTGGAGGATAACGGTACCACGACTGATGAAATCCTCAGAGCGTGTGTAGTGGGACCTGGCATCCCCCCTGGTGCAGGACAATGCCCGGCCTCACGGGGCCTGAGTGTGTAGGCAGTTCCTGGATGACAAATAGAGTGACGCCATTGACTGGTCCGCATGACCCACAAGTCTCCTTGTGTAATGGCCCATCTCCTGGTATCTCCTCCATGCCTTAGAGTTACCTTCTTGTGACGGCAGGTCCAGGAGGGGCTGGACTACCTGTGTGTCGGCTGCAGGTGACACCTCGGGCTACCAGGAGTGACGAGGACAGCAGCAAAACAAGAGAAGAATCCGTCAGGGAGGAGAAGGAGAGCAGTTGTCTGTGGCCACCATCCCCTTTTTGGGGGCATCGTGTCTTGCTGTGTCCTCTCCTGGTCACCTGTTGTCACTGTCATTTGCACCAAAGCACCAGTCGCTTGTTTTGCCTAACTGGACACACGGATATCCCTGAAGCTTCGCTGACTTGGTGTTTGGCTGCCAGGATTACGAGTTCCCTTCATTTTTTTGAGCAGCGTATATTTAGATACAACTCATCAGATATTTCTAGATAATGAACTACATACTTATAGAAATTAATATTAAAATAAACCTTGTGAAGTCCAGGGGCGCGCCTGCTGCCCCAACCCGACACCAACAGACGACGCCAGCAGCTGTAAAGGCGCTCAGATCTCGAGTAATCACCAAGGACTGATACCCATAATCCCAAGCAGAGTAACTGCGCCCCTTTTCTCTGCAGCCTTGCACTTTCTTCTTGTCCGGGTACGAGCCTCACCAGCCTTCTCCTCCGACTCTGGCTCCGCGTGCCACACCCAGAAGTGCCCCAGGTGTTCCACGATCTCAAGCTGCACTTCCGGGTGTGGCGGCAGCCCTACGGGGGGGGGGGGGGGGTTCAGCCGTTTTCAATGCACCCCAGCAGGGTGGAGCTTCCCTGCTGTAAACCCGTGGCACTGTATTATGCCAGGGGGGCTGCCCTCTGTCGTCCCGGGGGCAGGTACTGTCCCATGCAAGCAACTTCCCCCGGTCCTTCTGTTATAGAGGCGTCCCAGCCGGGCAAGAATCCTGGCTGCCCGTTACAATATATATATATATAAATTAACAGGCAAGAGTGTTAATTCTGTATTTACGTACACACAAATATGAAACTAATGTGCGAATTATTAAAAAATATATTTGTGATGCACTTAAAGAGGACCACCCGGAAGTACAGCTTAACTGACCCCTAAAAATGAATCACGGGTAATGCCCATCACTAGCACAAGGCAGGAACGATGCCTGGCCAGGGCGCCAGTCCACCGTAGGGCCACACAGCCACCACCACCACCACCATTAGGGCCAATTAAGGGGTGCCAATCTGCCAAACCTGCCTGGATTCAGAATGTGGGAGGAAACCCCCAAAGACACGGGGAGAACATGCAAACACCACACAGGGAGATGCCAACCTCGGTCTCCATGTCGTGAGACAGCGGTGCCATCAGTGCTGCCCAAGTGTGCTGTGGTAACAAATATTAATTGCTGTGGGGGGCCCCCAGAGTTCATTTTAATCAAATTTCATGTCATTTTAGGAAATATGGAGGTCAGTTTCGAGTCTTTGGAAAGCTAACTTGAAGGCGTTGGTGGTCCGGTTCTCAGATTGCAAAGACGACGCCGTCTGGGCAAAGAAAATGTCCACCCAACCACCAGGGCAAACATCCCAGCCCAGGCCTGTGAGTTTTCTTCATAAAGTGCCAGACACCTGCCACTCCTCAGCTGGGTGCTGCCAACCCTTCACTACTGCCACCTACTGGGCAGGTAAATCACTTTGGAGTCCTGGGGCTTGGAATTTTCATTTTCAAGTCATTTGACTTTCACTAATCCTGGATTAGCACATTCACGGCTCTGCCTAAGCGCAATTGAATGAGAAACTCCTCGCCGCCACGTTCGGCGCGTTGGGGTGAGCACCCACTGCTTGCCAGCTCTCACCCACACAGAGCTGCCCCTGTGACTAAAGACAAAGCCAAACACATCTGGGGTTAAAGAGTCACAGGGGGAAGATAAAACGAGTGGCCGGGCCTGTCAAACGACACACCGACTGGCAGTCCCGGGTAGCGCAAGGTCGAGTGCCTATGACTCATGAAGGTCACACGATGAAGACTACGACTGAAAACCGCTGGAAAATGTCAGGTCATGTGACACGCTGGGCAGGCGGGCTGGCCTCAGTGCATCCGTTTGGCCTGCGATGGCCTGGCACCGTGTCCTGGGGTTTTTCCTGCCTTGTGCCCAAGGATTGCTGGGATTGGCTCCAGCTGTGCTGCGACTCTGATCAAGTGGGTTAGGAAGACAGGCGGACAACAAGAGTCCCAAATAAAATAGCAACACGAGGAAGAAAAGGAAGAAGTAAAAGCAGAAGCGCCACTGTGAAATCGCTCGGTCCAAATAAAACACTCGCCACTCTGCTGCTCTTGTTATCCCAAATGGGAAAAGCTCAGGGCAGGGGGGTCAGTAATTAATAGAGTGGGCAAAAAAAAAAAAAAAAAGTAAAGTAAATTGGTCAAAGAATGAAGAGCGGAGGCCCAGGGGCCCGGGCGTGTGAAGTGATCCTGCCATCTGGCTCAGAGCCCAACACAAGCGGCATATCGAGTGTCCACAAACAATGGAGGCTCTCTCTCCGGCTCTTTCTTTCACTTGATCTCTACAGCTTCACCCAGGCAGCGCCAACAGACAGGCAGACAAAGGGAGAGGAGGGACGAGGACGCCGCACGTCCACACCGCTGACACGGCAGCATTAGACTTCAGGTATAGCGTTAGCGTCGAGGGTCTGCTTTACTGGAACAGAACGTGTGGCCTGTAGGGGGCGCACACCTCGGGCACCACCTCCGGGGTTGACTTTCACTCAGCACTTTGGATTACTGGCAGAGTCCTCTGTCTCTCCTGCTTCTCGTTCCTCCGCTCCTTCCAGGTGGGCTTCTCTTGTCCTGCCTCCTCTCAAGTCTGACATCCCGAGATGTAATCCTGGACCCGGGGGGGCTAGGGAGAGGGTGTGTGGTAATTCCGGCACTGGGACGCTGCACTCAGGGCACACCTCCAGAACGTCAAACAAGAGAATCCCCCCTTGGTGACACCCGGGGCTGCCCTCCCAAACTACAAGTCCCATGCAACCCTGTGGGCGTCCAAACTGGAGCCATGCCAAAGGAGCAGTGCCCCCCCCCCCCCCCCGACCCAAGCCGGTCCGGTATCAGCTCCTGGAATGTTTGTTGTCGGGAAAAATCAGTGAAGTCTCAGGTCACGTTTTGTTTTTGTAGCGGATTCTCATTTCAGGAATGGAATTTTATCCAAATGCTCCCATCATTTCATGCCCAGTACCACCGATATGCCCCCCCGCTCTCCAGTTTAACAGAAGTAGTTCTGGACCCTCAAACCTTCAACGAGGGGCCCGCTCTGCTATCTCACATTATTAAACCTCGACTGTCTCCCACCACCGCTCTCTGATGTAATGTAAGGAAATCTGGACATGTGGACCCCCCCCCCCAAATCTAACATAAAGAAACCTCAAACGGGAGCCCCCCCCCCCCCCACCAAGCCCCCTTTCTAACAGACTGCACCTCCCCACCCAGTCCTTGGTCTTTTGCTAGTCCTCAAGTCAAAAAGGTTCAAAGCTGCTGCTGACCTAACCTACTGGGGGGGGGGGGGGGGGGGGGGCGCCATGAGCTCTCAAGAAGCAGACCACCCCCCCCCCAATGTCCATCCGCTATTCCAGACCCCTTCAAAGAGGAAGGGAGCAGCACCCATTTGGCTGCCCACCCCTAACAGCGACCACCCTGCTGGGTAACACGGTGCCCTCCTTGCTGGCCGGGGTGGCAGTCCGTCCGCGCCCGTCACAAACGTTAGTCTCTCGTAGCCATAGAGATAACGGAAGGTTCAGTTTTATCCCACATAAGCAAACATCAATGGAACCTTCTGGACACTCTGATGGAACAGGAGACGAAGTTCAGATAAAAAGACAGATTGATGGCGTCACTCACGCGGAGTGTTGTATGGCGGACGCTCGTCAAGTTTAAGGATAATCCCGCATTCTCCAACCCCCCACAAGAGTGGTGACATGTCGCCATGTTGATTGGCATATGCCAATAGGAAGTTCATTTTCTTGTCGTTTCTGCAGAGTCCAGTGACACACTTCTCCAAACAGGGTGCACAATTTGACACGTGACAGTTGGGGGTTGGGGGCTGCGGACCACCACACCCTGCAGCCGAATCGACGAGATGCAGAAACACGACTATTGAACACACGTCTGATGAAGACGAGTCCTTCACGGCCGCTGACCTTCATGGAGAGCTGATCTTTTGTGTCCTCCCGATTCGACCTTAGGAATTCCTGACATTTATAAAATGTCACCACACTTATCACTCGTGTCACCAGGGCCACAGGCTATTTCTGGGCTGCTCTCGTAAACACCTCCGGTGTGAGCCCAAGGCACGCAAGCTGGAAGGAGTTTCCATTACACGCGGGGGGGGGGGGGGAGAGGGCATGTCAAAGGCGCTATATAACTATGTGAAAACTGTAGACGGGGGGGGGGGGCATGGTGGCACAGGGCCTTGCAACAAAGAAAGCAGGGTTCAAGTCCTAGGTGGTCCCTCTGGGGAATTTGCATGCTCTCCCTGTGTCCCCAGGGGGTTTCCTCCCACCGTCCAAAGACAGGTGTTGTTAGAGTGTGACTAGTGTGCCCTGTGAGGACTGGCACCCCATCCAGGTGTTGTTCCTGCCTTGTGCCCAATGACTGCTGGAACAGGCTTCAGCGGCCCCCCCACAGCCCAGCTCCGGATAAGCAGGTTAAGAAAGCGGATGGGTGGCCGATTTCATTTGCAGCTGCTGTGACTTCAGAGACATTTTCTGATATTTTTAAACCCCACTTAATTCAATTCAAGGTTGAGGCAGAATGGAGCCAATCCCAGCAGTACTGGGCACAAGGCAGGAGAGGAGAGGACGCCAGGCCATCGCAGGGCTAATTCAGACACCAGTTAATCTGTGGGGTGCAGCGTCACTAGGAAGTCACCCTGGGGTGGGCATTGGGATAAAGGACAAATGGTGGGCACTGCCCACTCTTCACCCACCTACAGCCACACCCTTGTAAGGAAAGCCAACAGGGACTTGGGTGGGGGGGGGGGGGGGATGAACGTGCAAATTACACAAGGAGAACAACCTGGGAGTGACCCCGTGCAGCAACGCTGGATCACCGAAGCGGCAAAACTACCAAGAATTCCACTTACATGAATGACGTCTTTGGCGCGGAGTGGCAGACCACCAGTTGTCGAATCAAAACATCGCAGACTGGCGGCAAAACCATAAAAAAATAAAAAAAAAAAGTAAACATCCGTCTCTCACCTTAACACGAGGGCTTGAAAGTCAACATGCAGAAATCTGAAGTCGTCCCACCTAACATCTCAAATCCTTCACCAATCAAAGTGGCCGGAGAAGCATACCAACCTTGGCAGCACTGGCAGGCAGGGACATCGAGAACAGACGGAGCAAAGCCAGAAGGGCCCTTAGGACACCAAACAATGTGTGGCGGTCACCTCAGTACAGCCGAGGCTTTACCAGAGCAGCGTATGGTGGCAGATGACAGGAGAAGACATCTCCAAAGTGTCCACATCCCACACCAGCAGCCGGAGGAGAACCCTTCACATTTCACTGCTCACCTGATTCAGTCAAGAGAGCATGGGCACCATTGGCAGAAGATGGGGATGGACTGGGCACATCGGAGGAGAGCGAGACTTCGGCAAAAGGCCAGCGGAAGAACACCTGAACGGACTGTGGAAAAAGAACTAAAGACCACGAACCGCAGCTGGGCCACCATACAGAAACCTGCCCAAGACAGACGCATGTGGAGGACCACCATACCACCTGGCATAGTGGGCAATAGCAGTACTATAAATATATATATTATATATATACACACACACCAGTTCTATCAACCTTAATAAAGGGACGAGTGTCTGTGTGTCTCTCTGTGTGTCAATCAGATTGCTGTGTCTCTGATATTCCAAAAGATGGCGCATCACAAACACTTCAAGTAATAAAATGCATTGCATTTATCATTCTAACAGATGGTGCATCCTAAACATTAATACCATTTTTAAGAATCCCATAATGGGTATATTATATATATATGAAAGTCAATATAGGAAAGGAATTATATGTAACAGAGACACATGTGCTGCATTTGTCTTTCCAACAGGTGGTACATCACAAACATTAACTTCACTTTTATGAATCCCATAATGGGAAGATAGAAGTGAAAGTCAATAGATACTGTATATAGGAAAGGAAATTATATATAAACAGAGCTGTTTATAACAGAGACATATGCCTTATGTTTGTCATTCCAACAGATGGTACATCACAAACATTAACTCTGCTTTTATGAATCCCATATTGAATGGCACATAACAGAGACCTATTCATTGCATTTATCATTCCAACAGATGATGCATCCCCACCATTTATAGTCATTTCATTTTATGACTACAAATGTTTGCGATGCACCATCTGTTGGAAAAACAAATGCAATGCATTTTATTACTACATGCATTACAAAATACATTCCAACGAATGGTGCAGTGCAAATGTTAACACCGAGGTGTACGTCGAGTGTTTGGATTTCAGCCTGTCTTAAACATTTAGCACAGCTAGTATATTTAAAAAATGCTTGCCACTCAAACTGCACTCTGTAGAGACAATAGCGATAACAACAGACAGAAACGATGCAAGGTGTGTGCCTACTGAGAGAGCTGCCAAGGCCCACCTGTCACGGACATTGAATAATAATAATTTTTTTTGAAGCTGTCGAATGCGTTTGCCCCCACAATCCCTTTAAATAACCACCATGACCCTAAGGTGTCCTCTTCTCTTCTGCCTTCTGGATGCCTTACAGGTCCAACGCCAGGTGTAGCAGATTTATCAGACATCCTGAAGCACGGATGGCACAGATCGGAAGCAAAAAATCGGACTGGGCCTTCACAGTACGGAGATGAATAAGCACTTTGGGTGAGCCAAACCGAATGAGTGGTCACTTGTAGGTTTGGAGGCAGATAGACAGATTTGAAAGGCACTATATAATGGACAGAACTTTATTTGTTCCAAGGGGGCATTTAGCTTTGCTCAGGAGCCCAAGGAGTAGAGGAAACCCACTCGGATACTGGGAGAACATGCAAGCTTCACGAACCCTGGAATTCGTATTGAGATGCAGCAGTGCAATAGTGTAAAAAACCATTCCAACAGGGGGCGCAAATACATTTATCTGTGCGATCATTTAAAAGGATCTGAAGGCATACAAATGTATTTATGACCCCGAAGCAGATGTTGCTGATAATCTGCAAATATCTGAACGAGTCGAATCTGGGCCTTCACGTCTGTAATAAAGCCAACTTAATTATCTGGCTTTTCATTTCTACCCCCAGTGTAAATCTTAAAATAATGAAGAAGCCTTTCTGGTTTAAGCCGTTGAAGGCACGTTGAAATCCGAGATGCCAGCCATGAAACGTCAGGCCCCTCCAGCCAGGCTGCCAATCCGGATAACATAAATAACCTTGTAACCAAATTACAATTTCAGAAAACGGGTCGGGAACGGCGAGCCCCCGAAAAGCCGATGGAGATGCCTCTGCCGTTGCCGCTGCCGCAGCGGATGAGCGCGTTGTTGTCGCGAAGGACTCGATGACCCTTTTGACATTGAGATTATCTGACGCTAGGAATCCGAGCGCAAGTGACAGGCGTCGATTTTCCATTCAGTGATAATAAAAAATGGACAGATGACGAGCTTGGGGGGCTCAGCTGCGGTTTAGATAGTCGGTCGGGTCTGATTGAAACCCCCCCCTCCCCCGCCCCGATTACTCAGCAAGTCTGCAATGCGGACACGGAAGCCCCGGGCTGCTCGGATCGCAGCGGCCAGTGGTCTGCAGGTTCGCTCATCCTGCATGCCGGTGAAGGTGGGCTGGACGGGGGGGGGTTGGGGGGGGGGGGGGGGGGGGATTGTGGTTTGAGCAGATGCGCACCTAATCAGGTTACACCTGCTGCTGCCCTTTTCTTTTAGCGATTTGCATTTCTGTTTCGGAGGCAGTGTGAAATAAATAACGCCATTGCGTCGGCACAGAGCCAGGAAGCGCTGCTGCTCCTCCTCAGTCGCCTTGGCAATTCGGGTGCATCTCACTGGGTGGGTGCGCTGGTGAACATGCAAAGGGGTCTTAAAGCAAAAAAAAAAAAAATATGATATATATATCTACGATACACATCGACAAACACCGGGAGGATTCGCTCACGTAAAGTCTCTTACCTTGGGGTCCTTCTCGTAATAATACTGCTGGGTTCGAATCCATCTGCCCACCAGGTGATCCCGCACGGTGTGCGCGAGGGCGAAATAATAATCTCGGGGGGTCGAGACGATCCTGTCTTTGACGAGGGTGAAGTGCAAATGCCGGTTGAAGGACTTCTTGATTTCGGCCACATCTCCCACGCCGGTGATACCCCTCACGCTGATCTGCTTTCTTTTCTCGCTGTCGGTTAACGGTTTCGCCATCTCGGCAATCCGCGCAAGAGCAACGCACAGCTGAAAACTTTGCAACAGGGGCTGAGACTGGCGACCGAGGAGAAGGTGATCGGCTTTAGCATCACTGACACACCCCCCGCCAAACCACCACCCCCCCGCTCATTGTGTCTGCGGGACGTCAGAGAGGCTCTTGGCGATTAAAGGGGCCGCGCGCACGTAACGTGTACGAGCGTGCGCGCTCTCTCTCTCTGACAGACACCCTTGAGCGCTTTGCTCGATTTATCACTCTGGGACGGTGGGCTCCAAGCCAGTGTCTCCATTCAGGCCCGGTCTTAGGTATTATGGGGCCCTAGGCGAAAGGGGGGTCCAGGGGTCCCCCTGGAAGCTCTGTGAAATGCGTGAAAATTAGACCAAGGAGTCGATCCGGGGCCCCAGGCGGTCGCCTACTTCGCCTATGCCTAAGGCCGGGCCTGATTGGGACAAATAATGCTGTAGTATATTTAAGTATATATGACAATTGCTCACTCGGACAATTTGTTTTGGGGGCCCCCAAGAAAGCGGGGGCCCTAAGCTATAGCTTGTGTAGCTTATACGTAAATCCTGCACTGTCTCCATTATTAACGATAATAGAGCACAGTGGGCAGATCTGATTTTAATTGTCTTCCGTTTTCATTTCTTCTTTAAACAAAGACGAGACTCAAAGCAGACCTCGCTGGCTCCCGAGTCGCTCATGCAACATCTGAGAAATAACGACCATATAATATTTAAAAAGTGACCTCAGAAAATGGAAGCGACTGGAGCGGCAGAGTGAGAGCACAAACATTAAATAATGAGTGTCGTTAACAGCTAAACTAGAAAGGGATGAAGCTGATTTGGTAAGGGGGTCTCCAACTACGGTCCCAGAGCGCGACTGTGGCTGCAGGTTTTCATTCTAACCCTCTTCTTAATGAGGGATCATTCTTGTCTGCTGATGAACTCTTTTGCCTGAACTTTAATTGACGTCCTATCAGTGGCGTAGCTGGGGGCGGTCCGTTCCGGGCGGCACATTTTTGGGGGGCGGCATTATTGGCCAAAAGGCTCAGTACAATTCGTGTGTAAGCAGCAGGGTTAGGAAAAATATCACTCATGAATGAAAAAAGGAAAATTCTCCGATTTTTTTTTTTTTATCCACAAATGCTTTAAAAATAATTTTCAGACTGTCCTTCTGTGACGACATCAGACGCAGCAGTTGAAATGTAGAAGGCAATATCAACAATAAACAGAAACTTCACACCGATAACAATTTCTAGGAAGATAAACAACTAATTTACAATTTACAATTTCATTTCGTTATCAGTCTGAATGCGTTCTTGCTCATCCCCACCAGTCACTTGTACACTACACTGATTCTGGTTTTCACATATTAAACTAATAATTAGAACACGGCTTATCAGATAGATAGAGATAGATAGACAGATACTTTATTAATCCCAAGGGGAAATTCACATACTGCAGCAGCAGCATACTGATACAAAAAACAATATTAAAGATTGATAATAATGCAGGTAAAAACAGACAATAACTGTAATTATCAGTGCGTCTATACGATATTCTTGTCTAGTTGTGAAAAATTATTGCTGTTTCTCTATATATGAATAAATCTATAGAAAATTTACCTTAATTTTTCTCTATACGTCATTTTAATTTTCTATTTAAATAGGTTATCATATTCAGATATCTGCAGTGGGCTGGCGCCCTGCCCGGGGTTTGTTTCCTGCCTGGCGCCCTGTGTTGGCTGATTGGCTCCAGCAGACCCCCGTGACCCTGTGTTTGGATTCAGCGGGATGGAAAATGGATGGATGGATGGAGAGCCGGGAGGCACGAACTCGAGCTACGCCACTGCTTCCTATTAAAGACTTGGACCCATTGTTTCCACTTAATTAATGAGACAAAAACAAATGTGCAGCTAACCTGTCCCCATCATACAATATCTACTCTCTCTATATAAAATCCTAAGCCTAAAAGTGCAACGATTTTATGTCATGTTTTTTTATCACGCTTTAAATCGGGCTTATTTTAAAACCTACATATATGTTTAACAATTCTTTGCAATTATATACTCAAAGCGCTCAGCAATTACAAGTTAAGGGCCCAACAGAGCAGAGTCCCTATTGACATTTACGGGATTCGAACCGGCAACCTTCCGATTGCCAGTGCAGATTCCTTAGCCAAAGAGCTGTTTGTTATCAAAGATGTTTGGTATCAATCTTTTCATAATTTATCGAACTTTAATGTAATGTTGTTAGATTTTCAGATTCTTATTCCATTTTGAAATTATAAACTAAAAAATATCAAGAACTCACCACTGGTGAGATGGGACTGTGCCGGAAATAAAACACAAGCAGTAGGACAGCTGATTCTGTAGGCTTTTAAATGTTTGAGGCGCGGGGGATTGGGGGCTTGGCTGAGCGAAGCGAGCAGGGGGCGAACCCCCTAGTCTGAAAATAAAAAAAAAAGTCTTAGTAATGTTGATCTGCTCAGGTGCACGGGACATTTTGACGGCGCTCTTAGTAAAAACGATGCAGAATGAGAGCAGCAACAACAAGAATCCTCACAGGTGCGCAGTGGTAGCGCTGCTGCGGAGATTGTGGGTTCGCTTCCCGGGTCCTCCCTGTGTGTAGAGTGCAGTGAGTATAAATGTAAAGAATTATTATTATTAATCGACTTCTCATTAAGAAACTGGTTGGAGTCTGAGGCCCGGACATCGCTGCTCATCTGTTGGCTCACCGACTTCACATCTCATTTAAGGCAGGGGATCCTCAATCACGGTCCTGGAGGGCCGCAGTGGCTGCAGGTTTTTAGTTTCCTAATTAGAAAGCAGTCCATGCTGATAATCCATCCATTATCCAACCCACTATATCCTAACTACAGGGTCATGGAGGTCTGCTGGAGCCAATCCCAGCCAACACAGGGCGCAAGGCAGGAAACAAACCTCGGGCAGGGCGCCAGCCCACTGCAGATGCTGATAATGAACCTTGGTATTGAACTATTTGGCTTGTAAATGCTTGCATTCATCCAAGAGCAATTTGAACTGCACTGTAGAGTTTCCTTCTGTGAGGACCTATCCAAGTATTTTGTGGACCAGAATAGATTTAAACTTAATGCTCCTTCCCCTCTCATTCATTTTTTTTTAATCACAGATACTTCATGTTAAGCAGGAGAGCTGCTGTTTTTTTGGTTCTCTGCATCACATTATTAACTAACTAGACAAAGAGCCCGTTTCGACAACGTAAGATGAAACGGGCACGAGTTTGTGTCAGCAGTGTACGAAGAACAAATGATAAGTAACGAAGAAGTTGTTTTGTAATGATTGTAGTCCGCTTTACTCATTACTGTACAGGCTTGTACTATTAGTTGATGAATTTTCCAGGCCTATAGTATAATATTGAATGATGAATGTTCCAGTACAATATGGAATAGTAATAAGTATAAGCACCACAAACCTGATATAGGTGTATTGAATGAATGCGTAATTGAATCAGAATGCGTAATTAGGCCTCTAGAGCCTTAATCGAAGTCGCCTTTCTCTTTGAATTTTTGCGGCCGTAAATCCGCCGCCTGCCGCGATATTGGGGTTGGATGGCAGTCTCATAAGGTTTTTCAGGCAGCTGCGCAGAAGGCGACTGCGCATTCAGCGTCGGACGTGCGCAGAAGGCGACTGCGCATTCGGCTTCAGACGGACGTGAGTGAGGAGGCAGGCGAATTATGTATTAAGATGTCTGATTTAAAAACAGGCAACAATTAAAACTCAAATGCAGCTGCTAAAATAGGCAATTAAGGGTTCTGAATGGTAACAGGCAAGAGAACTAAAATTAAGCTCAAAAAAGTACTGTTTTAGTAGTAAATGCAAGGGTTCTAATTAAGAAATTGGTTAAAGTGAAAACCGGCAGCCATAGCAGCCCTCCAGGACTGTAACTGAGGACCTCTGAACTACAAAGGAACTCAAATTTGTCTTTGATGAATAAAGGCGCTAACAACGTGTAGTGTTAAACACCAATCAGCAAGGACTGAGTTCTAATTAGGACACTGGCTGGAATGAAAACCCGTAGCCCACCAGGACCGTGATTGAGGACCCCTGATTTAAGGAAAAAAAACAAAAAAACGAAGCAATTCTGAGGGCCGAGTGTTAAAAAACAAATCAATAAAAATGAAAGGAAAGGAAGTTAATTAGCATCAAACGGTGGACACTAATTAAGGAATGGGTTGGAATGAAAACCGGCAGCCACTATGGCCCTCTAGGAGCAGAATCTGGAGACTTGTGGGTTAGAAGGGGGAAGGCTTACACCAGGGGTGTCGAACTCCAGGCCTGGGGGGCTGCAGTAGCTGCAGGTTTTCATTCTAACATCTTCTTAATTAGTGAGTTGTTTTTGCTGCTGTTTTGCCTTCATTTTAATTGACGTGACCTGGACTCCTTAGTGGTTTCGTTTTTCCTTAATGAGCAGCCAAACAATAATGAGACACAAAACAAAATAAAGAAAGGTGAGGGTCTCAGTTATGTTGGTCTGCTCAGACATCAAACATCTTGATGGTGGTCTTAGAAAAAACAGAAACTCAACAGTCTGCTGCAGCAGGATGAGAGCAGCAACACGTCCTGATATTCAATAACAGCTTTCATTAACAGCGAGGATTGGCTTCTCATTAAGGAAATGGTTGGAGTGAAATTGGCTGGAGTTTGATGTTCCAGTTTAGCTGCTCATCTATTGGCTCGTTTCACGTCTCATTTCTGTTTGGCTGCCATTTAATGAAGAAACGAATCAATTCAGAGGACTGAATCCTTAAGGCAGGGGTCCTCAGTCCCAGTCCTGGAGGGCCGCAGTGGCTGCAGGTTGCTTAATTAGAAAGCAATTTTTGCTAATAATTTAATCTCATGGCTTGTTTGTGCTTTAACTCTGCTATGTCTGCTCATTCTCATATCTTGGATTTCCTTCCCCTTTCTAGGGATATCATCCAAATAATTTGAAGGCTAAAATGGAGGAGGAATTCTCAGTCCTTCACTTTTTTTCTCTTCACTTTCCTCTCAAGCATTTCATTAAACCCAATTGTTCACAATAAACACACACGGGTGTAAATGGTAACAAGCTAAATGGAGAAATGCTGGTCTCTTTTGTCATTTGCATGTTATTGCTAATTGGGAGCAAATTAAAAAACAAGAATATGGCTGTTTTCATTCTAACCATTTTCCTAATTGGTGCCCAGTTTTTCCTTCTAATTAACTCCTTTTCCCTTCATTTTAATAGACCTGTTTTTAAGATTCATTCCTCTGAATTGCCGAAATCCCCCCCCCCCCCCCCTCCCCATATGGCACTCATATAGGAATGAGATGTGAAGCGAGCCAACAGATGACCAGCTAAATCAGGGCTTGAAAAATCCAACCAATTTCACTCCAACCAAACCCTTAATGAGAAGCCGAGTCTTGCTGTTAATTAAAGCAGTTATTTAATACCACGGCTTTGTGGCTGCTCTTATCCTCTTGATTTTCTGTTTTTAGAACATTAGGACACTCTGGACGAGAACTGGCAATTCAGCCCCACAAAGCTCGCCAGTCCTGTCCACTTATTTCTTCCAAAAAAACACCAAGTCGAGTTTTGAAAGTCCCTAAAGTCTTACTGTCCACCACACTACTTGGTCGCTTATTCCAAGTGTCTGTAGTTCCTAACTCTAATTTCTTAAACTGTAAAGGCTCAGCTTTTTAAATCTTTCCTCATAACTCATCCCCTGTAGTCCTCTAATCAGCCCAGTTGCTCTTCTCTGGACATTTTCTTGTGCTGCTATGTCCTTTTTGTAGCCTGGAGACCCAAACTGCACCCAGGACTCCAGATGTGGCCTCACAAGTGTGTCATAAAGACTTGAGCAGACCCTCCTGTGACTTGTACTCCACACGTCAAGGCGCTATATAACCTGACAGTCTGTTAGCCTTCTTAATGGCTTGTCTGGAAGTCGATAGCTTAGAGTCCACTACGACTCCTAAATCCTTCTCATAAGGTGGACTCTCGACTTTCAGACCACCCATTGTGTATTCAAACCTCACATTTTTACTTCCTATGTGTAATTCTTTACATTTACTGACATTAAATTTAATCGTCCACAAATCTGCCCAAGCCTGTCTGCTGTCTAAGTCCTTCTGTGATGATATAACGGATTGGAAAAATGATCTGCCAATCCACCTATCTTGGTATCATCAGCAAACTTCACCAGCTTGTTCCTTATATTCCTATCTAAATCATTTATAGATATTAAAAATAGCAGCAGCCCCAGCACTGCCCCCTGCCGGTCACCACTCTTCTTGGCGTCACTAATTGCTGAATTTTTTGGGGTGGTTTTTTGGGGACCCCTTTATCCCGATCTTTGATATGACATCCACGTACTGTACATCTCGTGCGGAACGTCAACGTGGATTAAGCGATTATGTGTACAACATTTGACTTCAAGACCTCCGCGCGACATTATCACCTTTGCCCTGGACAGCAAAAAAAACAAAACAAAAGCTGCTCTATTCAAACTTGAAACATGCCCCCCCGGTGTGTGTGAGCACTCTTGATTATAATAGAAGCCCCCCAAGAAGAAGTGCAGTTCACTACCCTCTGGTGAACCTGCGCCAATACCGACCCCGATGTCATACCGGCAGTTTGATTGTAATTGAGGGGTTCCCAAACTTTTTTGCCCCGTTTAGCCCACGGCAGCTTTATGAATGTAACCCCCCCCCCCCCCCCCACACACACACACACGTTTTGTTCAGTAATTTGAGTTTGCACTTTTACTGCAATAACGCGATCGACATAGGCGACATTTTACGATTCCGTTTTAACATTTTTATTTTAAGTCCAAATAATAACAACACATAATAATACTAAGGGCGGCACGGTGGCGCAGTGGGTAGCGCTGCTGCCTCGCAGTTGGGAGATCTGGGGACCTGGGTTCGATTCCCGGGTCCTCCCTGTGTGGAGTTTGCATGTTCTCCCCGTGTCTGCGTGGGTTTCCTCCGGGCACTCCGGTTTCCTCCCACAGTCCAAAGACATGCAGGTTAGGTGGATTGGCGATTCTAAATTGGCCCTAGTGTGTGCTTGGTGTGTGGGTGTGTTTGTGTGTGTCCTGCGGTGGGTTGGCACCCTGCCCAGGATTGTTTCCTGCCTTGTGCCCTGTGTTGGCTGGGATTGGCTCCGGCGGACCCCCGTGGCCCTGTGTTCGGATTCAGCGGGTTGGAAAATGGATGGATGGATGGATAATAATACTATTGTATAAAAATAGGTCTACTTCAAATTTTCTTCTTGACTTTAGAGTTTAAGGAGCAAATTGACCCCCTCCCTGAGTAGGCGAAATTTACCCCTGGATGGTACATTAATCCCAGTTGGGGACCCCTGCCATAAATATTTAGGATTTGTGCGAGTTTTACGCTGGGCCTGCATCAGTGCGGCTTGCGCGCTGGTGGGTTGGATGACTTGGATTTGTGGACCCTCAGTTGGCCCCTCCCCTGAAAAAGTCTTGTTCCGACACTGCTAAACCCCCATACCCCCGTTTTAACTGTACAACTAGTCCGCCTAGACCCTCATATCAAGTGCAGGCCTTACACCGATAACAGCCGTTACAATAAAGGATCGGAATACACCGGCAGACTATTAATACAACCGAACAGGGATAACACAACCGGCAGGAAATCCAGCAGCCTCTGGAGAACAGACTGAGGACCGCTCCACGTTCCTGACACTGTACTGCCATCTTGCGGAGAAACACAGACGGTACACCAATCAGACGAAACGACTGGAGAGCACCGGCCATAAATAAGCGCAGCACAACATCAGGGTTATTTTCAGTGGCTGAGCCAAAAAGTCTTTTTTTTTGTGCTAGTAGGTGTATGGCAGAGTCAGGGTCTCAAATATTTATACATATATAGTGAGGGATGGCTAACATCTTTACCCGACCGGGACCCCTTCTTAAAGGAAGGACAGGGGGAGGTGGCTTTTGAAAGGTGCCATCTCCTCCAAACTGCTTCCTGGCAGCCCCCCCTGGGTTGCGATGGTGCCTCAGATTCCCACAGGGCTGTTTAGTAATTGGTATGTGTCAGCTCAGTCCTGTTAGGTTCTGGGGGTCCTGCAGGAATTGCTGAGCTTCCACCTTACCCAGAGGTGCTCCCACCGGGTCACAATTATGAGACACCGAAAGTTCTCCTGGGATTCTGAGTCAGGAGGAAGAGGACGAGGCAGTGACTGGAAAAAAATTAGGGTTAGGGTCCGCAAAGGACGGAGTGCTTTGACTGTAGCGTTTATTGTGCTGTTGGAAAGTGTTTCCCATCTGTAAATAAATAATTGTGTTTGTGCTGGACTTGTACCAGTGTCTGTTGTGTCGGGTGTTTGGGGAGCTGTGCGCCCCCTGGTGGTCACAATACAATATTACTGTCAAATAATGGAAAGAGTACGCGACACGGGTTTCGCCCTTATTTGGGCTCATCAGGCGTACACACGCGGGGATCGAACCTCGTTCTGGTTTGGAGCATGGAAGCTTAACCCTGCTGGGACCCGGGACCACCTGGACGATTGCTGAGCCCTTGGTTGCAGCACTTCTGCCACACCCGGAAGTGCTGCCAGAAGAAGGTCATTGGACACCTGGAGCACTTCCGGGTGTCCTATAAAAGGAGCCCCCCCGCCACTACACCAGGATTCAGAGTCAGGAGGAGGTGGACAAAGCTTGCTGGAGGAAGAGGAGTGGAGGCAAAGAGAGAGAAGATAAGGAGAAGAAGTGCTCTGTATTGTGCTGGAGAATGTGCTGTACAGGTGGGAAACGGGGAAAGGCGTTTCCCACGTGGAAAAAATACAAAAAAATAAAAGCTTGTGTTCTGTTTGGGTGGCAGGAGCGCCCTCTGCAGGCCACAACAGGTGAACACACACACACACACATCAGGTGTCAATATTATACAATGCCAATGCTCACTCTTAAAAATCCAGATGTCAGATTGGTTCTTCAGAGCAACACCAGAGGGGAACCATCCTCATGAAGATTCCAGAAAGACCCTTTTATTTATTTTTCCCTCAAAGCATGAACTTTTAGGGATGTTCAATTTATGTATTTAATTTAATTAAATAATTGTGTTTTATGTTAAGTTTTACTTCATCTTTTCAAGTTACATTGACTTAAACCTGTTAGATGTTACGCTAACTCAAGTTCATTTGTGTTTGAAAAAAAGGCAATCTGATGATATTTTTTCAACAAGAGGAAATGGCCCCCCCCATAGTCCCTAGAACTGCCAGGGATGGTATTGGGCAGTTGATGAGCAGTGACTGGTCTCGGCCAAACTTGGAGCTTGTGGTTTTGCCCAAAAAGTTCAATTTTTGCCTCATTAGACCGGAGAATCTTTATCCTCATGCTCTCAGAGTCCTTTATATGCCATTTTGGTAAACTCCAAGTGGGATTCGGCCACTGTTCCCGATTGATGGAGTGCTGCTGAGATGGTCATTCTTCCAACAGGTTCTAGCATTCTTCTGAAGCTCCATTAGAGTGACCAGTGGGTTTGTGGTTACATCCTTGATCATAGCCACTATTACCTGATTACTCAGTTTGGCCAGCTCTATGAAGAGTCCAGGTGGTTCCAAGCTTCTTCCATTTTGCAATTCTTGACGCCACTGTGCACTTGGAAACACTCAAAGCTTTAGAAATGCCTTTATCCCCTTCCTCTGATCTCTGCCTCACCACAGTTTGACCGTAAAGGTCTACAGAGAGTTCCCCAGACTTCATGGCTTGTTATTTGCCCTGACATGCAGCGTGAACTGTGAGGCCTTTTATATTCAAATACATATGTGCCTCCCTAAAGACTGGCCAGTCAATGCTGTTCGACAGGCGGTGGACACCAATCAAGTTCTGGACACATCACTGGGAGAAGTAAAGCAAACAGGGGGCACCTGAGCGCAATCTGGAGGGCCACAGCAAAGGGTCTGAACACTTTTAGGAATTATAGATAGATAGATATGAAAGGCACTATATAATAGATAGATAGACAGAGATAGATAGATATGAAAGGCACTATATGACAAACATATAGATAGATAGATAGATAGATAGTGTGATGGACAACTGGGTCCCATGCCTGGCAGGGACGCCCCTGCTGCATCTGTTCCGGGGGAGCAGCCATGGACACTTCAATACCTCCCCCGGGGCGCTTGGTGGCAGCCTCCCTGGCGGACGATGATTCCCCAACCTGGCGCATGGCTCCATGGGAGATGGAGTCCTCCACAGCCTGGTTGGGGGCTCGGATGGCCGCTAGGGGGAGCTGCATGGAGTCTGCAGCCCCACCCGGAAATGCAATTAGGACCAGATGGTCAAGCACCTGGAACGCTTCCGGGTGGGTTATAAAAAGGGCCAGCCACCACCACTCAAGGAGCCAGGGTCGGGAGGAGGAGGACGACGACGACAACAACGACGACGACTACTACGCTTGCGGAGGAGTGGTGGGAGAGGAGATAAGAGTGCTGTTATTGTTGTTGGGTGGAATAGAGTGCTTTAGGGACTGTGTATTGCCTGTGGGTCACGGGTGCCCACGGGTGAAGAAGACAATAAAAATCATTGTGTTTTATACATGCCTCTGTGTCGTTCTGTGCCGGGTCAGGCGCCTATATAGCGCCTTTTCTACAATAGAAACGGCACTATATACAGTTAGGTCCATTAATATTTGGACAGAGACAACTTTTTTCTAATTCTGGTTCTGTACATTACCACAATGAATTTTAAATGACACAACTCAGATGCAGTTGAAGTGCAGACTTTCAGCTTTAATACAGTGGGGTGAACAAAACGATTGCATAAAAATGTGAGGCAACTAAAGCATTTTTTGAACACAATCCCTTCATTTCAGGGGCTCAGAAGTAATTGGACAAATGAAATAACTGGAAATCAAATGTTCACTTCTAATACTTGGTTGAAAACCCTTTGCTGGCAATGACAGCCTGAAGTCTTCAACTCCTGGACATCACCAGATGTTGGGTTTCCTCCTTTTTAATGCTCTGCCAGGCCTTTACTGCAGCGGCTTTCAGTTGCTGTTTGTTTATGGGCCTTTCTGTACGAAGTTTAGTCTTCAACAAGTGAAATGCCTGCTCAGTTGGGTTAACATCAGGTGACTGACTTGGCCATTCAAGAATTTTCCACTTCTTTGCTTTAATAAACTCCTGGGTTGCATTGTGGTAATGTACAGAACCAAAATTAGAAAAAAAGTTGTCTCTGGCCAAATATTTATGGACCTAACTGTAATAGACAGAGAGACAGATCGATATGAAAGTCACTATATAATACATAGATAAAATTTCCTTCAAAACAAAGAGAAAAGCCAAGCAAAATGACACCTTTTATTGGCTAACTAGAAAGATTACAATATGCAAGCTTTCGAGGCAACTCAGGCCCCTTCTTCAGGCAAGATGTAAGATGTTACATCTTGCCTGAAGAAGGGGCCTGAGTTGCCTCGAAAGCTTGCATATTGTAATCTTTCTAGTTAGCCAATAAAAGGTGTCATTTTGCTTGGCTTTTCTCTACATTCATAATGGCTAACACGGTACAGCACCCTAGTACTTCAAAACAAATAAAGTTCATTCTGTTTCCTTCACTGCATAAACAAATAAATAAATGTTGATATTAATAAGCCCCAACTGTTTTCTTGGCACACTTATGCTGAATAATTTATTGGCTGAAAGTCTTCCGTGTTAAGTGTGTCACACATAGGATGTACAGCTTTGTTCATAATGGCTGACAGTTTTGTTTTCACTCTCTACTGCCTCCAGAGGGCGCCCTATAACGGTGCCTTCCCTTTGAATTAGTTTAATGATTTGGTGACGTTACTGGTCTAGCACACCACTGTGTAGAAAATTGCACCGGCCATCCCAGAGTTACAGAATATGTGAAGGATGTCACTTCACACAATAAAGGGATGCAATCTTCAAAAAAATGAAAATAAATAATAATAAAAATAAGAGTCTGTTCTGCCCTTTAAATATAAATACATTTCTTAACCTTTATGAAAATATACTTTCACTTTGTCACGATGAATTATTTGGTGTAGAATGATGGGCAAAAATGGCAAATGTATCGATTTCAAACGAAATGTACAACATAATGAAGTGTACAAGGCATCTTAATATTTTCTGAATCCACTGTATGTCACGCATGTAAGCTACATACATGGTCAGTAGTCATAATTAAGCTTTACGGAGTTGTGGGAATGATAACATTGATCTTTTCCTTCTGCTCATTATTAAGTATGCATGTTATTAATAAAAGCTCATGAAACAACAGCCACGTCCTTCCTGTGTGCCCACTGGTGCCCCACCGTTACTGCCTACAGTTAGGCCATTGGATTCCCTGCGCGCTCCTACTGCATTACGGGGCTGAAGTTGGTTACATTCGCCAACTGAGGTAGAACGGAAAATCTTAATAAGCAGCTGTAGATTAAGCAGCAAACGTCAGCCCCGTTGTCGCTTCTGGAGGACGAAGTTTCATAAAATGGATGAAGTGCAATGAGAGGCCGATTTACAACTTAAAGCCGTGCAGGCTGCGGCTGCGCCGATGATGACGTCACATGCAAACTGAGTCACATAAGACGAGACTTTTTTGGCCTCATTAAGCTGAACGCATTGGTGTCGCACGGACAGGCATGACGATCGGCAGTGGTGTGTACTAACGGTACAGTACTTTTGATAAACATTCCGTAATCTGTGTTGCACGAAGGCAGGCGCCTGTGTCACGTCAGACGTTAATTCTGAGTGAAATAACGTATTTCGTTTATACCAAAGTGCGATGTTTACTTACGTGCAGGGTATCCAAACGCAGGAGTCTGCGTTTTTACATTTGAAATGAAACAGCTGTATTTACCCCGAAGCGTTTGGGCCGCTCCGCCTCTCCTCAACTCAAATGACCCGCGCACTAGCAGCAGGCGGCGCGCGCGGGTCACGTGACTCTGGTTTATATAAACAAGCACTGCGCTTGCTGCCCGCGTACTTTCTGTTGGGTGCTGCAGCTTACTTGGTGTTTTGGATATAACGATTTTTGTCGCGACAAGCTGCTAGACGTTTATTTCCGGGACATTGCAGGTAAGATGGGATCCCGCCTGGAACTCCTTTTTTGTACTTGACTACTTGAAGTAAAGGTGGAAACGTTTTGCGAACAGTTGGGCGTCTCACAACTTCACGATGTTGCCTCAAAGTCTCTCAAGTGATTTTGACTACAAAGTTGATTAGCATGGAACATGGAAGTGTTTCGGTCATTTGACAAAACAAGTCCATGCGGTGTTTCTGTCTTCCACGTTGGGAAGGCCCTGTCAAAATGGACAAAGGTGGGTTACACAGTTAATGGGAGTGATCGGGTTGGTCCCTTCGACTGGGGGATTAATGGCGATGACGCGGTGATGAGTTTACCTTGTCCCAAGTCTAGGTTCTCAGTCGGGCGTAATTCAGTTAATGAACGCTGGCGCCCCAGCCCACCCCGGCAGTGTTGGACCTACGCCGTAGAATATTCTCGCAAACAAAAACCTTTTACGGGGGAGACCACTGAAGTTTTCGGCCAACTTAACGGTCCGTTTTGCTGCTTGCAAGTGAAATATTTGCATGAGAGGAAAGTTATATATAATACCTGGTTTACTGGCCTTCTAGAAGTGGGCCTTGGGTGTGGGAACATCTTTCGTCCCGCTGTTCCATTGCTTCTGGAAAATGTCCATGATCCAGCCTACCGTTTATTAGATTGTTGTAAACGATGACGGACGAAACCACCGTACATAGTGTCGGTATCAGTAAAGCGACTAGTGACGATGTGTGCTATGTGAGTGTTTAAGGGGATGGCTGTGTGAGCCGCCCATGTATCCCATTCACGGATGGGGAATCGCAGCCCCTCGTTTTATTGGACGACTGTTAGCGTCGTTTTACAACTACTCGTTGCTTTTCTCATCAGCTGACGTTAACGGACTGTTCCCGAGGCAGTATTTGAGTACAGGCAAGTTTCGGTGTGCGTTTACTGTGGCGATCGGTGGTAATGCACGTAATAAATTCTCAGTACTGTACTCTGTATGCGTGACTGCGTTCATCTGTGAAAGGTCAGTGAGCTTTTTAATTATTGCTGCATACCCCCAATACAGCGGCAAAAGCTGTTTGAGTTCGAATTTCACCTTGTATCAAGAAATACTGGCCTCTTCTCTAGTATTAGGGTCTCGGGGCTACCTCCATACGAACAAGTTGCCATTTATGTGCTAAGTTTACTTTTACATTCAACCTTTTTCATTGCCACTATGAAATCTATTAACATGTACTTTTTGGTCTAATGTTAACTTTTTTACATACCAAACTGGAAACGGTTCTCGTCCACTACATTCTCAATTACAGTTGTTGCCATCAGGTGACACATTAAAGGTTTGAGGATTAATAGCAGCATCTTCAAATACTCTTTCATCCCATCTGCTATTAATCTTCTAAATAAGTCCAACTTTAAATAACACATGCTTTAATCATTTTGCATTAATCAGTAGTCAGTGTTAATTTTTTTGTAATGTATAGAAAACGTTAGATCAATCATAAACTGTGTGCTCACTGCTGTATTTTTACAGTGGCATGCAAAATCTTGCAGGGTTAGAAGCCTTTTACAAAGGTGAATAGGTGAAAATATCCCAGGTATGAACTGAAAAACACTCGGCTGGTGACAAAACGCATTTACAAGCCATGATACTTGCAAATGGGGGTCTTACTAAGTACTGATCATTTCGAGAGCCCAAACTTTTTCTTCAGGCTCTTTTTATTTTTTTGGTATTTTGTATCTGTGAATTATGAAAATAATGTAATCTTGTACCTGTGAATGCAATCTTGCTTAAAATATTAAAAGAAATGTCACCTATGACCGTATACTTTTTGCTGATCAGTTCATCTTGTGCTCGCTTAACTAGTCACAGTAACTTTTTTTTATAATAATAATAATTCTTTGCATTTATATCCTGCTTTTCTCACTACTCAAAAGCGCTCAGCGATTGCAGGTTAAGGGCCTTGTTCAAGGGTCCAACAGAGCAGAGTCCCTTTTGGCATTTATGGGATTTGAACCTGCAACCTTCTGAATGCCAGTGCAGATCCCAAGCCTGGGCCACCACTCCATTTTAAGCAAGGGGGCCCAAACTTTCGCATGCCACACTGTACTAGGTTGGTTTGTTGTGATGGGCTTTTAATATGTTGTGGTGTTTTGCAAATCTGCTGACAAATTTCTTTTTACTTGGAACAAAACTTTAGATGCATGTAATAATTTGATAAATTGTGTTGTAGGGCGAGTTTAGTAATCTGTGGGACCCCTAGATCTCCATGGTAATTTGACAGTCCAAAATTGACACGCTTGGCTGATCCATCTGTTCTCCTGAAAAGTATGTTGTGTGAAAGGATGGTGGCCTTGTTTGGAAAGTGCAGTACGCTTTCCGTAAGTAAGTTGTTGCAAATGGAGCCATGTTTTAGTAATACTTCAACTGTGTGTTTCTACAAATTGGAATTTCTGCAAATTTTAATTTCAAAGGGTAAGCATAACGGAGGGGCCACGACTTTACAACCCAAATTCTTCAGTTTTATGAGCTTTCAAATACTTTATTCTTAAGGCTTTTATAGTACTACAAAAATAAGGAGTGCATTGGGTGAGCGGATTGTGTTTCCTGTTGTTTTGTTTTTAATTAAACTATTTAACTTCTGTCTGTGGGTCAAATCTTCAAACTGATTTTAAACCCACTTTTGGCGAAGCAAATTTCTTCACATTTTTCATACGTGTTCAGTATCAATGACAATACAATAATCAGTCAAAACCAATGCAATTACGGAACAAATTTCGTCGTAATCAATAGCTATGCGATTTTCAAGTAACGCACACACAGCAATGCCTGAGTGAGATATAGGAGCATATGAGGGAGAGGCGCCCCCACTTGCCTCTTCCAGTGAGTGCAGTCTGTAAATACGCGGGCCGACTTTACTCGTTTACTCTTGCATAGGAGTAGCGATGATGATGATCATGGTGAAGAAGCATTAGCGTAAACTTGCCGTTCTTTTTTTTATTCGCAGTGACCCAAGTGCTAATCCCATAAGAGCCTGAACAGAAAAATAAGAGACCAGAATATGATTCTTTCTGTTATTCAAAATAATTCTGCAAAGAAGATATATATTGTGTAATACTTTTAAGGAAGCTTCCCATTCATGAAAAATTATTAAAAGAAAAAATTGTTTACAAAAATACTCCTAAAAAGTAAAATGTTTTGTTTACTTTAGATATAAATGCACTAAAAAGCAAAAACATTTCTTTAACTACAATTTTCATGGTTATGTAACTAAAAATTGTGGGGCGCACATAAACTAATTCATTCAATTAATAGAATAGCGACTTTCATCATAATATATATATATATATAACATTGTAATTCCCCATCATACTAAACTAGTTTTAAAAATTGTTTGAATCAATGAAGTTCTGTGTGCCCCACAACCACGAAAATTGTGGTTAAAAAAAAAAAAAAAAAATCAATTTTTTGCTTTTTAGTGCATTTATAACTAGTTTTAGGGGGGGGGGTCGAATAAATAAATTATTTCCAGAGGTGGACTCTGGAGACTGGCTTGTTAGTTGGATATACAATTAGGTGTACAGGTAACACATTGTGTGCAATGTGACATTATTAAAAAGTTTTAAATTTGCTGAACTAAACATTTGTGGCTCCTACACTAACGTGTGTGTGTGTGTGGGATTAACCCACAATAACAATTTCATTTTGTCATTTTTTTTTTTTTCTTCTTCCCACTACAGACTAACACCTGCAGTCATGTCCTCCACCTCTCAGAAACACCGGGACTTTGTAGCTGAACCCATGGGGGACAAGCCAGTCACTGCCCTTTCCGGAATTGGAGAGGTTCTTGGTAAAAAGCTTGAAGAGCAGGGCTTTGATAAGGTGAGTCTCATCCTTCTTCATTTTGAACAAGTTTGGATCGATAAGCACTCTGAACAAATCTGATATTGGGGGTGTGTGTCGTACTGGAGTGTTCAAAACCATACCAACCCCTCCCCCCACCAGGTGTCTGGTACTTTTTATAAATAATTGCAGGTCTACAGTGGATTCAGAAAGGTATTCTGACCACTTACTGCACACTTTATTGTGGTATGGATTTAATTTTAAATGGATCAATTTGATGTTTGTGCCCATCAATCTGCATTCCATAACCTGTAATAAATTGAAAAAAAATTTTCAGAAAGGTTTACACGTTTATTAAACGAAAAATCCCAACTTCAGTCTTTCATACAAGTATTCAGACTCATAAGTACGTCTGTAGAAACTTCTTTAGCAGCAGTGCCAGCTTCGAGTCATCTTTGGGAAGACTCTACAAGCTAGCAAACCTGAATTTCTGAATTGGATTCTTGTACTAATACATTTTTTGGAAAGGTTTAGACCAAAGAGCAATGCCTGCCGTCACACCTGGCTTGTGATTTTATAACCAGGCCTTGAAGTGGACCAGTATTCTGTTTTCACCTTTTGCAAACCACAGTGTACTGGCACATCCAGGGACAGCCCAGTTCTCCACAATGTTTCACAAGCAGAGGGCCATCTGTCCTTCCACTCAGTTCTCTGAAGCATGACTGATCAGATTGTGGTGAGATTGGCCAGGTTGTCTTTCAGGCTTACATTTTGTTAAAGGCATTGAAATGAAGCAAATCCAGCTTGTTGTGTCCATGAATGGAATGACATACTGTGCAAATACAGTGAATGCTGTCCAATGAAATCCTAGTAATATTACATGTGGCAGAGCGAAGAGTAATAAAGTAGGGTACTTAATGAGGCATTTTTCTAAACAATATTGCTCTTATTTTGAGTGTCCCTCCCCCGGATATTATTTTTTTTTTGCATGTTTGTCACACTTCAATGTTTCAGATCATCAAACAAATTTAATTGCCCCCTAAACCTAACAGGTTGTACCACCCTTAGCAGCAACAACTGCAATCAAACGTTTGCGACAACTGGCAATGAGTCTTTCACATTGCTGTTGAGGAATTTTGACCCACTCATCTTTGCAGGATTGTTTCAGTTCAGCCACATTTGAGGGTCTGAGCATAAAGCACTTTTTTTTTTTGCGCCACAGCATCTCCATTGCATTCAAGTTCGGACTTTGACTCGGCCGCTCCAAAACCTTCATTATTGTTTACTGTTCCATGTTTTCTCCATTTGCGGATAATTGCTCTTACCTCTTAGAAATGGCTTTGTAACCTTTTCCAGACTGATAGATGTCGATTACTTTCTCATCTTTTCCTGAATGTCTTTAGATCGTGGCATGATGTCTTCCTTTTTGGTATCTTTTGTTCTCCTTCACTTTTGTCTGACAGGCTCTATTTAAATGATTCAACAGGTCTGGGCGTAATCAGGTCTGACTGGCACTCCAAAAAAATGCGATTAAACAGTTACTTCATGATTTTAACAAGGGGGGCAATTACTTTTTCACATAGGGCCATGTAGGTTTGGGTTCCATCCCCCCCCCTTAACAAATTGTCACTTAAACTGAATTTTGTGTTTACTTGGGTCATCATTGTCTAATATTTAAATTTCTTTGTTCTGAAACATAAGTGAGACAAATGTGCAAAAAAATCAGGAAGGGGCAAATACTTTTTCACAGCATGGTATCTGTTAAAAGCATGTTAGTTTTTGAACACCAACTACTGTATTGTGACTTAATTTGGAGCTGGTATAGGAAGACTGACTTGACATAACTGTTTCCCTCCTCTTCTCCCCCTCCAGGCGTACGTCGTTCTCGGTCAGTTTCTTATCCTCAGGAAGGACGACGACCTCTTCATTGACTGGTTGAAAGACGCATGTGGTGCCAATTCTAAGCAGGCTCTCTTGTGTTACTCTTGTTTAAAAGAATGGTGTGATGCCTTCCTTTAAAAAATGCTGAAACAGACTGAAAGGCTCTCGGGTCCGGTAAACCTGGAAAGATTTAACTGGAGAGCTGGAGTTTTTTATTTTGGATAATTGTCAGTTGATTTAAAAGGACCTCCTGGGATGAAAGGGTTTAAAGTAAAGAAGATTGTGAACATGCAAACTAAACCCCAAGAGTTGATTCCTCAAATAACTGCATATGTGAACTTTCTTGAATTTGGCACTTAACGCTTACTGAAGCTTGAATTTCAGATTCAAGGCTAATACTTGAAACTTGTATGGGGGTACATCCTCAACTCTGCACCGGTTAGACCTTAAATTAAAAGGAGAGATGTTCTAAAATGGGGGGGGGCGCTAGGGAGATTGTTAAATGTTTGTTCGAGATGTGTGTACCCAGTACTGTGATGTGCTGAGGAACTAATCTAGAATCTTAAGGCTTTGACTGTTAAAAGTTTTTATTGGTATTGAACTAGTTATGTAATAAAGACTAAAGTTTGTCTTGTACACTTTTGTGAATTCTTCCACTAATACTTGCATTATTTTGTGTTGGCACTTGTCTGGACAAGTACAGCATTGACACTTTGAAACAAGGTAAGAATTTTCACTTTAATGGCCAAATGTACAACATTGGTTTTTTGCTTTTAAACATTTAATTGAAATATGCAATACAAAGATTCAGCATAAACGAAGTACAAAATTCACAGTTTGTGTGTTTAGACATCCGTTTGTTTGCTCATTGGCTCTTTATTCACGAAGCACAGTTCAAACTTGAGCGCCCCACCTGCCGGTTTATACAGAAGAGCAGTCCTCGTTGATCATCGTTTTTAAAGGGCTTGTTACGTGTTCTATCTCAACTGCATTAAGAGTAAAGCTGCATTGTGTTTTAAGGACTAATAAAACTTGAGGCAGTGTTTCCTGTAGGACATTTTTAAATTTAGTGTTAAGGTTTTTATGTTTCCAGTTCCAATTTTTTCATCAGCAAAAGCTTATTGCTGCTTTAATACAAAACCATAGCAGTGCACTGGTAATACATGGTGGTACTTTTTAGCTGCCACAATCCCTCAAACAAGTATGACATCTTGCATTGGGTTTCATATATAAATGAAGCTGGTAGTGAAGTGTGGCCATATTATTATACTGTGGTTATCTCATATGCTAACCTAACTATTAAAATGCAATGATTTAGTATTTTCAGTTCATTAGTAAAACGGTGCCAGGCTGTGCCCACTCTTTATTGTGGAGGCAACATACTGTGGCATTAGTGCTAATTAAGAAAGCACACAAGCTACAATGGAGTTGTACCATAACTGACAACAGCAGGCTGGTGGACAAGCTCAGGAAAAAAGTGTGCATGCTGTGCTGTCACAAATTTAATTAGCTGTCCATACTGAACCTCTTTATTATCCCAGATATGAAGTCCAAGTTCATACTCACAGGGCGCAGTGGTAGTGCTGCTGCTTTGCAGTAAGGAGACTGTGGAAGAGTGTGGGTTCGCTTCCCGGTTCCTCCCTGTGTGGATAGCGCTTTGAGTACTGAGAAAAGCGCTATATAAATGTAATGAATTATTATTATATTCATCCTCTGCATGAACAAGGCTTACATTTGTGGCAAGTGGAAAATTGAGCCAAATTTCAAATGAAGTTGGTTTCTCTGAATGCACCTTACGTACAGGGATGATGGACCACCACAGATGTGTTCATCCTTTAAAGAACAGGTGGCCTGTCTGGTGAGATGTTTTGAGTGGCAAATATAAAAGATTTGAAACTGGAACACAAGTAAGAATATGGAGAGGATGTTCACAGGAGCTCTGAGGGCCACACAGGTAACAGGCCCTATTTATTTATTTATTTTTTTAAAAAGCCAATTTCTCTCACACCAAGTTCAGTTTTCATTAGGGTGTGAATCGATTTTATTTACCAGTGTGTAATGTATAGGAATTTTGAATTGGCAGACTACAGTCGAGTGCCTGTCAATAGAAGTACAACATGAAGCAGGGCTTCCACATGCAGTTGAATAGGAGAAGGGCAACAGGCATGCTAGTAACTTCAGATATACTGACCAAAGACACGTCAGAATAGTGGGATGAGCCCACCCAGCCCAATTCAGACCACCTATGGAGGGAGAGGAGCCTTGAGACCATAGCTGGTGCTCGCAGGGCTCAACGCCAAGAGCATATTCATTAAAGTGTTAATACATATTAAGTAACTTTTATAAAGGAGGAAAAAATCCTAAATCAGCAAGTAGATAACTGATAGTGACTTGGTGATGCATGTGATTTGAAAAATAAAATGACAAAAGCAGCTTTAAAGTGGGAATTAATAAAATTCATCATTAAAGGGCTGTTTTACAGCATATGAAATATCCTGAATCATGGCAAGGGGTTTTTGTGGATATGACATTTTATTAAATAGATGTACAGATGGACCATTTGTACAAACTTCCCAGGATACAGGCACTGCTCCGGAGCTTTATAATCCCTTCCTCTCCTTATTACGGGGGAAGGAATCGCATATGCAAATTATATATCATATATATATAAAAAATTCAGGCCACCATGAGTTAGTTAATAAAGATGTAAAATACTGAATGGAAGTTGTTAATATAAAAATGGATTATATTCTCACAACTTACTATCTCCCTTCAGTACATTCCATGCTGGCTGTCAATGGGATTGGTGCTCCCACCTGTGTACCCCCACCCTGAGCAATAAAAAGAGTTCATTACATGCAAGTTCATAATGTTGTATAAACATCTAGAAATATACCCCCACCTCACACTACATGATGATTGATGGAAGTTTCTGGGCTCTTAATTTTCAAACAGGGAGATCCAGAAACCTTTTTTAAGTTTTAGAGTTTTATGAAACCCTGGTGCCAGCATTCAGTTAAGATTTCTACTACAATCTCAGTATTGTATGTTATGATTGACCCCCCCACAACTTTAAATCATTTTCAATTAGATCAAGTAATTGAGCTGCTTGGCTAGTACAGTGAATGACTAAATGTAAAACACTCCAATCCTGGTTCCTTTTTGTTGAAAAGCTTGCTTGGACAAATTAAAAGTGACAATGTGAACAATGGACAGCAGAAAAGCAATGAACAAATAAATGACTGAACAAATCCAACTTGTCTTGGAAATGATTAGGCAGACTTGACACGGCTGCTAAGACTAAAATCAAAGCATCTTATGTGCTGGTGCAGATTTAGGGCCCATTCACACCACACCTAAACCTTTTTAGCTGCTTCGAAATGACTTGTGAAGTTCCCTGACATTATTTTCTATGACACTCTTCACATCTAAGTGTTTAGATTTATTTATATAAACAAACTTCTGTCTGCAGCAGTTTTTGGGCAAGTTCCATTGATATGAAAGATGAGGCTTATAAAATTCTGGTAGTAAAAAAAAAAAGAGGCATGTTTGGATCACAAGGCACTGCCTCCTCCTATGGGATGAGCCAGGAATGGAAAAGGGGGCTTTTAAACTTGTCACATGACAGCATGGAGATTGGGGGGGCTTCATTGAGCTGGTCAAGCAGCCGCATCCCCTCAGGTCACACTGGTGAGGGTGCAGCACTGGCTCAGGTTGTTGATGACCAAGAAGACCTCCCTTATGTATATAAACCATAAATTGTGGCCAAGGGAACAGAATTCACCAACTGCTGAAAAAGAGCATCTGGTAATAAGATGGGTGGGTGAAACGCTCTTATTAAGTTCACCTTGGTGACTGATTAGGCTCTGCTACAAAGGCAAGTTAAAGACTTGCTAGACGGCACTGTTTCTGTTCAACAACAACTTAACACAGACGTCCTTTAGCGACTCACACAGCCAGTGTTAGAGAGTCACTTCATGCTGAGGAGGAGGAGGGTGTGACGCAGCACACTGCACTCCTGGTTTCATTGACAGAGCTTCGAAGAGTCGGGGAAATGCCGGACCACATGTGGCCACACACAGCTCTGCTCTCTCACGCCAATAAAAACCTTCAGACGTGATGTTTTACTACAAGCAGTTCTTTCCTCGGCCGGGGTGCTTATGTCTTGCAGCTCTGAGGATGACACCTTTGAATTCTTTTATCTCTCTTAAAGTTTAATAACTTTAGTGTTTGCCTTTGAAAGGCTTCATTTTTGAACGTGTAGAAATAATAAGTTTAAGTTTTATTTCAGCCACTCTTAACCCAATATGTGACAAATATCTGAGGCGACAAACTGTCTCTGAGTACTGGGATCTCCAGGTGAACAAAAACAAAGTCACGGAAGACACTCTGGTCAACCCACAAAATGGTGAAAGGAAATGACGGAAGTTAAATTTTACCTGTAAAATGTTTCCTGAAAATAGTGGAGGGGCGAATTAAAGATTGAAAAATGTTAAAACGCTGGAAATTTACAAAGCTGCAGCATGAATGGGCCCTAAAACAAGGATGACCACCTTTTGTTGTACCTGAAAGTGTACAGCGTGGTATTTTTAAACATATACCAATACTGAACTGCAATAGAACTTCTCGTCACTCTGGCTACAGTACGTTTACTGTATTTTTTTTTTTTTAGTCACATTGTCCAAATCACTTTTAAGATGACATAAAAAGCATCGCTCAATTGTACACAATGACAGTTGTCTGGAGAAGGTTTCTCCTCCCTCAGTGTATGTCCACTTACAGTACCCTCAGTTTTCACATCCATATGTATTGGCACTTTGGAGCTGCCACCAGTAAAGAGAACCCTGGCCAGCTTTAACAGGTGTGCCCACAGATGCATTAACACCTCCTTAAATAAATGTCATGTATATGAAGAACATAAGCCGAGTAATACAGTACCACAAAAGTAAAGAGAGTGAGACACCACTGGTGTGCTTGTATCTTTTACCTAAGGAGCTTCCTTCATCTTCTTCATTTGATTCAAGTCTTCAGAGCTGCCTTTGAAGTGACTCAATATAACGAAAGGTGGCTCCAAGCGCCCAGCTGGTCTCCACATCGTTAATCTTTCTGGCAAGCTAAAGAGAAAAAAAATCAAATGCTTGTTAAAATAAAATTCCTTTACAGGACTCGGCGAAAGAGAACAACACAAGTAAACCTCAGGCTTGGGGGGGCCGCTGTGAAACAACTAAATCAGGTAGTGTGGCGCAGTGGTCGACGAAGCTGTGGGTTCAAATTGTGGTACTGACACTGTGGGACCGCATGCAAGTCACTCCACCGTCCTGTACTCCAGTTAGAGTAAGCAGACGTACAGACGCGGACACATTTATTGGTATCCCTCCACGGCAAAAGAAGAACGCAAAATTATCTCTGAAATAACTTGAAACCAGCAGAAGTAACTGGTGCCCATCACTGTTTGAAATACCCGGCATTGCCCGGGAGGACAATAGAGTTTTTTTTTTTTAATTGTTTGAGAAAAATATAATTAATTAATAAAATTAAAATAATTAAAAAAACGACAACTTCAAAAATAAAAATAAACAAACAATGAAGACTCACTAACGTACCTGTATTGTTCACTGCAGTGCCTTGTTATATACAATGCTTTTAGTGTTTCCATCTTTAGCCAATATCTAAAGGTTCTTAGGACTTCCTACCCTTGAACACGCCACATAAAGTGGTCCGAGTGAGAAACAGGCCGCGTCCAAATTGATTCCAGCAGTTTTCAATGATTGCGCAAACATTCGTTAAATGTGAAATATTTTACCTATATAAAATAAATATTATAAGTTAAATATCATAGTATATTTGTTTTATACTGTACCTTCGATTTTGATAAGTTAGTTTTTTTGATTATGAACGTATTAAAAAATTTTTTATTTTTTTTTTTTATGAAAAAATTGTAACATGATGTTGTGAAACAAATGACATTTAGTTCATTAATGAACAAACAAAAATTGCAAAGAGAACTGCTGAATCCACAAAATAAATATAGGATGTTTATGGTAGATAAAAAGAATATTGCTTACTTATCTTTTATATAATAGATAGCCTATTTTAATCAAAATATAAATCGCAGAATACGTTCAAGGTTTATTAAAAAATGATGGGAAAACCAAAGCCTTTTTTAAAGGTTTTTTGACATTCATTTTTATGGTGTAAGTTTTTTTTACATGCAGAATTTTTGACGATGTACTGTATAAAAACGTCAACTAAGTTAGTATTATTATTAGGTTGATTTAATTCTATTACCACTACAACACTGTTACAATAAGAATAATGCAAAATGAAAATATAGTTAACAAAAACAAACATTAAAAGACAAACAATAGTACGGATTTTTCATGATCGATCTGTCAGTTGCTTTTACCGATCACACCAGAAATGTTGAGTGTCAACTGGATGATAACAGACATACAAGACAGCGAGATTGTTACAGTCTGCTTTATATAAAAGATGTACATATTATATATACACAGTCATATGAAAAAGACTGGGAACCCCTCTCAGCCTGCATAATAATTGACTCTCCTTTCAACACTAAAGATAACAGTGGTCTGTCTTTCATTTCCTAGGAGTACTGCGGTGTTTTCTGAACTAAGATTTTTAGTGACGCAGTATTTAGTTGTATGAAATTAAATCAAATGTGAAAAACTGGCTGTGCACAAATGTGGGTCCCCTTGTCATTGTGCTGATTTGAATGCCTGTCACTGCTCAATGCTGATTGGTTGGATGAGCTCGTTAAGCCTTCATAGACAGGTGTGTCCAATCATGAGATATAAAGGTGGTATTTAAGGTGGTCAATTACAAGTTGTGCTTCCTTCCCTTTGACTCTGCTCTGAAGAGTGACAGCATGGGATCCTCAAAGCAACTCTCCAAAGATCTGAAAACAAAGATTGTTGAGTCTCCTGGTTTAGGGGAAGGCTACAAAAAGCCATCTCAGAGGTTTAAACTGTCAGTTTCAACTGTAAGGAATGTCATCAGGAAATGGAAGGCCACAGGCACAGTTGCTGTTAAACCAGCAGGTCTGGCAGGTCAAGAAAAATACAGGAGCGGCATATGAGCAGGATTATGAGAAAAAGCTCAAGTTTGGCCTCATCTGCCCACAGGCCATTCTCCCAGAAGTCATTGTGGCTTGTCAATATGTGTCTGAGCAAATCCCAGTCTGACTTTTTGATGTGGACTCCTCCAGTGTTTTCTTCCACTGAGCCCACCGTCACTCCAAAAGTGACAGATGTTGCGATAAGGCATTGATGGATACTGACCTTGGAGTTCAGCTTGCATCTCTTTGGAAGTTGTCCTCGACTTTTCCTCTTGTGGCCGTGAGCAGGGAGGTTACCTACAGTCCCATGGACCTTCAGCTTCTTCCTAATATTTGCAACTGTGGACACAGGAACAGTGTACTGGTGCTTCTGGGGATTGAAACTTCGATTCCCAGAAGTCCCTGCAGTCGCTCTGATTGGTCATCTGCTGAGGGTGCAGGGGCTGCTGGGTACAAGGAGGCCGGCATGACATTTAAAAGGCAAAAGGTTGGGAAGTCTTTTGTGTTTTGTGTCTGGAGTTGCCCGTCTGCCTGCCTTCCATTTTGATACCTGTAGATTCTTGTTTTGTCCTGAATCGTCTCTCGTTTTGGGCTATGGACTGTCTGGTGTCCTCCTGCACATGAGGACTATCCGAGGATTTGTTGTCATCCTGTGAAGAAAGGAGCGCTCCTGATCTCTGGACTGTCTACCTCCATCATTGCATTTCATCAGTTGCCATTTTCCATGGACTTTATAGTGTGTGGTTTTTTGTTTGTGTTTATTGTATAAAAATCGCCGGAAGGGAACTGGGGTGGGAGCGTTTTAACATGTAGTTATATTTATTATTGTTTAATACATTCTTTAATTTCTGTTTTATTACCGGTTGCTTTCTTGTCTCTCTGAGGGAGTGTGTGTGAGAGTTGGGCCAAGGCTGGGCGAGTTCCTGGGATCCCTGCCTACAAAAATAAATACATCACCGTCGATATTAGCAGCACTGGACCGCTACAACATGAAGCTGCTTGGCGATGCTCTTCTAGCCTGTGTCTTGTCTATCATTTTCTTTCTGACCTCCTCATACAACTCTCTCCTCCTTTGCCTTCTCTGGTCCCTGTTCAGTGTGGGACACACGATGACCTCAAACAGCAGAGTGATGACTTCTCTCCATTTAAACAGGCGATTGGAGACACATCGGATACAAATTCACGAAAACAGCTACTTTGAAAAGTCACTCACATCCAATGACTTAGGGTCTTTTCTATAGGGGTACCAACAAATGTGTTCTACAAACATCTTCTACAATGCCCTGGACACATTTGCTTTGCTTTACTTGGCGACATATCAAAGGCCTGCAGGTGCACAGCGGCCAATTGATTTTCATGTCATCACTTTGCTGGAGGCACACAGCACTTTTTCAACGAGCTGTAACACATTTGTCCACGTCTTGAGCTCTACAAATGTTGTAAGTCACTTTGGATAAAGGTGTGCGTCGGATAATAAAAGTAACTAGAATCAATAAAACCTGGCAAACTACAGAAATACAATGCAAGTGTTACCTTGAAGACCTTCTCCTTCGGAAAGCCCAGCTCTTGCAGTAAGACGGAGATGTAGGTCAGATCGAGACACAGAAATGGCTTCTCTCCTGGTTTAGTTTCCATGCTTGTGCACACTAGAGGGGGGAAGACAATACTCTGTCAGATCGGATGGTCTCCTGTTCTACTTCTATAACATTTTTAATAAAGCGTTCCCAGTGTTACTCATCAGTGTGCACTGCCGGCTGTTAGTTTCATTTCAAACCATTTAAACTTCTTGTCTAATTTGCTGGCCTTTGTATTTTTTTGGCTCTCATTCTGAAGTCAGAAAGCCGCCTCAGGATGACATACCATTTAACCAAAGTGCTGTAGACAGTCATGTAGTTCTCCTCATACTTTTATGGTTCTTAGTTTACTTAAAGTTTATTGTATTCATCCTCCCCTCAATTCTGATCGGTCTCCCTGTCCCAGCATCCCCATAGCACGATGCTGCTGCCACCACCATGCTGCACCACAGTGAGGCTATTAGGTGGATGCTAAGCACTGCCTGCCCTTCAGCACACTCAGTGACTGGAGTTCAGTTTTTGTCTCATCAGACCACAAAATCTTCTCCCTCAGGCTCTTTCATCAGAAACGCCCAACTGATGGAGCGCTGTTGAGATGGTTGTCGTTCCTGACAGGTTCTCCCATCTCAGCAGAAGACTATTGAAGCTCTGTGAGAGTGACCATTAGGTTCTCGGTCACATCCCTGACTAAGGCTCTTCTTGTTCTTTTACTTGTTGGGCTGGAAGAGTCCTAATGGTTCCAAACTTCTTCTCTTTCACAACTATTCAGGTCACTTTGCTTCTGGGAACACTGAAAGCTTTAGAAATGGCTTCACACCGTAGTCCTAATCTGTGCTTTACCACAGTTTGATCGCCTGTGTGATGTCACTTGTTTATTTTTATACTACTGTATATACTCGCGGATAAGTTTGGACTTGATTTTATCATATAATTTCTGGTATTTTATAATGTCGGTCGTATAAGTCGAATGCGGAAAACTCACGCTATTTGTCCAAGAGATTACGATATGCTAACGCTCACCTGAGAGAGTAACCACGGAGCACACAGCCTTTTTCTTCTATGTGGATGTGGCAATGCGCTGTATCGGCGTGTGCTCCTAACCTCTCTCTCTCTCTCTATTGTGCCTACATGACCACACGGTAACACCCAAACTATTCCAAAGTGACGTTTGCACTGATTTGTGATTTTTGTATCTCACATCCTCATACACCTTTATTGTATGAGCATCCCTTATCTATGATGGAGCATTCAATCAGAAGAAAATGTGAAGCTGGTTTTAAACGTCGTCGAAGTAGCGAAAGAAATTGGTAACTGCACTGCTGTAAGAAAATTCAATGTGTCTGACAAACTGATGTGAGATTGGAGGAGGCAAGAAGATGTAAAAAAAAATTAAAATAAATAAAGTGTTGCATCTTTGGACGGGTGTAGAATTCGGAGTCTGATTTTATGATCGATTTTTTGGGTTCCAAGACCAGACTTATATCTGAGTATATACGGTAGTTATTTGTTAAAATATGAAATCCCCTAATTCGCCTTTTTGGTATATTCAATGCACCCAATACGAGACAACTTTTAGCATTTGTTATCCCGTCTACATCCCGCTACGACATTCCCTTTAAAAATATTTGGGTATACGGGCGGCACGGTGGTGCAGTGGGTAGCGCTGCTGCCTCGCAGTTGGGAGATCTGGGGACCTGGGTTCGCTTCCCGGGTCCTCCCTGCGTGGAGTTTGCATGTTCTCCCCGTGTCTGCGTGGGTTTCCTCCGGGCGCTCCGGTTTCCTCCCACAGTCCAAAGACATGCAGGTTAGGTGGATTGGCGATTCTAAATTGGCCCTAGTGTGTGCTTGGTGTGTTTGTGTGTGTCCTGTGGTGGGTTGGCACCCTGCCCAGGATAGTTTCCTGCCTTGTGCCCTGTGTTGGCTGGGATTGGCTCCAGCAGACCCCCGTGACCCTGTGTTCGGATTCAGCGGGTTGGAAAATGGATGGATGGATGGATATTTGGGTATACTGTAAATGAACTAAACCTAAATCGATGCATTGTGCTAACATAACAATGTGTGTTTCATAAACTTCACTACTTGTTCAGTCATTAAGTGAATAATGGCAGCCGAGTGCGTTCAATGTGGGTAGGGACCTCCTTCGCACCTTCTACAAGTCTGTGAGGGTAACTGAGGTGTGCTGGATTGGTAACATCACGTCAAGTGAGGCCCACCAAGTCATTAAACTAAGTAAAAGGACAGACTTGGTTATGGGAAATCATTTGGACCCCCCTGGAATTTGTAGAGGAGGAGAGAACGAAGACAAAAAACTGAGTGCCATTATGAACAATGCTACACATTAATGTGACACACCAGCACTGAGGACACTCAGCCAGCAAATTAAAGAGAAGTGTGTCAAGAAACACAACCAGGGGCTCCTTTACACAACATACGGATAAGTTGTCCCCCGCATTTCGCCACCACTATATTAAATTTTAAAAATTTAATAAACCTTACCCAACATTGAAAATAAAAAAAAGTTCACTCAGGTAGTGTTCTTATACGACTCACAGATCAACGTGTTCCACTGAAAATATGGAATATATTATGTGTGATTGCCTCCATAAAAGGTGAGTCTTGTACTTAAAATTTAATCTGTGTTATGTATGATTGTACAATAAGTACATAATTGTATTTCATGTATGTTTTTTGCAATGGCATGTGATATTAATTTTTGTAAAATTGTTTGGATTTGTTTAATCGAAATAAAAATGTATATATATTTACAGCGCGTTTCATTTAAGTGATGTACTATTGCTAACTTTATCATTTTGCTACAAAAATGTTTAAATTAGGAAAGTCAGTTTTGAACGTGGAGAACGATTATTCTCTTTATTTTTTCTACTAACTTTCAACACTCAAAACATTGTGAATTTCCCATTGGGATTAATAAAGTATCTATCTATCTGGGTGTGGGTATTAGAAGTTATTGGGGTGGGGGAGAAATATCATGGAGGCGAAATGCGAGGCGCGAAATTTCCGTAAACCCCTTTACACCAATGTCAATCTGCTCCTTTTATCTTTAGCCAAGTCAGACGTTTTGTTCTCATTTAGTCATTCTGATGTGAACTTGAGAGGAGGGTTGTTGTTTGTCATAATAGATTTATTTACTGAGCGTCCGTAAAAAAGCCACATTTCCCCCTGATGACAAATAACGTCAGTCTGTCCTTCTGTATCATTATGATTGTTATATTGAACATTTTGTGACAATGCTCACCAACAGGAGAAAGTTGCTTACAATTTCACTTTCCACATTATATTATCTTGCATTTTTCTAAATCTTAGTTTTAAATAAAAATTACCTTTTTTAGCTGCCATTTCATAATCTTCAACTTTGACGACTCCTCCTGAACGTTCATCTTAAGAAAAAAAAGAAACAGCTGAGTCAGTGACAATCATGGAAGGTTTCTTGTTCCCAAAATTGTCTGCAACATATATGATATTCTGTCAGGTGACCTAAAGAATCCAAACTGCTCCAATGTCAGCATACACAGTCGTGTGAAAAAGTATGTGCACCCCCCAAGAAAGAGTTGTTCCCAAACCCCCAAATCTTAAAACATGTGGACATATCAAGGTTTGAGATTCATTTAAGCAGCATCTATAGATACAGGTGATATAACAATCATGCCTCATTTGCATTGTGTAGACTATTGTGTAATTTAAATAAATAAAAAATCCACATTCTGCATGTGGAAAACCTAAGTCCATTTATCACTACCTCAAATTAGAATCAGATGCAAATGATTAGCACTCCAATAGAGAGGATCTCGCCTGACCCCGTCCTCTTCTTTAAAGCTCAGACATTTCGTTTGGTTTGCTTTTTGTTGTTGAAGGGTGTGCCATCACCATGTTGAGACCGAAAGAGCTCTCTGAGACCTTTACAAAGAAGAATAGAGATGCCTGCGAGTCTACAGAGGGATTTGAAAAGACCTCAGAACATTTGAAAAATCAACCAACCATTCTCCTGTCTGGATGAGCAACCACCAGTAACAAAGATTTCAAACAACTGCCAGCCTGTCCAGGCCATGGCACCCCGGCAGCAGAATGCAAAATGCTGAAAGAAGTCTTTATGAACCCCAGAAGTTCATCATGAGACCTACAGCTAAAGTCAGAACTTTAAATAAACTTAAGGGTTCCTTTAAATTGTTTAACTTCAGCCAAATATTTTGGGTCACCTTCCACAAGCGTTCTTACAATAAGCTGCTGGAATTTTGGCCCATTCCTTCAGACAGAACTGGTGTAACTGGGACAGGTCCATAGGCGTGCTTGGTTGCACGCGCTTTTTCAGTTCTGCCCACCAGTTTCCAATCGGACCGAGTTCAGGGCTTTGTGATGGAGACTCCAATACCTTGAACTTGTTGTTCTTAAGCCATTTTGCCACAGCTTTGGAGGTCTGCTTGGGGTCCTCGTCCATTTGTGACTGAGCTTCACCTTCCTTGCTGAGCTCATGAGATGTGTATCTCCATCAGTTTCCTTCCTCACGATGCCTATTCTATGTTTTGAAGTGCACCAGTCCCTCCTGCAGCTCCCACAACATGATCTATTCCCACCCCCATACTTTACAGTTGAGATGGTCTTCTTTGGCTTGCAAGCCTCACCCTTTTTCCTCCAAACATAACTGGGGTCATTATGGCCAAACAGTTTGATCTTGGACTTATCAGACCAAATGACATTTCTCCTTAAGGTCAGATCTTTGTCCCCATATTGCCATTGTAAACGGCAGTCGGGCTTTTTGATGGTGGCTTTGGAGGAGATGCTTCTTCCTGGCTGAGCAGCCTTTTAGGTGATGTCCATATCGGACTTGTTTTATTGTGAATATCAGTATTCGTCTACTTGTGTCTTCCACCTTCACGAGGTCCTTTGCTGTTGTTCTGGGATTGATTTGCACTTTTCATGCCAAAGTCTGTTCATCTCTACGTGACAGATTGCGTCTCATTTTTGAGCGGTACGGCGGCCGGGTGGTCCCATGGTGTTTATACTTGTGTATTATTGTTTGTACTGAAGAACGTGAAACCTTCAGGCGTTTGGAAATTGTTCCCATGGATGAACCAGACTCGTGGATGTCCACAGTTTTTTTTTTTGTCCTCTGTGTGAATGAGGAATCTGTGCATAATTTTGCAATATGGGTTCAGTGGTGTGAATCTGCATACAAAATGAACAGACACATGTTCAGCTGTATGTGTTAGATATCTGTAAGCTTATACTCCATAGGTAATAATATTTTATTGTCACTGTATCTATAAATCTGTGCATTTACTACAAGTCTACAATTTTAGAAAAGCTCTACATGAGAATAAATTAAAACATCCGAAGGTCAAATGAAAGGACAATTTCCCCTCTGGGATTAATAAAAGATATCAAATACAAAAAAGAACCTCCATGGAGATGGTCTTGTAGCCTTTACTCTCTATGACCTTCCTCCTCAGACAACACTCTGCTTTTCCTGGTCTTGTCCATGTTCAGTGTGATGCACACAATAGCACAACACAGCTGAGGGAGTATGTTACTCTACTCAAATAGGCCGAGTGTCCGATTATATGATCAACACTAATTAGAGTAATTAGTCGGATTGAGATCTCACCACAATTCAAATGACTTTTGGCTTCTAAGGAATCCCAATGCTTCTGTCGATGCCATTTTCATTTGTTGTATTTTTTTAAGTAAATGTTAAGTCCAAAATCAAAAGCTATATCAAATACGGAATAAAGAATGGTGTATGTTAATTACTTTGGGCAGTTATAATGTATTTCACAGAAAACTGTGATTCTTTTTTAAATACAATTTATTTGTTGTATAGCCAAATATCACACAAGAAGAGCTGCAATGGGCCCTGCCTTTTGACAGCCACCCAGCCATGACTCTCTAAGAAACTTTGGGAAAGGCAATTCGAAGAGAGACCCCTTACCAGGTAGGCTGGGCATGCAGTGGGTGTCAAATAAAAGGGGTTTAAATAGAATACAATGCACAGAACAGAAGTCATACTCAATACAATATAACAGTGCAATAGAAATATTACAAGTACAGAGTGGAACTCAACAGCAGATGATATCCCATAATACGATTTGGATAATAGTGGAAGGATGCCTGCGTGTGTCTGTGTCTGTATAGCAGTGTATATGAATATCAATTCTAGCATCAAAAAGCCAAAACAAAGTACCTACCAATGAGACCAGCATCTACGGCCCGGTCATAATAATATGAAAACGCAAAGAAGTCCAAGTCTTTCTCCTCGCCTGCATTTTTCACTTTCCTGTACAGCATTTTCTCTACTTTATTATAGCAGGACTCATAGATGGGCTCTCCTAAAGGAAAATACATACAAAACATGGTGTTGTTATGAATTCTGTTGATATAAAAAAAAAAAAAAAAAAAAATATTTGAGTGGAAAAAAAAAAAAATCCACTTTCAAATTGTACAAGACACATACAAAAGAAATTCAGCAAAATTAGCATTCACTACAATAAAAGATGAATTAGCAGGCCACGTGTAAGCAGGTTTGATGGGCCAACCCATTTCAATTAGAACAGAAAACAGACGGAGCAGAAATGGATGGAAAAAAAAAAAATGTTCATAACGTGCACGAAGTAGTGACAAGTTAAAAATGCAATATTTTACCCGACATTGACTGCAAAAGGCCTTGTTCACCCTGAGTTGCGCTGTGTTCATTCCACAACAGACCAGTAAATTCAATTATAGTCAATGGCCCCGTTCACATCACTGCAGAGGAGTGTGGTGTGGTGTTGACATGATGCATATTTTCCCATAATGCAACATTGTGGACGTGTGCGAGTTCTGTCCTCAGGAAAACACCCAAGATTGCTGGGCCGTCCCTTGCTGTTCATTAGCAGCCACCCTTTCCCGTTTCCTGCTACTTGCATTTTCAACAGCATTTCTGCCTCCCACACATTTTTAATATTGCAATTGCCAAGAATTTTTAACTGGCAAAGCAGGCATCGAACTACCAGAACACCTCAACAAGCGTCACAGCTGAACAAAATGCCTGCCTGCACATGACAAGAAATGTGTCCAGTGTTTTTTATTTTTAATCACTAGAGAATTATATTTAAACACAAAATGATAGGCAGGCAGGTGGCACGGTGGCGCAGTGGTAGTGCTGCTGCCTTGCAGTTAGGAGGCTCCCTGCGTGGAGTTTGCATGTTCTCCCAGTGTTTGCGTGGGTTTCCTCCGGGCACTCCGATTTCCTCCCACTGTCCAAAGACATGCAGGTTAGGTGGATTGGCGATTCTAAATTGGCCCTAGTGTGTGCTTGGTGTATTTGTGTGTCCCCTGTGGTGGGTTGGCACCCTGCCCAGGATTGGTTCCTGCCTTGTGCCCTGTGTTGGCTGGGATTGGCTCCAGCAGACCCCCGTGACCCTGTGTTCGGATTCAGCGGGTTGGAAAATGGATGGATGGATGGATGGATGATAGGCAGGCACATTCAGAATTAGCACATGGAGCCTAGGGGCATTCATGTGCATTAAAAATATATATATAAAAAACACCGGTGTTAATGTGTACCATTGAAAATGTGCAGGCATGAATCGACTGAATGCACTGACAATGCAGCCGACTTCGGATTGCAATTTTGAATGTCTGTCTACCATTAACATTAGTCCATACTGGTTTACTGGCTCTTCGTTAATGTCATGACCGGTTACCTTTTTTTTTTTTTATTATTTGATTCTTTCATTAGTTGCATACTGGCTATGTCCTTCACTCAGGATATAGAGGTTTGGGTGAGGCCTTGAGATAGGATGGTGGGATTAGGGGTAATACAAGGATCGTGCTTTGTTGTGTTTCTACATTAATGGTTTTATTCATGGTTTTTGTATGTGTGTACTTCTGCTGCCTCAATTAAACAAAACAAATTAGTAAGTAGAGATTGAAGAAAATACTGTACCTGCTTTCTGACCCCTCAGAGTGTAGACCACCTCAGCATGCTCCCATTCTCCTCTGTAGTCTGGAGCCAAGCAAGGACTCTGCAGTTCTTCTCCTTCTTCCACTGTTGAAACATCAAGGATTAGTTGTCTTTTAGAAAACATGTACTGAAGGATACTTAACGGTTCTTTTACATTAAATGTGCTCATCACCATCACTTAAGCAGTATATGACTTTTTTAATGGAATACAGTGTATTTTTTAGAAGAAAAATTCACAACATTAATAATGTCATTTCCCACATTTAATAAAGCAGCCACTGTGTGTCCCTATAGTAAATAGGCCTTCCATCTTTTTTCACAACAGCATCCTTTGTTTAACATAGATACACCTCAACATAATATTTGAAAATGTACTTAATTCAGTCTGAGGCAGGGGGCTGGATCCTCTTCCAGCACAAGGTTGGAAACAACCCTGGATGTAGTGCCAGTCCATTGTGGTGCCCACTCATGTACTCACAATCACACTGGGCAACGCTCACTTCGTTGGGATGTAAGAGGGAACCCTCTGTGTGTGTGTGTGTGTGTGTTTCCTGTGAGGACTTGAGCCTTCCGTCATGGTTGAGTGGCAGCTACAGATGTCTATGTAACAGACTGTGGCCTCCTTCCCAGACACCTTCTTGTTTGTTGCTGTTGGTTCAGATACAGCAGCTCACAGTCTATCAAAGGTTATTTCCTAATGTTTAAGGGGGAAGTCTGAAGACTCAGAATGATTTTGAATTTTTCCCTGTATTGGATAAAATGTTCAAGTGAGCACTCCTCACTATTCAGGTGTAAGAATATTAAGAGTGAATATAACATTAGAAAAATGTAGTCAAGAACAAGCCATCAACCCAACAAAGCTTGCCAAACCTGTTCAATTCATTCTTCCAAAATAACATCAAGTCTAGTAAGATGATTAGTAAAGAATTCAAAATAATGATTTGAAGCAAGTAAAATACAATGTATAAAAATCTTAAAATCTTTGGTAAACAATATGAAAAAAAGGAGGTGGCAAGTACTAAAAACCATGTTGTAGGTAAGGCTGATTGAAAATGTGACACTAAAGGGCGAGCCACTGGTTACAATTGAAATGAAAACTTTAAAAAAGACACAACAGGTGTACTGACACGTCTGCTCACAGTATTCAAGTTCTGAAATGTCACCAACTGAATTTATCTTTTTGTGTGTGACATCTCTGTATTAGGGGTCATGCTAGTGCTGCTGCTGCTTCATTGATTCAGTGAGCCATTCTGGGTTTGAATATTTTGCCCTGTCATCGGCTTCGTGGAGTTTGCGCGTTCTCTTCATGCCCGTGATTATTTTACCTCCAGCTACTCAGACTTCTTGCCCACATCTACAGAGACAAGTGAATTGGCCTCAGTTTGAGTGTGCGTCTGCATGACTGTGCCCAGTGATGGTCTTATGCCCGGTCCAGGGTTGTTTCCTGTCTTGAGTTGCCAAGATAGGCCGAGGCCCTCTGTGACCCTGAATGAGATTAAGCAGCCGTGTTTACTATATGGACCACTGCCAAACAAATGGCAATACTGGCTAATTATCCATCCATCCATCCATCATCCAACCCGCTATATCCTAACTACAGGGTCACGGGGGTCTGCTGGAGCCAATCCCGGCCAACCACAGAGCGCAAGGCAGGAAACAAACCCCGGGCAGGGCGCCAGCCCACCACAGGGCACACACACACAACAAGCACACACTAGGGACAATGTAGAATCGCCAATGTATCTAACCTGTTTGTCTTTGGACTATGGGAGGAAACCAGAGCACCCGGAGGAAACCCACGCAGACACGGGGAGAACATGCAAACTCCACGCAGGGAGGACTCGGGAAGTGAACCAAGGTCTCCTAACTGCGAGGCAGCAGCGCTACCCACTACACCACCGTGCCGCCTGGCTAATTATCATCCTCCCTAAAGTGGATTTTCACCCTCTGGTTGCTGCTGTCAATACAATACTGTGGTTATGCTCAGAACCCAAGTTCTAAAAACACAGCCCCGGGGTGTTTCAGACATAGAACCCACCAGAAAAAGCAAATTTAGCCCACACAAAACAACCAGACATTTTCCTTAGGGTTTCTGTGTATGAACTCATTCATTCATTTATCTATGGAGTCAAATTTCCAAAGAAAATTCATGCACGGTCAGAACCTGTCTGGGCAACATTAGGCACAAGGACCACTGATGGATGGCATGTTCAGAAACTGGCAAACAGCATGGCATGCTGATGTCTCTTTCTAACATTACATTACAAAAAAAAAAAAACAAAAAAAAAACAAAGTTATTGATTAAAGCTTTCAAGTAAGTCATGTTTTTAATTCAAAAAATATTTTCTTTCCATGTGGAATATTCTTTTGCATAGATATCTTTTGGTACTGTGTCTCCTCGGAGAATCCTTGGGTACCGCAGGTTTGACTTTTTGTTGCTCATGGAGTCCCGAATGAGGCACATTACCTGCATTGTGAGGGAACGTCAGTTACGGAACTACGGCCATGTGGTGCAATTCCCTGTGGGTGATCCGGCTTACAGGACCCTCATTGTTGAGGACCTGAGTGGCTGGACCAGGCCAAGGGGACACCCACGTAACACGTAGGGTCATTTCTGGAGGGTGGGGACTGGACTGCGTGTCTGTCTGGGGGTTGCCAACCACGATGCCAAGCTGTTTTGTTGTGTGGTGGGCATGCCAACATGCCATGCCAATGCAGGCTTCCCTACATGACCTGAATTAAAATTTAACTGAAATTGCATTTTGGACATATGTTTTTTGTAAATTAACATAGCAATTCATAAAAATTGTAATGCTGGGAAACAAATCTGTAGGTACAGCCAGAAATGTACTTACAAGGGTGACCTTCAATTCCTCCTAAAATGGCAAGTCTTGCTGACATTAAACCAAGTCCGAGATAACTGCAAAAAGAGAAAAGGAACAAAGGTATAAAAAAAAACTGGAAAAGGAAAAGCACACAGTAGACATATTTAATCTGAAGTACAATTGTAACCAGTGTCACACACGGGCAACATGGGAGGCAGCTAAAGGGCTCAAAAGAGGGTAATTCCATGCCGGACCAGGAGGTGGCAGAGTGCACTGATCCTCTCTGTTTTTCATCTGCTGACCAACCATGGGACATTCAGACCGTGCACAATGTTCTCCCAGCTCAGGCCTTGCTTGATTATCTGGGGGCGAAGTGCTGGAGTTTTAGAGTGGAAATAATAGATCGTTATTTGGAACACATGCATTTCATGTGTGTTCCGTTTCTACAATAATCTGTGTAAACACATTGTTAAAACAGAAACATTTTTCATGTTTTAGTAGTAAATGACAAAATGTGGCTATAAACTATATACTGTATGAAGTCTGAAGTCCAAAGATCAAATAAACACTTTCACAAAAGGTTCAAGAATAAAACAATAGCTTCCATTGCGTAACAATAAGATTTGCCAACTTGTAATCAGGAGTCCCCAGATCAATTCCGACTGACTCCTGTATTTGCTGTATTCAGTAGTGAGCTGCTCTTATTGTTAATATAATACAGTACACGCATACATTTGGTTTGTCTCTGTAACAGCCGCTGTACATTTATAGGACTTGAAAAAGTTCCCGATTTTGTTTTCACTTTTATTCTCTCAGTCACGACTACAATGCATACCACCACCACCACCATTTATGCTGGCGCTGGTACTTAGAGTCAGATCAGGAGTGGCGGGGGGCTGGTGTTAGAGCGCAATCGTGATTGAGAGAATAAAACTGAAAAAAGCTAACTTTTACAAGTACCATAAATTTATACCCAATGTCCCATATATCTGTCTCTTACTTTTTTTTTCTCCATGCTGCGCAAGGCATTCACGGAGGCCACTAAGAAAAGAAGAGTGTTCATGGCTCAACTTGCAGTGGAAGTTCGTCGTCGCATCTAACTAGAAAAGGCGAGGGAAAAAGAAAAGGAGGATGCAACATCGACAAGCTTCTGTTCCAAGACAGCTGCTTTCCCAGGAAAGTAAACTGAGTCAGTGTCAAGTGCTCTTTCAATGTAATAGAAACCACAGCATAGAGAGAAATGTGCGCATTGCAACAGGTACACATGTCGTAAACGTAGGGAGGACGGGTTCTTGCGTGTGTGTAAACTGTTAACATTTGAATCTGATGATTGCATATAGCGCTGAACTGACCTCTCTGTACTGTGGTTTCCTCTGCATGTCCTGGAGTACAAAAGAAACAGCAACATATAGCAACATGTGGGGACTGGCAAGATCGTGGGGAAAAAAAAAAAACACGTGAAACACGTGGTCAGTGATTATTACCACAAGATGTTATGCAAATTAATATGAATAATATGAATAATGTTGCATCTGTGCCACAATGTTTTCCGAAATGTACTATACAGGTCATAAAATGATTTATTCCAAATATCATATACTATATGCCTATGTCTTTTATTCCTCCAGATCAGAGAATGTCCAGTTCTATTGCCTCAAAACACCACTCCCATCTACAGTTATTCCCAGTTTCAGATAAAAAGTAACAGCGTCAGATCCCTGAGTTTTTCGGTGGTAGGATGGTAGTATGCATCGTGGTCGTGACTGAGAATAAAAGTGAAAACAAAATCGGTAACTTTTACAAGTCCTATACATGTACAGCAGCTGTTACAGACACAAACCAAATGTATGTGTGTACTGTATAATATTAACAATCAGAGCAGCTCACTACTGAAAACAGCAAATACAGGAGTCAGCTGGAATCAAACCAGGGACTCTTGATTACAAGTCAGCAAATTTTACCGTTACGCCACGGAAGCTATTGTATCGTCCTTGAACCTTTTGTGAAAGTGTTTATTTGATCTTTGGACTTCAGGCTTCACACATCCTATAGTTTATGTCTACATTTTGTAACATTTACTACTAAAATATGAAAAAGTTTCTATTTTAACAACGTGTTTACACAGATTACTGTAGAAACGGAACACACATGAAATGCATGTGTTCCAAATAACGATCTATTATTTCCACTCTAAAACTCCAGCACTTACTCCCAGATAATCAATCAAGGCCTGAGCTGGGAGAACATTGTGCATGTTCTGCAGCTGTGGGGGGATGGAATAGTAGGCTGCTTGCTGCTTGTCTTAATCAGCACATTTACAGGACAAAAGACGCTGACGGAGAGGTGCGAATGGATTTAAGGTGGGCCAGATTTACGAGTTTTTGCGTAGGCTCTGGTAATTCTAGTGTTAATAACATGAACAGAACATCGTGCACAGTTCAACTTACGGAGAATCTGCAGTCCTACAGTCAGAGCAAAGGACGATTAAGAAAAAATGGTACAGATTCACACAGGGGGTTCAGTGGTGGCTCATGATGTACATCACTTACCTGTGTGAATACAGCGTGTGGGTGTTATTAAACATCTGGAAAGACGTAATGTAATCTATTGGAGAGGTTTGGATGGTCATCTGTGAAAGCCAAAAATCAAAGTTAAAGAATCAGACAGCACTTAAAAAGGACGGCTTAACAATCCACAAAGCACTTTCTTATGTAACTTTGCCTTAACCTTTACTTGCGTCAAGCAGATGTTTGCTTGCCTTGTTTTTTCCAACATAACATACACAAGTGAAATGTTCACTGAGCAGAATTTTAAAATTCTAATGATGAAGAGTTCTGACTGGTCTGCAATTGAAGATCAATGAAGTGCTTACTCAGGATCCTATCATTCCTTTATCTTCTAAGACATTTCATCAGACTTTGACATGCTAAATATGTTCAGCTTTTCAAACATGGAGGAAATCATAATGTTAAGGTTATATAAAGATATTTGATAACAGATTTATTTGACCACAGTCCTGGACAACCTTCAGATATAATAGCTGATCCTCTAGAATACGTGCTTTTTAAGTTTTGTCAATCTGAGGCACTGCCTTCTAACTCACGCTGAAGCTCAATGTGAACTGACAAAGGGTAACCATTTGTATCTGTCTCTGGGGTTACTTTTGAGGTTAAAACTTGATTTCCAAAGGAGCTGTAGCGTCAGATTAAAATAAAATGGAAAGTGCCTGGAAGTTCCTTTAAGCAGCTCACTTCCTGCCATAAAGACATAACCATCGTTCCTTACACTGGCATCCCCACTGCCCCCAACAGTCTATCCCAGGGGTCCTCAATCACGGTCCTGGAGGGCCGCAGTGGCTGCAGGTTTTTGTTCCAACCCAATTGCTTAATAAGAAACACTTATTGCTCCAGTAACACTTCTGCTTCACTTTAGTTGTCCCGCTTAAGATTTTGAATCCTTATTGCTTATTTTAGACTTAAACAGCTGTAGTTTTGTTTTTTAATTTGCTCCTAATTAGCAATAACATGCAAATGACAAAAGAGACCAGCATTTCTCCATTTAGCTTGTTACTGTTTACACCTGTGTGTATTTATCATGCACTATTGGGTTTAATTAAATACTTGAGAGGAAAGCGAAGAGAAAAAAGTGAAGGACTGAGAATTACTCCTCCATTTTAGCCTTCAAATCATTTGGATGATATCCTTAGAAAGGGGAAGAAAATCCAGGATATGAGAATGACCTGAAATAACAGAGTTAAAGCACAAACAAGCCATGAAATTCAATTTTTGGCAAGAATTGCTTTCTAATCAAGCAACCGGGTTAGAACAAAAACCTGCAGCCACTGCGGCCCTCCAGGACTGGGATTGAGGACCCCTGGTCTATCCAGTGGGATGCAAATTAAGTAAAGATACAGACTTCACAAGACAGGTGCACAGCCCATCAAGTACAGTGGTGTGAAAAACTATTTGCCCCCTTCCTGATTTCTTATTCTTTTGCATGTTTGTCACACAAAATGTTTCTGATCATCAAACACATTTAACCATTAGTCAAATATAACACAAGTAAACACAAAATGCAGTTTTTAAATGATGGTTTTTATTATTTAGGGAGAAAAAAAATCCAAACCTACATGGCCCTGTGTGAAAAAGTAATTGCCCCCTTGTTAAAAAATAACCTAACTGTGGTGTATCACACCCGAGTTCAATTTCCGTAGCCACCCCCAGGCCTGATTACTGCCACACCTGTTTCAATCAAGAAATCACTTAAATAGGAGCTGCCTGACACAGAGAAGTAGACCAAAAGCACCTCAAAAGCTAGACATCATGCCAAGATCCAAAGAACTTCAGGAACAAATGAGAACAGAAGTAATTGAGATCTATCAGTCTGGTAAAGGTTATAAAGCCATTTCTAAAGCTTTGGGACTCCAGCGAACCACAGTGAGAGCCATTATCCACAAATGGCAAAAACATGGAACAGTGGTGAACCTTCCCAGGAGTGGCCGGCCGACCAAAATTACCCCAAGAGCGCAGAGACGACTCATCCGAGAGGTCACAAAAGACCCCAGGACAACTTCTAAAGAACTTCAGGCCTCACTTGCCTCAATTAAGGTCAGTGTTCACGACTCCACCATAAGAAAGAGACTGGGCAAAAACGGCCTGCATGGCAGATGTCCAAGACGCAAACCACTGTTAAGCAAAAAGAACATTAGGGCTCGTCTCAATTTTGCTAAGAAACATCTCAATGATTGCCAAGACTTTTGGGAAAATACCTTGTGGACTGATGAGACAAAAGTTGAACTTTTTGGAAGGCAAATGTCCCGTTACATCTGGCGTAAAAGGAACACAGCATTTCAGAAAAAGAACATCATACCAACAGTAAAATATGGTGGTGGTAGTGTGATGGTCTGGGGTTGTTTTGCTGCTTCAGGACCTGGAAGGCTTGCTGTGATAGATGGAACCATGAATTCTACTGTCTACCAAAAAATCCTGAAGGAGAATGTCCGGCCATCTGTTCGTCAACTCAAGCTGAAGCGATCTTGGGTGCTGCAACAGGACAATGACCCAAAACACACCAGCAAATCCACCTCTGAATGGCTGAAGAAAAACAAAATGAAGACTTTGGAGTGGCCTAGTCAAAGTCCTGACCTGAATCCAATTGAGATGCTATGGCATGACCTTAAAAAGGCGGTTCATGCTAGAAAACCCTCAAATAAAGCTGAATTACAACAATTTTGCAAAGATGAGTGGGCCAAAATTCCTCCAGAGCGCTGTAAAAGACTCATTGCAAGTTATCGCAAACGCTTGACTGCAGTTATTGCTGCTAAGGGTGGCCCAACCAGTTATTAGGTTCAGGGGGCAATTACTTTTTCACACAGGGCCATGTAGGTTTGGATTTTTTTTTCTCCCTAAATAATAAAAACCACCATTTACAAACTGCATTTTGTGTTTACTTGTGTTATATTTGACTAATGGTTAAATGTGTTTGATGATCAGAAACATTTTGTGTGACAAACATGCAAAAGAATAAGAAATCAGGAAGGGGGCAAATAGTTTTTCACACCACTGTACATATTGTGCGATGACAAGTCATTACACCCCCTATATAGCTCCTTGAGTATCAATCAACTAAACCATACAACTCCCCAGGCTGGATTAAGATCCCAATGAGGATTTTCTCCATCCCTTCTCAAGAATCTAGCCATACAATTAGTTGCTTTGTCTTGCGGACAGTAAGAAATGACATTTTTTCCAGAGAAGGTATTGTGCTAAATGATAACAAGAATTATAAAAGACAGGGCTAAGTTGACAAAAGTCCAAGGAGGACAAACAGCAAAAGGAGAAGAAGAATCTAAATAAGTTTACAAAATTATCCCAAAGGGATAACACAGCTCAGAAATTTTGAATAAACCCATGTAACACTTTAGTTATTACAAGAAATGCAAAATATAAATCTCACCTCATCTTGTGGAGAGAATGTTATTTGCGTAGAACCTCCTCCCAAATCAAGCATGCCAACAGTTCTCTGCAGCGAGCCATGCAAACTGCCTAAGGCGAAAATCATTGACATTTGGAACATATCAGATAAGAAAACAAGCAGCAAAACAGGTGGCTTGAAAAACACCACATGAATCAGCCGAGATCCATTTATTATATTAAATAATGGAAGAGAAAAGCTGCAGTTTGTGTACATCAGTAACAGCCAGTTGTTAAAAGGCTAAAACATTAGTACACTGAGCAACATTTTCAGATCAGAAGTTTCATGGAGGGCGGGCAGACTACAAGTGGCCAGTTATCTTTTTCTTGGCAAGGATTTCTGAGAGAATATACGGAGCAATGACCTCGTAAGAGCCAATGAGTGCTGCCATAAAGCCGTTGAAATAACAGAGCACTAAGTCAACAGGTCCATGTGCAATCTGCCTCATTCGAGCAGCGCCACTAGTAACAGACAACACTCCCTCCTCAAGCTCTCCAACACTCTATACAGGTTGATTTACAAGTAATCAAATATTTATCTTCTGCTCACAATGTATTACCAAACACAGGCTTTCTGTGGCAAAGTTTTTAAAGCTTTGCGTATAGCTGACTAACACAACAACAGTGTACTGAATGACAACGTCCTGAGAAAAATATCAGAACACACAAAAAGGAGTAATAAGGCTTAGAAATAAAAACAACACCTTTACAATAATTGAAACAAAAAGATATTTATTTGATCAACTCCGTTACGTTTTACATCTTAATGCCATATATACTCGCAGATAAGTTCTCCCGCAGATAAGTCGGGACTTCATTTTACTGTATAATTTCTGGTATTTTATAATGTCGGTCGTATAGGTCGAATGTGGAAAACTCACAGAGCACACGGCCCTTTTTTTCTATGTGGGTGCGGCGATGCGCTGTATCAGCGTGTGTTCCTACAGGTGATTTAAAATCCTAGACAGACAAACGGACAGCCACAGTAGTGTATTATATAAGAGTAGCTGTGTAAGCCTGGGCTTTTCCTAGAAGCCATTGAAATCGCCAGGAAAAAAAACAAAAGTAGAAATGTCAGGTAATTGAAAGGAACTACTCTGGGCGTCTCTCTCTCCTAGGAGGATTCGTTTTGCCGACGTGCTCATCTCGCTTGTGCATTAGCGGCGGGAGGAAAGGTAAAAGGGATACCAGTTTGCCGCTAAGCGACCTTCTCTTTCTTCTGAGGTTTTGTTTCGCTGACGTTCTTGCCTTGCTTGTGTTATTAGCAGCTAGGCGTGTTTTCTGTTTTCTCAGAGGTGGAGCCCTTACCCCAACTCCACCTCTCACTTCCGAGCCGGACAGACACACACACTTCCAGGCATAGACGTTTATATAAAAGAAGATGGATACAGTGAGAAGTCAAGCACAATGACACACTTCTTTGATTACATGTCGCCTGAAGACGGGGCCCGAGTTGCCTCAAAAGCTTGGATATTGTGATCTTTCTAGTTAGGCAATAAAAGGGGTCATTCCGCTTGACTTCTCACTACATTTCTCACTATTGGAATGTACAAATATTTAGAATACCATAGAAATTCCACCTCTAGTGTAAACCATTGTGAATAATTTTATACATTTAAATTGAACAGGAGTTTAAGAATGATGACATACCTAATAAAAAGTTCACAGTAATCCATGCAGAAATACCTGAAAAAGAATTGTATTAGATGTTAAGAAGAAGATGACAACAAAAAAAACAGCCTCTTTATAACCAGCTCCTCAGAGTCAGTTGTGTACCAATTGCGGCAGGGGGGCTTTTGTATCATAGATGGTCCGGTCTTCTTATTTTGTAAATGAAATGGTGCAAGTTGAGAAACACAGTCAGCTGCTCAAAGATGGCTATGGACTACATGTGTACATGTACAGGACCCTCCATAATGTTCAGGACAAAGACACATTTTTTTCCTTGACTTACCTCTCTGCTCTACAGTTTAAAGTTACAAAAAAAAAAATCAAACAATTCAGACCTGCAGAATTTCATTTAAGGGGATTCACAAACATTTTGGTCAAACAACACTTTTTCTACATGGTCCCCCCATTTCAGGGCACCATAACATTTAGGACAATTGGTGGCGTGGGCGTTTGATTTGGCCAGTAGCCAACTTATCTTTAGCGGATTGTGAAGGCCTCAAAAAACATTTCTCCTTAGAACTTAGAAAATGTGTCTTAAATGTGAATACTTAAACCAATGTTGCTAATTTGTGGGGACATTCTCTATATTTAAAAAAATAATAATGAATACTACACAGAAAAATGGAATGGCTGTGCATAATCATCAGGACTGATGTGGTGCCAAACTGTTGAATATGCTGAACTTCAACAGGAACTTTATACATGCCTCATACATTATAAGCCCACTCTTATTTCAGTGAGTGCTTAACACAGCAATACATTCATGTGCAGAATGTTTAAAAATGAAAAGTTTTTATCTCCACCTTAAAATAATGTCAGCTTTGAAATGTTCAGTTTAATCAGAAAAATAGTCCTGGGAATGAGTTTGAAGTCAAACTTCAGTGATAAATAAAAATTCACATCACACCAACAGCAGACACACACACGCACACACACACACACACACACACACACACACACACACACACACACACACACACACACAGAGGAAATGAAAAATGAACAAAACCAGAATACTTTGGCTCAGAAACATAAACAGCATATTAAAATGGTGTGCCACTCTGCTACAGCTGGATACAGTAAATGACTACCTACATTTTACTAAGCAATATTTTAAAGAAATTACCATAATAATAAATGTAAGGGACAATTTTAATGACAAAGGATGGAGACAATGGCTATAGGTATAAGATTATTGTTGTCACCAAGACAATATCTCAAGCAAAAGAAAGTTACAGAGTATCAAAAAAAAAAAAAAAAAGTACCTTCATCAGTGCCATCCATGATAGAAACACAGTCAGCTTTGTTTAGAAATGGAGATTTCTGGAAAACATTTCTCACCTGGGGAAAGATATTCTGTTTTTAATATATTTCCTTATTGCAAAATTTTTTACTTGAAATTAATTGAGTGTTACACAGTGATTAAAATTGAAAATAGATCAAAAGTTTCAGAACACCTCCATTTTTCTTCAAATTTAAATCAGTTGAAATGCAATGAATGACCTAAAATGGTGAAAAGGTAAGCATTAAACTGTCAAGAGTTTTAAATTTAAAGTTTAGGTTAGCAAAAACTGAAATAAAAAAGGAAGTTTCAGACTATTATAAATGGGCCTTCTTCAGGAAACAACTAATAAGTTACAACCTACAGATGCTACGTAGCAAATAAAGTAAATGAAGCCTTGCAAGTTGAGGCTAACAATTTGCACAGGTGTCCCACCTTCTGTTGATTACTTTAAAATCCGCTGTCCGTCTTAAAGCACAGTTCGCGTTATAAACTTTAGACCAGCAGTGTAGATGTACTTACACATACATATACATTACATTGTCGCAGGAGGCTAGGGGAAAGACCAAGCCGGGATGCCTGGAAGGACCGGGAGGCAGTGTGTACGTCCCCTGGGCCATGAGGCTCAAACCTATAGGGGCCGTGGCCACCGCGAGGGGGCGCCCCGAGCATCGTGGAGCCCGGGAAACCTGCACTTCTGCCACACCTGGGAAGGTGGAGGAAGGACCTTGCAGGGATGCCCGCAGTGCTTCCGGGTGCAAGGGCAGCACTTCTGCCACACCAGGAAGTGCTGCCAGAAGAGCATCGTCAGGCACCTGGAGCACATCCGGGTGGAAATAAAAGGGGCCGCCTCACTCCAATCAGGGAGCTAGAGTTGGGAGCGGGACCAGGACGAAGCTCCCGTGAGGAGAGGAAAGGCGGCCCGAAGAGGACATTGGGAGAGGCCCGTGTTAAGTGTGATTGGTGCGGGAGCACTGTATGTTGTGGGGACTTTATTTGAGAAAATAAATGTGTGTTTTATATAGTGTTGGTGTCTGTCTGGTGCTGTTTGGACCCATGTCTCACAATATATAGATAGAGAGAGAATACCCTGAGCCTGCTCTGTCTCATCTGGTCCTTCCACAATCAACGCATTCTGGCCAGATTAGTGAATACGAGCACCAACAGACCACTGAATTAAATAAAGGTTTCACTAAACAAGAATTAAGAAATTGGCTGGATTTTGTGATTCCCTATCATTGCTGGCCATATATTGGCTTGCTTTGCATTTCACTTTTGTTTACCTGCTAGTTAATAAAAAAAGGAACAATTATGAGGTCCTAGTATTAAGAAGTCAATTCAAATTAACCAAAAGAAGTTTGATTAGCGGTAGTCACTGGTGACTAATGGAGAAAGTGGCTGGAACAAAAACCTGTAGCAAATGCGGCCCTTCAGGATCTGAGTTTGACACCCCTGGGTTAAATAGTCATGAAAATTTTTTTTAAAAAATTCCACCATATTGCCAAGTATTTACACTTGTACACACTCTTGGCACTCTCCTGTGCAAAAACAAATGTGAAGTAAATAATATTAATGAACTCTCTTCATTTATTTTGTTATTAAGAACAAGTGAAAACATCCTAAAAGCCCAGCATGTTACTTTGCAATAGTCTCCCTTAGTTGTGTATTCATTTTTAATTCAAAACTACTTTGCCCGTCTCTTTTCAAACACCTCACCTGGTTGAGCAAGTCTTCTGCTTTCTCATCTGGTAACAAGCGAAGCCCGGCTGTGGCTTTCAGTACTAAAGGAGTGCTTTTCCAACGTGAACAGGGAATGGTCTGTTTCGCAGTGATCAAGAGTTCCTCGATTCCAGCAGTGCACTAAAAATCAACAGACAAAAATGACTTTTGAAGAAGTGTTCCTTCAAACTACAAGAGTCTTGTCTGATTGTGTATCTTGTACAATATATGCAATATAAGAAATGTTTAAAATAAAACTAACTTCAGTAAGGTAATAATCTGCCACAGCCAAGCCTGACAAAGACAATTAACAATGATAGAGAAATAAAAGGTCTGAAATTCTTAAAGACTAAATGATCTTTCTTTTCAATAAAATGATACAGAATATGTGGACTCATATACTTAACAAAACAGTTAAACCAGAAGATTAACGTGGGTCATTTCTTACAAAGCATATTAGGACACATGAAAAATGACCCACATGCTTAAAATCCTATGTGAGGCTACTTATCTTACAATGTTGCCCAAATTAGTTATACCTCAGATCTCCCTCACACACCCACTCATATACTGAGGGTATTTTAGAGATGCCAGTCACTTTATTGGCATTCACACCAGTATATCCACAGGCAGAGTCTACCCTTAAGCTATATAGTTGCTGTCAGTCGTAACAACAAATATTGTAACATAAACTGGAGATGTGTGTATATATATATATATATAGTGGCAGATGGCGGGGGCTCATGCCCATTCGGGATGCCTGGAGGATGGAAGGACCAGGAGAGGACCAGTACCTCCCCTGGAACACAAGAGCGCAGCCACCCTGGTGGGTGCTGGGGCCACCGGAACAAAGCTTGGAAGCTCAACCTTGTGGGGACCCGTGGCCACCACCAGGAGGCGCCTGGATGGTTAAGAAGCCATGGTATGCAGCACTTCTGCCACAGCAGGAAGCAAGTTCACCCAGAGTGCTTCCGGGTGCCCTTGCGGCACTTCCGCCACACCAGGAAGTGCTGTAGGAAGGTCATCAGGGAGCACCTGGAGCACATCCGGGTGCATTATAAAAGGGGCGCCTCACTCCATTCAGGGAGCCGGAGTCGGGAGGCAGAGGACAGAGCTTGAGAGTGGAGGAGTGAGGGTGGCAGAGAAGAAGGAAGGAAAGAAAGGACCGAGTTATATTTGTGCATGGTTTGTGAAGTGCAAAGGACTGTAAAGAAGAGAACTGAAAATAAAAAGCACAAACTTGTGTAAGCGTGCCTTGTGTCTGTCTGTGCCAGGTTAAGTGCTGGTATAGCGCCATCTACCGTCACTATATATATATATATTATATATTGGAAGTGTGTCTGTCCGGCCCAGAAGTGAAAGGCGGAGTTGGGGTAAGGGCTCCACCTCTGAGGAAACAGAAACTTGCTTAGCCGCTAATACACAAGAGAGGCAAGCATGTCGGCAAAATGAAACTTCCGAACAAAGAGTCATTAGCTTAGCCACTAATACTGAAGCGAGGACAGCACATCAGTAAAATGGTATCCCTTTTAGATAACAACACCTTTATCTAACGATACTGTTTAAATGAAGACCAAATCTTGATACGGTTTGTCCACATATTGTATGTTAAAAAAGAAAAAAAATAAACATTTCATGGGGTGTACTAACTTTTTCAAATGACTACATTCTTACGTAATGGAAAATAACGCTCTAAACTACATACACTGAAAAGCTATTTGGAAGACTTGATGACCATTTCATTGTGAATCAGATCTGTAGCCCCTCTAGGTGTCACCTGAATGCATATTATGAAGATGTAATTCAAGGGCTCCGATTTCCACCATTATCCAAGTAGTACTAGGGTGTTGTACCGTGTTAGCCATTATGAATGTAGAGAAAAGCCAAGCAAAATGACACCTTTTATTGGCTAACTAGAAAGATTACAATATGCAAGCTTTCGAGGCAACTCAGGCCCCTTCAATGATTACATCTTGCCTGAAGAAGGGGCCTGAGTTGCCTCGAAAGCTTGCATATTGTAATCTTTCTAGCTAGCCAATAAAAGGTGTCATTTTGCTTGGCTTTTCTCTACACCATTATCCAAATAAATTACTGCACTTACTTTTTCAGGATCATCCGCAAAAGCAGATAGGCCAGGTTTTATAGCTTTAAATATTTCATGTTCCAATTTTGGGGAATCTGTAAGAAAAACCAAACGAAACATTCAAATTATTAACAGCACTGCCCGACTCCTGCCCTTTCCGTTGTGTTACTTTCAATTGTGCTACTTCAGGGCTTGTGCGCACCATGATATACTTTGACAATACAAAGTACTGTGTTTAACTAAGGTATTTAAATTAGTAATAAGAAGAATGGCCACAATCCATCCTTATAAAATGTTATTTACTTGCTACTCCAATGAAAAGGTCACAAACATTAAGCGTGCAATGTCAGTTACAAGGCAAGGAGATATGAAAGCAAACCACCGAACACTGCAAGCAAACAGCCACAGGTATCACACGGCACTCTTCTTGGGTCCAACATACCGTTTGGCATTTGTTTAAATTTAAAAATATGGATCCTTGTTCCTGTACTTCCAGCGTCAAACATAATTCCATACAGGAAATGACGGCTGTCTTCTTCTTCCGAGATGGGCTGGCAAAGATTATCTGGGTCATTTTTTAATTTCAGGTAGTCTTTGGAGTCTGTGAGAGGTAAAGCTTCAATGTGCCATTTGATATACATCACGTATAGCGCCACACAGAAGAGAAAAAAAAAGGCGAGGGCTAATTTTGGTATCCTCATTTCTCCGCATGTGCTGACTCATAATCCCCAGAGGTTTCGCCCTTCCTGCTGGAATCACAACCTTTTCTGGAAAGAAAAACACAAAAAGTAAGAAATTAAGTGTCAGCAGTCCACACCTTTTCATCCAAATAAATGAAAACCAAGCTAAGCATTTCTCAAGCAACGTCTATTTTACCTTAAGAAAGAAAGACAGTAGATCATGACATTCATTCAAGAAATGAAAAAGTTATAAATAATGAATGCAGGCTACAACTGTATTTGAGTCAAGAGTAGATTAGACAAGACAAGACTGCTTCTCAGTTGTTGAGATGTTACACACCCTGTGAGCTTACTACCCCAACCCATGATGTCTTAAACAGGGTCTCGAGTACTGAGACAGGCCAGGCACAAGTTTTAGGTGGTCTGCACAGCTGGTAAGGTGTCAAGGAAAGTAGACAGTTACCCAGTGTGAAAAATACCTGGACACAGACAGACACAGAGACAGCCAGATGTCCAAAAGCACACACGTTTATTTCATACAACACTACACAGCACAAACACAGTACACGAATTAGCCCAAAAACAGCTCACAGTCCTTTTCTCCTCAGTCTATTGCCGCCTCCACTCCACTCCTCACAAGCTCCATCCTCTTCTACCCGACTCCGGCTCCTCGAATGGAGTGAGACGGCCTCTTATCTCTCACCGGGATGTGCTCCGGGCGTACCTGGACTCTCTTCTGGAAGCACTTCCTGGTGTGGCAGAAGTGCTGCCATCCAGGGCACCACAATTGTCCAGGCGCTGGGCCCCCAACAGGGATGAGCTTCCAAGCTCTGACTCTGTGGCCCCCAAGTAGACCAGGGCGGCGACCCTCTCCTGGTCCAGGGGAGGTATTGTCCCCCTCCCGGTACTTCCAGGCATCCCGACTGGGCAGGGTCCCCAGCCGTCTGCCACACCAGTTAGGCTGTCTGGAAATGCACTTTACATATCCATTAGCTTATATTAACAGCACTAGCAATCCAATATTAAAAATGTTCCCTGTATGTGGATATTCAACATTACCTTTGAATGCAAAATTCAAATCGACCATTTTTGTTACAACTGAGCAGATAATAACACAAAAAAAGTGTTTGTTGCATATACTAAAGAAACGCATTGCATTTTTCATTCCAGCAGATGGTGCGTACAACCAGCACCATCTGCTACGTAATAAAACACGAAGGTCTGGGTGTCCAGTCCCTCTCAGCAATCCAACTGGTCAGTTTGGTTTTGGTGACTCGACGAAAGAGCAAATGCGAGTGTGAGACGCACAAGGAGGAGTAAAGGCGTGAGAGGCACGCTGAGAGTCGCCTTCAAAGACGGCAAGCATAAAACCAGACAGGAGGTGAGACAGACACCTCTCAAAGGTAATGGCAGTGCCGGAGAAGCAGGCTTTATGGGAACGCACTCGAGAGGGGGAGCAACGGTGAAGAGACGTTCACATCTGTAAATATAGGGGAAAGGTAAAAGTAGGACAAGAGATAGAATAATAAAAAATTATATTTGCCATTATCTAACCCTAATTTTTTTTATCTAAAAAAATAAAATAAAATAATAATAATAATAATAATGTGAATTTTCCCTTGGGATTAATAAAGTATCTATCTATCTATCTATTATCTGTCTTTGCTAGTAACCTAATGAAGGACATCTTAAATAGAAAAGAAACAGGAAATAAACCCGGCTGACAGTCAGGGTCCTGGAGGGTCACAGCGGCTGCAGGTTTTTGTTTCAGCCCAGTTTCTTAATGAGGAGTCATTTATTGCTGATGAAGCTCTTATTGCTCAAGTGACGTTTTTCTGCATTTATTTTAGTTGTCTCACTTGTTAAGGTTCCCCACCCTTAATTGCTTATTTCAGTCCTGAACAGCTGCATTCAGTGTTTTTAATGGCTCCTTATTAGCAATAAGATGAAAATGAAAGAACAGCCAGCAATTCTCCCTCTAAGTTGTTCCTGTTCTCACCTGTGTGGATTCATCAGGCACAATTTGGTGTAATGAAACAATTAAAAGGAAAATGTCACTCATCCGTTTTAGGCTTCAACTCATTTGGATGCTATCTTTGGAAAGGAAAAAAAAAAATATTACGATATAAGAACCTGACAATGCAGAGTTAAAAACAATAACAAGCCATAAAATAAAAAAAAAAAAAGTCCAAGACTGGCTAGGATTGATTTTTAATTAAGCAATTGGGTTGGAACCTGCAGCTACTGCGGCCCTCCAGGACTGACATTGCCCACCCCTGCCGACAGTGGAAGTACTAAAACCATTACCCTCGGTACACTTTAATGGTCAGACTGCAGGAGTCTCAAACAGGAGTCCTAAGCAACTGTTAATAGAATTTATTGATTACTTAGATAAATTATTCCTGTCCGCATTTTGCTGTTTTAATTACACCAGCATGTTTAAAGGACTCAAATGACATTAGCATTCTCTTTATCATATTTTATCCATCCATCCATCCATTATCCAACCCGTTATATCCTAACACAGGGTTATGGGGGTCTGCTGGAGCCAATCCCAGCCAACACAGGGCGCAAGGCAGGAACAAATCCCGGGCAAGGTGCAAACACACACACACACCCCAAGCACACACTAGGGACAATTTAGGATCGCCAATGCACCTGACCAGCACCCAGAGGAAACCCACGCAGACACGGGGAGAACATGCAAACTCCATGCAGGGAGGACCCAGGAAACAAACCCAGGTCTCCTTACTGTAACGAGGCAACAACGCTACTACTGCGCCACCATGCCACCCATCGTATTTTCTATATTTTTTCTACTTAAATTGTCCTGTATTAAGTTACAGTCATTGTGTCTCCTCATTTGCTACAGTGCTCATGTTTGTAATGTACCATCTGTTGGAATAAAAAAAAAATAATGCATTTTATAACTACATGCGTTGCGAAACACATTCCAAAAGGTGGCACACTACAAACATTAACACTTAAAACAGTTTAACTGCCAGATGGACAAAAATCGCCTTAAGGCCTTTTCACACCACGTTTGTTTGGTGCATTTGTTTTTTCCCCAAACTCTGCAGCAGCAGTTTGTGACAACGCGGGTTCAGCTCCGTGCTCCTATCAAAGGTGAGGGTGCCCTTGAACCCAACACCGTCGGTAATGTCACCGATGAGCTAGACAGTGAGGCAATAACATTTGAGCAAGGGGATGATGTATACATGTGTAAACAGTGCTTTTATTAAAACAGTCAAAACAGTGTCCAAATCAAGTGCTGTGCAATTCAGAGTCTTTATTAAATACATAATCCATAAAACGTGAAAAGTGGAGGTTTAAAACAATAGAAAAACTCTTCTAAAAACCACGAGGTAAAATGTCACAGGAAGCAATATGTTAAAACCAAAAAGCCTGGTGCCTTCTGTTACCATGGCGGCTCCCCTGCTGCACCCATCTGGGCTGCTCCACAGGAGAGTCGCCTACCTGCAGGTACAGCTGCCCTTCAGTCAGGTCCGGTAGCCCTCCGATCTTTGGCTTCGTCGGGCTCCCAACCAGACCGAGACTTTGGTCCATTCCCCAGCGGCCAAGGTGCTCACGCCGAGGCTAAACCAGTCCAAAGCCTCCTCGACTCCCGCTCCTAGCAACGGCCAAGTCAATTCCTCTACTGGTCACTCCAGCTACTTAGTCACTCAGCTGGAGCGACCGCTTCCTTCAGCCCCACTGATTGTCGGCCAAACACTCCCCTCGTGGGCGCTCTTCCCAGCTGCCTGCTTTCTCTAATGTGAGCCTGCTCTCGCTCGCTCTCCTTCCTCAAACCGACTTTCTCCACCTGCTTCCTGTCTTCTCGCTACCTCCCGTTCTCCTTCCTTTCTTTCCCCCCCCCTAACCGTCTCGGGCTTCTCTATATATGCAGAGAGGACATGGCAGCTGCAGCCCATTAGCCACAGGAACAATCACGGATGTGGGCAGTCTCTCACCTGTGCACTTGGGTGAGAAACACCGCAGATCGCCCTGTGGCTCGCTACAGTCACCATGCCCCCTCCTAAGCCGCGAGCGCGGTGATTATTTATTTAAATAAAACTGCTGGCCTTTGCTGGGAGAGCTGTGGACCCATAACAAAAACACAGTTGCTCCCATAGTTTGGTTTATTTAGCCCAGGGGTGTCGTACTCCAGGCCTAGAGGGCCACAGTGGCTGCAGGTTTTCATTCTAACCCTTTTCCTAATCAGTGACCAGTTTTCACTGCTAATTAATTTCTTGTCCCCTCATTTTAGTAGCCCTACTTCTAAGGATTCAGTCCTTAGAATTCTTTTCTTCATTAAATGACAGCCAAACAGAAGTGGGACGTGAAGGTGTGGGTGCAGGAGGTGTCACATCCACAGCCCCGTGCGTCTACCACTGGCTCTGAATTTAGAAGGCCACCTCGTTTGGACGCACTGTGACATCAAGTCGGTCACAGAAGAATGGTTGCACAAGCCATACATTATAAAAAAAATTGTATTGGTGCTCATGGGAAGTGCGTTAAAAAACGAAAGTTGTATGGTTTTAGTGCTGTTTCTCCGCATAGGACAGGCACAACATGTTTAAATCCGCCCTTATATGTCCCTGTGGTCTTTCAGGAATGAGCTGTTCATTTTTCATAATTTGCCGTTGTCACCTTATTCTTCTTCAGTACATTTTCTGAATCAGCTTATATCAGTACAGGGACACCGAGAGATGGAGCCCATCCCAGCAGCATTGGGTATAAGACAGGAACCAACCCCAGCTGGGATTCTAATCTATTACTCTGACACACAAAATCACACAACTCTCACTCATCACATTTATTCTTTGGGGTATTTAAGGAAACACAAAGACAGTAAACAGTACCAGAATTTAAATCCAGGAACAGACCCAACCTCCTAAAATAAACACTTTAAAAAGCTGCCATCAGACAAACATATTTTAGATGTTTACTCCCAGATGAGAAAAAAAATGCAGTCCCTAAACTTGTTGGGCTGGTTTTATTTAACTCTCCTGTGTCACTTGTGACAAGTACAGTAATTTATCACGCCATAGGAGTGTCAAGACTATAAAGACACATTTACAAGATGGATATAAAGAAACACCACAATATGTTCCTTAACTCAGATGATTGCTGCCAATTTATTTAATGTTTTACCCTTCCATCTCTCAGTGGCACACTGGCCCTTCTGTCCCAACTCCTTCAATGTGATTAATATGATGCACTGCTCTGTAAAATGAAAAATCGGATTTAAAAGCCGAGTACATATTTTAATAACTGCAGTGTGTACATCATCAGGTGGAGGCGACGCAATCTTCTTTTCACTGGGGGGTTTCCATCTACATCGCCGACACATTTGATCACCTGACTTTTCAAATCCAGCGAGACGTAAAGGGCTTAGGCGTTATTATGGATTCAGATCTTAAGTTCAAATCACATATTAACTGTACTATCAAAACTGCGCTTTTACTTGCAGTGCTCAGGGAGCTCAGGCATCTCACGTGCTGAAGCATTAAATCACACTTTATGTCTTTAGCAGGCTACATTACTGTAATGCACCCTAAAAGGACTACTGAAGACAGACAGAAATCAGCCGGTTAGTTCAGAATGCAGCAGCAACAAAGGTTACCTCTTCTCTTTAAAACTGATTTTTTTAAAAATACTATTAATGGTACGTAAAGCTCTGAATAATCGTGCCGTACCTTATACTTTGAAATACCAGTCTCTTTACATTCCCAGTCGTAATCTTAGATCCCCAAGCACTAGTTTATTAATCATTCCAAGGGCTAAGCATATAAGAAGTGGTGAGGCGACCTTTGCTGTTTTACACTGAAAATCCGGCAAGCTTTACCAACAACAACTTGCCGGGCTAATACAGTAGGACATTTAGAAAAACTCCTAAACTCCACTGATTTAATTTGGCTTTTGCTTTTTCAAAGTTGCTTTCTTTTTGTGCCAGTTCTAATAGATTATAATATGTACGGCAATACTGTACATTGCAAGTGTTCGTGACCCCTACTTCTTCCAGTTTTCTGTGGCAGCCACTGCTGTCTGAACAAAGTACTCCGTAACGGCCTGTGATTTCTGGTAGGAATATGGGGGCTCCAGTTTGAGGAGACTAACTGCATCTAATCTCAAAGGACAGTGCACAATAGCAATAAAGGACTACTTCAGCATATTTAGGTTTGGCCTGGCTGGTCTTTTAGCCTTGAACCCCTGCAGAGTTATTTTCTCCAGCATTGCACCAGGTGGAATTTTTAATTTTCCTGTCCTCCCTGGTCATACGACCAGAATATCAGACTTATTGATAAAACCATTAGAGACTTCAAAAATACATTTAGTAATTGAATCCATACTTAAGGACTCGAACATTAATACAGCTTTACTTCTTTATCTGTATTAGATCATTAAATATAAACTTTCATTTCTTTTGTTACATTTCATTTATTGTTCCCTGCAATTCTCTCTTTATTTTTTAACTTAAGAAAATAAATTTGACACAGGAGAGATCATTCAGTCCATCAAGCTCACTTGTTTACCTAATAGATAAACTGGCCCAACGTTTCATCCAGATCCTTTCTGCTTAATCTCCATGCCTCGGTAGTTCACACAACTTTTTATGTATAATAAAGAAGTCCTTCCAGCCTTCAGTCCTAAAGCACTTCCCCTGAATTTCCACCGATGTCTTTGACTATGTGATTGCCCATTTAGCTGAAAGAATTCTGCTGGATCCACTTAATCCAGGTATTCAATATTCTCAAAGGCCTTGATAAAGTCCCCATGCAGCCTACTCTGCTGGAGACCAAAACAGGTTTAACTCTCGTCATACTGTGACAGACTCCGAGTCCTTAAATCCCATGATGCACTTGGTTGCTCTCTTCTGCACAGCTTCAAGTGCTGCTATGGCTTTCTTGCAGCGTGGGGACCAAAAATGCACACAGGTACCCCACCTGCAGTCTCACTAGTGCCTTAATTTCTTATTTTGTCTTTTATTTTTCTTCTCTTCATTATGTAAAGCACTTTGAGCTACTTTTTGTATGAAAATGTGCTATATAAATAAATGTTGTTGTTGTTGTTACACAATCCAAGCATAATGTTTTTCAAATTATATTCAGCAGTTTTTATGCTATAACCTAACATTTTCTTTGCCTTTTTAATATATTCCTGACTGCTATAACTGCCTTGCACTGTGTTTTTATCACTCTTTAATTAATATTATTTTTATCAGTACGCTGCTGCTGCTGCTGGAGTATGTGAATTTCCCCTTGGGGTTTAATAAAATATCTATTCTGTGCATTGCTTAGATGGTGCAAATGTGTAAACATAAACCCCTAAACCCTTTTCTGGAGGTTTCACCCTGTAGGCCAGTGTCTCCCCTCTTGTACTTATAATCGACATTCATTTTGCTCATGTGCAGCACTTTTCTACATTAAACTCCATTTAAGAACCTGCCCAGTTCTGACGCTTGTCCAAATCTTTCTGAATTGTTTTGCTTCCTCCTCAATGCCTGCCATTTCTCCATCTTTAATACCGTCAGTGGAATGCAAATGTTTACTAACCATAACACAATGTCATAAACTAAATCTGAACAAATAATGGACCCAGGATAGACCCCCTGAAGGACCCCACTCCACGTGGAGCATTCTCCTCATACCTGTACTCTTTGTCACCTGTCAGTTAACCAACTTCACATCCAGTTTTGTAGGCGTTTTGAAAGCTTAAGTAAATAATGTCATTTGCTTTGTTAATTGTTACAGTAGCCTGTTCAAAACAAAAACTTAAAAGGCTGGTTTGGCACGATCTTAATCTCATAAACCCATGCTGGCTGACTGCTGTAATTCAGTATGTGATTTTCATACATCAGGTACTTTTCATTTTCATTTCCATAATTTTGCATGCTAAACTTACTGCTCGGTAATTACGAGGATTCATTTTGTCTCCCTTCTTGAAGATTGGAGTCACATTTGCCACTTTCCAGTCCTGTAGTCCTCCTTTCTGAAGTAACTGCTCAGATTTACCCAGTTTGGTTTAAATTTCCACCAGTTTCATTAGCCTCCGGCGTATTGATCAGACTCCTCCATTCTTAAATTCGAGCTCACCGCTTGTTTTTACTTCTTCTTACTTCTACTTTTTGTTTCTTTCTCTAGAAACACTTGGGTGAGATATTTGTTCGGCTCTTTTGCTATTTCCTTCTCATTTTCTTGATCTCGCCTTTTGTGTCACCCGAGGGGGTCTTAAATTTGCTTTACGGGAAGACGATAGAAGAGATCTGAACTACATGTTCTGTATGAAAATGCGCCACAGAAACAAATGTTGTTGTGTTCCTTTTCGCCTCTAAATCTGCTCCCTGTGGGTGTCTTGTGGGTGACGAGCGCCTGTCCAGCTTTGTTCCTGCCTCACCTCCAATGCTGCCAAGATTAACCCCGTGGTCCACATGACTCCGAAATGTAAACGCGTTTAGAAAATGGATGGATGGACGGACATAATTGGCTAAAATATTGTGACTGTCTTTCTGTTGCCGGTTCAACACGATCCATCCAAACGTGTGCCAATTAACCCTTCATTTCTATTACTTAGGAATAGTCGACCCGACATACAGAGGCAGATATCATGAATGAAAAGAGCTATATGGTAGATGGCGGAAAAGCTATAAAAATAAATTAACGCCAGCATGAATGGCCCAGTCGCAGAACCTAAACATCAGCTGTCAGGGCTATGCGATCTTGACAGGGCGAACCACGGCTATTCTACCGACGAAGAGGAAAAACCTCGGAAGACGTTTTAGTTTTAACGTATCTGTTGATTTTAAGTGTTAAAACTTCGTGATGTGAGAAATCCGACAAGCCATTCCACTTCATCATACACAACAATCTGAGAGACCTATAGAAGAACAAGCAGAGCGTCACTAACCTTATATGTTTCGTACATCGTTTCCACCGCTCACTGACGGTGAAAGGGGCGAGTCCAGCCACGCACCCTGCTCAGCTGCAACTGCTGGCACCTGGGCGCCCTTATATTACGTCATCGTCACGCGACAGCATCTTAGCGCGTAGGCGGGAACTGCGGTATCAGACGGTGTGTTAGCCGCTAGAGAAGGAGCGTTTGGGGTTCATTCTGTGCCGGGTGGGTAATTTCAGTTGATCTGTCATGGTCGATAATGTTGGAGTTATTTCCTAATGATATTATTCTTCCATTTTACCAGGCTCCTCATAAATGAGGAGCAATTTCTTTACGCAGACTTCGAAAGACCAACAGGGTAAGCCAATGTAACAGGGCTGCCCAGCTGCGGCCATGGAGGACTACGGTGGCTGCAGGTTTTCACTTTCTTAATCAGTGATCAATTTCTGCTGTTAATTGCCTTCTTTTCTCCATTTTAATTGCCTTGTTTTTAAGGCTCTGGCCCTCTGAATTGCTTCTTTTTTTTACCTTAACGGCTCATTCACATCTCTTTTCTGTTTGGCTTCCCAACACTGGGGCCTCAAACTTTATTTTCTGATATTGTATGATGTACACGGGTTGGCTCAGTTTGTATCTCATTATTGTTTGGCTGTTAATTAAGAAAAGAATCCGTTAAGGGGTCCGTGTCTTAATTTATTTTGACTTCATTTTAATTTACTTAATTTGCAAAAACTGGTCACTAATTAAGAAGATGGTCTACCCCTCTTCTTAGAGCAGGGGTGTCGAACTCCGGTCCTGGAGGGCCACAGTGGCTGACGGTTTTCACTCTTAACCATCTTCTTAATTAGTGACCTGTTTTGCTGCTAATTAACATCTGTTGCCTTAGTTTTAATTAACTTGACTCAGACCCCTTAGTTGTTTCTTTTTCCTTAATTAGCAGTCAAACAAATAATGAGATGCAAAACAAGCTGCCACATGACCAGCTCACTTGTGCCCATCACACAATATCTGAAAATAAAGAAAGGTGGAAGTCTCAGTAAGGTCGATCAACAGAAAATCAATAGTTTTGGAAATGTCTGCTCTAGCAGAATGAGAATAGTGACAAGGTGTGGGATTAAATAATGGGTTTAATTAACAGCAAGAATCGGCTTCTCATTAAGAAACTGGTTGGAGTTTGAAGCCCCAAATTAGCTGGTCACCTGTCAGCTCATTTCATGTTTCATTTCAGTTTGGCTACCATTTAGTGATGAAAAGAATCAATTCAGAGGACTGAATCCTTAAAAACAGGACTATTAAAATGAAGGGAAAAGATGTTAAATAGCAGTGAAACCTGATCACTGATTAGGAAAAGGGTTAGAATGAAAACCTGCAGCCACTGCAGCCCTCCAGGCCTGGAGTTTGACACCCATGTCTTAGAGACTTTGTTTTTGCTCCTAATTAACTTCTTTTGAATTAATTTTAATTGACTTGCTGTTGAAGATGCGGACCACTTAATTGATTGTTTTTTCATTAAATATCAGCCAAACAATGAGATGCAAAATGAGCCAAAATAACTGGTGTCCATCATACAATATCTGAAAATTAAGAAAGGTGAGGGTCTCAGGAATGCTGATCTGCTCAGGTCCACATAACATTTTAGCAGAGCTCTTAGAAAAGAGAAAGTCAACAATTTCAGAAATGTCTGCTATTGCACAACGAGAGCAGCAACAAGCCATGGAATTAAAGAACGAGTTTAATTAATGACAAGAATCAGTCTAATTAAGCAACTGATTGGAGTGAAACTGGTTGGAGTTTGAGGCCCTGACTTAGGTGGTCTTCTGTTGGCTCCCTCACTTCACATTTCGTTTCTGTTTGGGTGCCATTTAAGGAAAGAAATTACTCAATTCAGGGGAACAAATATTAAATGAGTCAATTAAAATTAATTCAAAAGAAGTTAATTAGCCAGGCAATTTAAGACCCTTCTTCAGGCAAGATGTAATCCATTAAGTTGCATCTCCCCTGAAGAAGGTCTCGAAAGCTTGCATATTGTAATCTTTCTAGTTGGCCAATAAAAGGTGTCATTTTGCTTGACTTCTCACTATAGATACTCGATTAAAATAAATGAACGTTATTCTATATTAACAACAACAATAATCCCCTCTCACTGCAGAATGACTAAAAAGAAAGAAAACTTCCAACTTGGCAGGCACAGTGAGGCGCTACACAGGTGTATTGCTGTGGTTATAAAGGAGCCCTCGTCGCGTTTCCTGACACACTTCTGAATAATTTGTTGACTGAAAGTCCTCGATTTACAGGGGGTCCTCGGGTTACAATGTCTCGACGTACGACGTTTCGAGTTTACAAACGTCCACTCCCATAAAAACTTAAAAAAAATTGAGACATGAGAAGGAATAAAGGTAAGGATTTTTTTTTTACACTCATTTTTTCTTTTACTACAGTGCAGAAGTATATTTAAGTATAGAAGTGCACAGTATATTTATGTCCTTTTCCTTTTTCCGTGGCTTAGTTGTGTCTTTATGTTCTAGATTATGATTTTGCAAATGTGTTAGGATAGGTAAGTGACTTAGGCTAGGGTGTGTTTCGACTTACACCAAAATTCGGGTTACATCATTGTTGAAGGAACGGAACTGTGTCGTAACCTGAGGACCCCCTGTATTGTTAAATTATTTAGCAGACACCATTATTCAAGGTGACTTACAATGCAAGTTATAATACAACAATGATGATGTGTGCATCAAAGCAACAGAGAACAGGATAAAAAAAGAAAAGCATTCACGAGGGAGTAGAACTACGACAGAATTATACAACTAGACCAGGGGTAAGCAATGTCGGTTCTGGTGAGCCGCGGTATGTGCAGGTGTTTGTACCAACCCAGTTCCTTAACGAGAACTCAATTATTGCTGATGAAGCACATATTGCTTAAGTGACATTTTGATGCTTCATTTTAGTGGTCTCGCTTGTTAAGGTTCTCCAACCCTAATTGCTTATTTCAATCTTAAACTGCTGCATTCAGTGTTTTAATTGCTCCTTATTAGCAATAAGATGTAAAAGACAAAGCAGCCAGCAGTTCTCCAGCCAGCTTTTTTCCAATTACATCTGTGTGTGTTCATCATGCACGGTTTGATTTAATAAAACACTTAATAGAAAAATGCGACAGACTGAAAATGATCAGTTTTAGGCTTCAAATCATTTGGATGATATCCTTGGAAAGGAAAAAAATCTACGATATAAGAGCCTTACATTGCACAGACTAACAAGCCATAAAATTAAATAAGTTCTGAGATTGGCAATGATTGGTTTCTATTGGGTTGGAATGAAAACCTGTAGCCACTGCGGCTCACCAGGACCGACATTGCCTGCCCCTGAACTAGACTAATATTGCATTCAATATGAACTTCTAATAGATTTTAAGGCCCTTCGTGGTCTGCCCACCTCATCAGTTTTCCTTATGGAACCCACCATAGGTTCCATCACACTCGCTTCATGTTTCCCATTCTGTGCTGCTTACTGTCCCCCTGTGCAGATTGTGTATGGTGGGTCATCGAGCTTTTAGAACAGGGGTCCTCAATCACGGTCCTGGAGGGTCGTAGTGGCTGCAGGTTTTTGCTCCAACCCAGTTGCTTAATAAGAAGCACTTATTGCTCAAGTAACACTTCTGCTTCACTTTACTTGTCTCGCTCATTAAGATTTTGAACCCTTATTGCTTATTTTAGACTTAAACAGCCGTATTCTTGGTTTTTAATTTGCTCCTAATTAGCAATAACATGCAAATGACAAAAGAGACCAGCATTTCTCCATTTCGCTTGTGACCATTTACACCTGTGTGTGTTTATCAAGCACTATACACTTGGAAGGAAAGTGAAGAGAAAAAAGTGAAGGACTGAGAATTCCTCCTCCATTTTAGCCTTCAAATCATTTGGATGATATCCTTAGAAAAGGGAAGAAAATCCAGGATATGAGAATGAGCTGACATAGCAGCGTTAAAGTACAAACAAGCCATGAAATGAAATTATTGGCAAGAATGGCTTTCTAATTAAGCAACTGGGTGAGAACAAAAACCTGCAGCCACTGCGGCCCTCCAGGACTGGGATTGAGGACTGCTGTTTTGGAGCTTCATATTTGTGCCTCACTTTCCATCTTTAAGTGTAAACCTAAAACTTACCTTTTTACTTTCTCGTATACAAAGTATTGTAATTGTCCAAAAATTCCATTTTGAGGTTTTGATGAATCTCGATGTTTTAGACCTCCCTGAGTCCGAAAATACCATTTCTGGAATTATGTCTGTGTGTGTAAACACGATAACTTGAGTTCGCTTTCACTTTGGTCAACCAAATTCTGCATACAAGTATTCGGTACAAAACATAGATTTCTATTAAGTTTTGAGCTATTTACATTAACTGGAAGTGGAACTTTACCTTTTGTTCAAGCAGCTGCGGAGTCTGATTTATTGACTTTTATAATAATTGTTCAATATATTATTATTTTGATTTGATGTTTTGTTGGTGGTTCTTTAATGCACATAATATTAAAATATAACCATTGTCTTGCGGTTTACTGCTCAAATATCCATCCCCATATCTGTGTATACGAGAAAGTCTAGGGGAGACCACTCCCGATTTTTTTTTTTTTTTTTTTTATGTTACATTTTGTTAATTTGTTAACTATGTATACATATTGGTCCGTTTAACAATATGTTTTAATATTTTATACTAATGTACTGTGTCCTTGGGTATTTTGAAAGGCACGTTTATATAAAATGTATTGTCATTATTATTCTCTCCATGCTCTCTCTTATTTAACCCCTGGTGAGACAAAGTTTGGCCGCCACCACTTGCGAAAGATCATTGAGATGGAACACCAGGGGGCGGTATTGTTCCAAAAAACAGTCTGAAGACAGTGCGATGAGAAATGAGGCAAAATGGACCTCTTTGATTGGCTAACTGAACAGATTACAACACGCAAGTTTTCGAGGCAGCGCAGGCCCCTTCTTCTGAGCCCTGGCAGTGAATCTTTGAGGGGCTACTGAAATGGAGCAGGTTTACAGGCTCATTATTTAATGGCACATGTACAGTGATATTTTTACTTGCATGTGTTAATCAACATGTCACGTGTCACCACTCTCTGATTCCGTGATCGGTAAGCCACACCACCTTAGCTTATCTCAGAATATCTGTCGTCTTTATTCCAAATAAGTGACTTACCCTAAAGTCAGAATTACACAAGAACATGACGTTAAAGTGAAAGCATTCGACCCTGTTAGATTTTTCCACATTTTATTATTTACAATCTCGAAACATGATACACTCGATGTGACAGTCCTGTTAGGGAATTGGTTTGCTTGTTTTCAGTAAAAATGGACTCCTGTGTTGGTGCTCGAGAACAAACCTGAGGGTTTATGTCGTGTGTGTGAAGCTGATGTCCTGCTAACAGGTGACTCCTCGCTAACTGCGTCGTGGAAGACCACCACTCCGCACATCCCTGACGACTTTTTGAAAAGTCCCAGACTTGCTTAATGGCTGCAAAGCCAAAATGCTGCATTCTAACCTGCTGAGCACGCAAACAAGCTTGACGTGTTTTTACATGTTAACATATTAGCATTGCTCGGAAAAGTGAGGAAGAAGTACTAGAGATTTGATCTTTTCTTTTTATAAAACTTATTTTAATATCAAAACAAGTTAGAAAGTATTCAGCCACTTTCTGCATACCTGTTGTAGATTTAATTTGAAAAAAGATCTGACCATAAATCTACACTCAGTAATCCATAATGACTAACTGAACACGTGCTCAGAAAACTCATGTTCAAAATCAAAATTTTGAAGAGGTCTGAATATCTATCTATTATACAGCGCCTTTCATATCTATCAATCTATCTATCTATAGCTATCTATCTGTCTGTTATATAGCACCTTTCACATCTATCTATTATATAGCGCCTTTTCTATCTATCTATCTATCATATAGTGCCTTTCTCTATTCCGTAGTGCCTTTATTTCTGCCTATTACGTCATGTATTCTGTATGTGCCTGTTTACCTGTCCGTCTCTCTCTCTCTCACACATATAGCGCCATTACACCTGTCACTCTGTCTATAGCGCCGTAGTTTTACTCCTGCTCCCTCACGTGATTTACATGATCATGGCGGATCTTTCCACACCCCTGGCCGGTGGCTCTTTGCGTTTTGCCGTCCGTCACTTTCTGTCTTTTTGGCCTTTATGGTAGAATCCCTAAGTTCGCAGCCCGTTTGTGCTTCATGTTTCCTGCTCTCTCTTCCTCTGTTTTGTTCTTTTGCTGACACTCGCCCGATGACAAGATGCCGGTGTCACACGCGCCTTGTATTTTTGTCTTCGCTGATTATCGTGTCGTGCCGTAATGGCAGTGAAAGCCAAGCCGAGTCCTCCTGGCTTAATGGAGAGCCCCATTTAAAAGCTAATTGTCAGGGCTGACAGGAGACAACACGAACATCCCATTGGTGTTAATGCTCGATTATGCAGATTATTAAATAATTCTCTTATTTGTTTACTGAAAAGCATACAAAACAAGCTGTGGTGTTGCCAGGATGAGATGAGTATGCCAACCACTCCGTAGCCATCTGTCCTTTTTAACAGATTTCATGTTTTTTTAATTCGTATTTCTGCTCTACACATGAATGGCCGTTTATTGAGGTTGTCGAACTTTTCAGTTTACTAACAAGCCCTCTATCAGTGAGCCCTGCACCGTCTCCAGTCCCAGAAGAGGACAGCAGGGTTGCTCGTACTGGACGGCCGCGGAGGGGTCTCTTGAAGGGGGTCTCTTGGCCTTGAAGCCCCTGCAGGTTTTGTTGTTTTTTTTTCCTTAGACCCATTTGGAGTTTTTTTCTGTCCTCCTGGCCATCTGACTTTACCTTATTCTTTGTTACTGTGTATTGTCTAATCTTATATGAAATAAAAATAAGCTTTTCTTTCTTCATCTTGTAAAGGACTTTGAGCTCCACCATCTGTATGAAAATATGCAACAGAAATAAATGGCGTCGTCGCCGTCGTCGTTGTTGTCAGTTTGTAAGATGTGTGTGGCCTTTAGATATGAAGGGACACAAACCCAAGGGGCGAACAAGCAAGTTCTGAACAGAGAGACAGAAATCAGGCTGAGCACTAAACCTGAGGGACAGGCAAGCTTACCAAGAACACGGACGGCTTTAGCTTACGAGGTCTGACAGTTAAGTTGAATGGTGCTGCATACCTCATGGCTGAATATCAGGACTCGCCTTGGGGTGCTACTCCCCGACGGCTGCATTTAGACCACCGGGAACTCTCTTTTTTTTCTGGAATCGCCATCAGAACTGTCTTCATACGGGGGACATTCAAAAAGTTTCCACACTTTTCTGTTTATTACGAATTTCAAAAACAAAGAACATCACTTTTCTACGTATTCCCCTTCGTGTGTGATACATTTTTCCCAGCGTCCTACCAACTTTCTAACGCCCATCTCCTCCCGCCATTACCGTTTCTAACGAAAATATAGAAGTTCGGAAACGTTTTGGACGTCCGTCGTATTACACTTGCAATGTCATCCGAATGGCTTCCTTTCAATATTTCCTCCTTTATTATCGGGTAAAGAAAAAGTCATTAGTGGTGGGGGCGGTTATAGTTATTGGTTTAAATGGCTAAAAACTGACGGCGAGTGCGACGGGAGCGGCTGTTTGTTCGTTGCTCCTCCATTCTCGCGACGGCACACAAGAACACGCAACAACACTAATGAGCGCCACACGTCGACACGAACACCGCTGTGAGACCCTGATACACCAAGGTGATGAAACCTCGCCGAGCAGTTTGTACAGAGCTGCCAACGTACCCGTATACTGCAAAAAAAAAAAAAACAGTCAGTGTCCAACCCGCTTTATCCTAAGGGTCACGGGGGTCTGGTGGAGCCAATCCCAACCAACACAGGGCGCAAGGCAGGAACCATTCCCAGGCAGGGCGCCAGCCCACCGCAGGGCACACACGCACCTATGAGAATTTAGGATCGCCAATGCATCTAACCTGCATGTCTTTGGACTGTGGGAGGAAACCCACGCAGACACGGGTTAGAACATGCAAACTCCACGTAGGGAGGACCCGGGAAGCGAACCTCCTTACTGCGAGGCAGCAGCGCTAACACTGCGCCACCGTGCTGCCCAACAAACAATGTTACATTTACGGTAAAGATTGTCAGAAGTTTACCGTAAAAAAAGAAGGTGACAATAGTTTAGGTCTAAAAATTTTATATTTATTTAAAAAAAACGAGGTGACAGTATTTTTAGGTCTAAGGTATAATTTTGTAGTAAATAACTGTTTTTTTTCTTAACAACACATTTCAATAGAAGTGAACGTTTTACCATAACCTGATATCCATACACTGTAATAAATACGCAAATCAATAAACCGTTAGAAAATGCTGTAAGGATCAGACACCAGTACACCAGCCTGCATCATTAAAATAACAACAAACAATGGCAAATGTGTATAATTTATGTAAGCACATTGAAAGGAATACAACGCTTAAGAAAGTTATGACACATTGTCTGGTGGAGAAGTAAAGTTTGCTTTTGTGGTGTCTACGGCGTCCTGCAGGTTTGCCAGCTTACCGAATTCAACCACAGGCGGCCTTGTGGGGGTGGGGGCTGGTGGGGGTCCTAGGACTGACCAACTCCACGCGGGGCCCGTTACGTTAAACGCTGTTACCGGTATGTGTGGACAGTATAAACTTGCGCGCGAATTTAATAAAAAATAATGTTAACGTACACCGGATTTTCTCATTACAGTATTCAGCTAATTTTTTGCAAAACAAAACGCGGACTTTATCAAAATATAAGGATATACTCAATTTAAAAAGTGCCATTCATAATTCATGACAATACCACGACAGTGCGAAATGCGATGTGGTGTCCTGCGGAAATTAGCAGGGCCTCTTCTAGAAAAGTCTGAGTATCGATATGCAGGACGTCAATGTCATAACTCACGCTGGTGTCATGTCAGCCGGCTATCATGTTTTTGTGCATTAATATTCGGACTGTAGAATGTTTTCAAAGACGTACATATATACGGAATTTGACCTTGAAGAGGGATTTTAAAAATGTTCCTGTTAGAAGCATGTCAAGTTATTTATATATTTATACACTGGAGAATATAACTTGATAAATCCGCTCGAACGGGACACACGGACCTCAAAAGTGCGGGGGCTCCTTAGCTGCTGGGCCTGGGGCGGTCGCCCTACTTGCCACCCCCAAACTCCGCTCTTGAATTCAACCCACCATACATTATCCATTATCCAACCCGCTATATCCTAACTACAGGGTCACGGGGGTCTGCTGGAGCCAATCCCAGTCAACACAGGGCGCAAGGCAGGAAACAAACCCTGGGCAGGGCGCCAGCCCACTGAAGGGCACACACACACACCAGGCACACACTAGGGACAATTTAGAATCGCCAATGCACCTAACCTGCATGTCTTTGGACTGTGGGAGGAAACCGGAGCAACCGGAGGAAACCCACGCAGACACGGGGAGAACATGCAAACTCCCACGCAGGGAGGACCTGGGTAGCGAAACTGGGTCTCCTAACTGCGAGGCAGCAGCGCTACCCACTGCGCCACCCTGCCGCCCTAAATCAGCTTCCATCACCTTAACAAACCGTCAGCACGCAGGGAACAGAAGTCCGTTAACTTGGATGAAGTTTTTCTCCCTCCTGTTCAAAGGTGTGCGGCTCACCGGGACCAATAAGGTAAAGGGGGCGTGTCTTTATGCAAATATCGTAACTTCGGTGTTACTGAAGCAGCGCTTCACTGTTTTACAGTTGGGTACCTTCGTTATTGAACATTTTCACAGTCAGATTAACAGCGAGTTATTCAGTGTAACTGTAATGTATCACATTGTGAAGTTAGAAAATATCGATTTTACAGAACTTGGCTGTAAAAAGAATGAAATATATTCTTCAATATATACAGGTAATTTTCAGTAGCACATATAAGGTAACTTTCCTTTTTTTCAGAACAGGTATATTACTTTTCACCATTTACGGCATTTTTGCCGTTAAATTTTCTGACATTTTTCACAGTTTAAGCGCACGGTGCCAATTCTCAGAGCTCGGGTTCTGTTTTTTTTTTTTTTTTGTTAACCCTTACGTGTTGTCCGTGTCTCTGATTCCCGAGCACAAAAACTTCCGATTTTCGTGCTCCTAAGAATCCTTCTGAACGCTTTGTAAAGCCTCCAGTTTGCTTTGTCTGGCGCTTCCTCACTCACCGGTGTTAGAAACCTCCCACCCTTTAACAACATTAGTATCGTTGTGATGTCAGTTATCCACATTGAAAATTTCGCCCCCCCCCCCCCCCCCCCCCCCGACACTTAAAATACTAATTTTTAGGCTATTTTTCGGACCAAATTTAGTTCCAGAAATGACCTGACGGTGAAGAAGCCCCTTTTCATCAAGGGTGTCACGTTTTGGTGTTCATATTCTGCTCACCACTTTGAAGTCACTTCAGTTTATTTTGTCCGGCGCCTCCCGACTCACCAGTATGAGAAAAGTCCCCCATATGATATACGGTTCGACTCGTCTTCATGTCTAGTTATGCATGGCATCGAGCATTTTGGGGTTCCCCTCTATTTTTAGCCCACTAGAGCCCCAAAAAACACTCATTTTCAGGTCACCATATTGTATGCAGGAAATTCTACCCTTATGATAAAGTGAAACCAATTGGTGTCTTCAGCAAAAACAATCAGAAGGTCTTGAAGTTGTGTCCTGCCACATCAACGGACCCCTATTGGGATACGAGGGGTCAGCCTCACATATGCCTCACCTTCCTGGCTCTGCCGAGGTAAGCAGTACGACTCCGGGGCGAGAGGGGGCGCTCACGCTGTCTCTCCTTTTACACCTGCGGGAGGGCAGCTGAGGCGGCAGCACCACCCAGAGCTGGCCCCGCCCCTTCCTGTCACGGCCCTATAAGGCCACACAGTTCCCTGTCGTCTGCCATCGTGTTCTTCAAGCTTCTCTAAGCTTACAGGACTGAAAGCGCAGTCTTTATTCGATGTGTCCCCTGTGCTCTGTTTTGTTTCATTTGAATTTATTTAATGGGGACACCCCAACATTTCAGAGCGACTTGTGCCAGTCCGTCCTCTGTTCACAAAAATGGGGAACGGTAATATTGGCGTGTGGAGTGTTGTCTTCTACTATTTCACCAATATAATTGCAGTTGATCCTTTAGCAGTGGTCCGAGCCCCCTAAGAGCAACTCCTGGAAGGTTCAAAATGGCAAATTTCAAACCTAAGCATGTGGGGTGTTGTTTTTGCCTATTTCAGTCAGGGTCAGCAATTCTGAATATGATGTCATTTTTGATTCCGTAGACCCCTCTCAGAGGGTGACAAATGACAAGTTTCTATTGGAATTGACAATATTTAGACTTGAACGATTACCACCAAAGAGCTCATTTGAATATCTCGAGTATCTGAGGCGGTGCTCTTTGTTTCTTATGGCCGCCTACCTCAGGAAGCCTGCTGGTCAGTGTTGGCCTTTACTGCTCGGGTGGACACTTCTATCTTCCTAACCCAAAAAATCCCTGGGAATTAAATAAAAACAATTGGGTGACAGTTTTAGCAGAATCCACAAGTGTTATCATTTTTTTTCCCCTTGAGAGCAGCCCCACCGGCATGCGTCACGTGGGGGGACACTTTGAACCCAAGCCGCTTTGGCGTCTTTTTCTTCTCTCTCCGCGATCCATCATCTAAACGTCAAGCCGTTTTTATAGCAGGGACGTCACGGGGGGGCCAGCTGGCAGACAGAGTTCACTTTGGGGTCCGTCGGCCCACTTCACACGGTGGGTCCCGCTTGTGGACGTCGTCCGACGGACGGGGCGTGCTTTCGTTTTATTTTCGTTTCATTGAACGCCTTCCCCGTTTGCGGGTGTCCGGGGTGGTCCGGATGGCCACAGTTTTCATCTCCTCGACATTCTGCACCCCGGATTGTCATGAATAGAAGAAGAAGAGCCAATTACAAGGACATTGTCCCTCCTGACAATATGGCACCAGCTGGTCTGTCTCTTGCTGACTCGTGTCAGGAACACTTCACCTCTGCTGCCGGTAATTAATAGTTTTGTTAAAATGTGCTGAGGCCGCCCGCGTTTTCTATTCATTACCTCAATTAAGAGTCATTAGGCCTGAAATGTTGGCCAATCTGTTTTCTTTGGCTCTCCTTCACACACAATGCAAACACACACATGCATCCTGAAAACATCCATTTGCAAAGCGCTGACCCGTATTGATGAGTTGGGTGGGGGGGGATACAAACACCAGGAAGCTATGGGGGGGGGGGGGTTACCATCTTCAACAGCGGAGGGCCGTGTCTCCCCTGAAAGAGCCATATGCCACTGGTGCGCACGTCCCTAACTAGGCCACATGGGCGAGGGACAAGCCCAAGCCGTTTGGTGTCGTTGTGGCCGAGCCGTCTTCTATTATTAGTGACAGGAGGCAGCAGCTGGGAGCAGGCAAGCGGCCCAAACCGTCGCCGCGCGGCTTCCCCTAAATAGTTCCACACATGAATAAGCCTTTTGTACACCTAGCAGTCATTACAGATGCCCATTAGCAGCCGCCGCGCAAAGGGCAGCCCCCCTCGGTGGCCCGCGGTGCTCATTGTTTGCGGCAAGTAATTTGTTAAGTGGCGGTTTGCAGCTTACATCTCGCTTGACTTAGTGATGTCAATCAGAGAAAGGAAAACCTCCACGCTGGCAACAATAACAGGGGAACAAAAAAAAACAAGGAGAAGAACCCCCCCCATGTCCCGTGGGAGGCTGACTGCCCCCCCCCACCTTCATCAACGTCCATGATCTGCTCCCACGCCTCACCAGAAAAAGTCAGCCCAGAAGGACTGAACGGGAGGGTTCAATGGAGGGGATGCCCACATCTCTGCCGCTGTGCCCGCCTGTGTGGTGCCCTGTGTCAAAGAGCCCCAAAGAGATTTGGGGTAGCCACCCGTATCATATTTCCTGGCTGCAAAAGAGTTAAATTGTGTACAGCTGCGTACAGGTCCGAGTCCAAAACAGAACTGCCTTGATGGGGCAAAGGGGGCGGCTGAAAGAGAGAGTAGAGGACGTGAGGTCATCAGGGCCGGAACCGGAAGTGACGTCATCGGTCTGCACCCCCTGGTCTGGCATGGAATTACCCCCATTCAGGCCCTTTTTAGTTGACTCCTATGCAGACGTGTGTGACACCTGACAGCCTTGTGACCTCAGGTGGGACGTGCCAGCTCCACACATTCGGGAATTCAGCTGGGGTCCGTACGAGGTAAGAAGGCACTCACCTCACTAAGGGGCACCATGCCAGTCACCATGTACACCCTCACTTGTTCAAACTGGCGTTACCAACCCTCATTGACATTTTGTATTTAGAAGATCAGGGAACACTATGTGATCACGCAGCCCGGTAACATGGCAGCTGGGCATCAACTGTGCTGCCCACAGACAGAGTGCCAGTCATACCAGGCCATCTAAGAGCATAGAGTGCCCAATGAAGCACACAAAATCACAGGGTCAGTGCCCCTCCTTGAACCGCCACCTTATCGTGGTGGAGGGGTTTGCGTGTCCCAATGATCCTAGGAGCTCTGTTGTCCAGGGCTTTATGCCCCTGGTAGGGCCACCCAAGGCAAACTGGTCCTAGGTGAGGGATGAGACAAAGTGCATTCAACAAAACCTCCATGATGAATACAAAATTTGGACGGCATTTTCCCTCGCCCGGACGCAGGTCACCGGGGCCCCCCTCTGGAGCCAGGCCTGGAGGTGGGGCTCGATGGTGAGCGCCTGGTGGCCGGGCCTACACCCATGGGGCTCGGCCGGGCACAGCCCGAAGAGGCAACGTGGGTCCCCCTTCCCATGGGCTCACCACCTATGGGAGGGGCCAAGGAGGTCGGGTGCAGTGTGAGTTGGGTGGGGACCTTGGCGGTCCGATCCTCGGCTACAGAAGCTGGCTCTTGGGACGTGGAATGTCACCTCTCTGAAGGGGAAGGAGCCTGAGCTAGTGTGTGAAGTCGAGAAGTTCCGGCTAGATATAGTCGGGCTCACCTCGACGCACAGCTTGGTCTCTGGAACCAATTTCCTTGAGAGGGGCTGGACTCTGTACCACTCTGGAGTTGCCCCTGGTGAGAGGCGCCGAGCGGGTGTGGGCATACTTATTGCCCCCTGACTTGGAGCCTGTACATTGGGGTTTACCCCGGTGGACAAGAGGGTGGCACTCAGTTTATGGCAATACACTACCATTCAGTTGAAGAGCAGATCCCCGTGAATGCCTCAATACGATAACAAGGGTCCCGTGAAAGTTTGAGCAATGGACTACACTGGCGTGGAAAAGGTGGTGGTACTCTAGGTGGGCACGTGAACGTGCCACAATAAAATCACATTTAGTCAAAGAGAGGTGGGTGAGACCCCCATGAAACTTCAATTGATGTGGGTGTAGAGTGCCACACTAAGATAAGATGGCAGTACTGTACTCTAAGTAGGCACGCTAAGAAACTGCGATGGCACCACAATAAAATAACATTTGACTGAAGAATACAGGGTTACGGTTGGGGTCCCCCACGAAAGTTTAATCTCCACAATAAATAACATTCAGTTGAACGGCAGGGTGAAACTCCAGTTGACGTGGGCATAGAGGTGCTGGTACTGTAGGTAGTGAGCCACAGACATTTCAATGGCGCCACAATAAAATAACATTTAATTGAAGAGCAGGGAGTGGGTCCCCCACACAATTTCGAGTGCCACAATAATAATAATAATAATTAATAATAATAATTCATTACATTTATCCACATCTATCCACACAAGGAGGAACCGGGAAGCGAACCCACAGTCTTCCACAATAAAATAACATTTGATTGAAGAGTGTGGTCAGGGGGTGCAGGTCCCCCATGAAAGTTCGAGTGACGCAGGCTGTAAGTCGAAACTGGAAGAAGAGCTGGTGCGGCATACTGGGGAGTTGCGTCCCACTTCAAGCACTGCACTGGGTGAGTGTGGAAGGCCCAACCTTCATTAATTTGGCTCCTATCAGCGGTGAACAAAAGCCCCAAGGCACTATGGGATGAGAGCGTTACAGTACCGCCATTTCTGCTGATTTTTATCAGTTGCAGTAACTGATGTGGTCGTTTCTGGGTGTGGGCAAAACTTCAGCCACTAGGGGGCACACTGACTGTGAGATTCCCATACAGTTGGTTAGCACTGAGAAGGCCAAACAGTTAGCAGCCAATCAACAGGACTTTATTTTCTATGGCACCTTGGCACAGTGACCACCCAGTAAGTCGATGTGGTCTTCACAGTGACCGCCATCCCAAAGCCCTTCACTAACAGGTCGTTATTATTTCTAGGCGCTTCAATGGTGAACACTACAAGTCAGTTGGTCTTTATTTTATAAAGCACCTTTTCACAATGACACTTCACAAATTGATGGATACAATAAATAATTCCTCCATATTTATTAACAGTTGTGGGAACTTGTAAAGTTAGTAAGGCCTTTTGGGAATTGGGTGGTACTTCAGCCACTAGGGGGCACACATAGCACTGACAAAGGTTAACGGTGGCCAGCCAGTCATTTTTTTATAGCGCCTTTTCACACTTGCTGCCATCCCAAAGCACTCTGTGTAGTGACGGGTATCGTGCAGGAATTTCTTTACACTTTATTAATCAGACTCCTTCAGGGTCGTACAGAAAGTGGGTGGTACTTCAACTACTAGGGGGGCACCCTGCCCTCAGCCCCCAAAGACACTAGATGGACTCTGATGCTCAATGTGAAAGTGCCCTTAGACTGACCCGCCCCCCCCCACTGTGGTCTGTACTATCAGTCAGTCAGCCAGTTGGTCTTGATTTTATATAGCGCCTTGTGACAGTGACCACCATGCCAAGGCATTACACAAATAGTTAACAGTACAGTCTTGGAGGAATTGGCACAGTTTTAGGGCCTGAGTGGTACTTCAGCCAGCAGGGGGCACACCCCCTGCCACTGCCCAGCGATATTAGGCTACTCTTTACCTTGTGGTTGGACAGCAGTGACCATCCCGTCAAGTGCTCTTCACTCTACATGGCACCTTATCAGAGAGACCACCCAGCCAGTCCATCGGCCTTTATTTCATATCGCACCATTCCTGAGTGACTACAATCCCAAGGCACTTTACAAATCGTTGCAATTTTGTCACTTTGGGGTCTGTTTAATAGCTGGAGCAGGTGGGTGGCACTGTCTGAATTTTCACTGAGTGGGCAAAACTTGACCCACTGCCTGCAGCTGGCAAAGACATTTGATTGACTCGGACACTCGGCCAGTCACCGGCGCGTCAACTGCTCCTTATCTGATATAGCGCCTTCTCACAGTGAACGCCATCCCACAGCACTTTACAAGTAGACGGTTATTGTTCAGGTACTTCTTTACAGTTTTTTTTAACAACTTGAGCACAGGTAAGGTGGGAGACGCCGTCAAGCGGGTGGTACTTCCATCACTGCACCCTGCCTGCAGCCCCCAAAAGACCCCAGATTGATGCTCGCTGTTTAAAGCCACACTTGGACTGATCCAGTACTGCAGTGAAGGCTCTCAGTAAGTCAGTCGTATTTTATATACAGCGACCACCGTGCCAAGACATTTTACAAGTGATGGTTACACCCATGGTGCCACCATGGAAAGCCACTCCCCCTCCCACCATTTCCTAGCAACCAGCGTTTCCTGTGTCTCGATTGCAGCAGACGAGGGGTCCGCCTCTCCAAGCTTCGCTTTTTTCCGTCTGTGATGCCTCTTTAGGGTTGCGATCGCTAAGGTTGGCAAAGTGGGCATCGGACTACCAGGACACATCTGGCCGCTCAACTAAAGTGTCTACCCGTGGCAGAAAACGAATCCACTGATTTTTAATTTGGTTTAACTAATCGAAATGTTAAGTGACAGGCAGATGCATGTGAAATTCATGGGGGTCTCAATGCCTTTCTATTTCTGTCGATGGCACGAATTTCACTGGAATTTCACTGGGAAGCAAAGCGCCATTCGTTCTGCTAAATTGTCAGCAAGTTGAAAGCCCAAATCATTTGGCTTCCCACTCATCGCCAGTCTTTGTTTTATACAGCAGGGATCCGCATTGAATGGCACCTCAAAGCACCTCGGGGCATTTAGTGGGAGGTCGTTTGTCAGGTGGGGTACGGACTCCGGGGGTCAAGATCACACCCGTGGTTTTAAAAAGCTCAGGCACAGTCACAATCCAGTTCGATATTCAGGTGAAGGGGCTCAGCTGGCACCACAGGGCCGACTGATCTGGCAGCAGCTTTACTGCTAAGCCACACTGCCATGAGTCCCAGCGGGGCCTACACCCCTGTGCCACCTTAGGGGTGCCAGTCGCAGGGTACTCAGTGGGGTCTGGATTTTTTAATGGAGCTCCCAGCAAGAACTGATGCTGAATCCCAGTGCCACTTGCTGTGTGGCCATGCCACCCGATCTGACCGCACTCGTTGCTGTCATGTGATCAAAAAGCTGATGGGCGAGGCGGTGGCATTTTGGCATCGTCTCGTTGTTATTTATTGAAAGGGAAGGAGACGTAAACGTGAAATCCAAAGTTAACCCACATTTGCTTTTGCGGGGGACGCGGGCACATTAACGTTGGGATCTGTTTACTCGTAGCTTAATGCCTTTGCCAATATCTGTAATTTCATTTAAGCTCTTAATAGGTTTTTATCAGTTAATGGGTCCAGCGACATGTTTAATGCTGGGGTAATCTATTTTCTCTTGGATGAATATATTTTTTCTGAAAATAATAAAGATAATAACAATAAAAGCCCGGCTTGCGGGTGGCGCTCAGATAGCAGATTTACATGCAAATGATTTTTCCACACAATTACGGGGTGTCATTAAGTCCATAAATCCCTGGGCCACAGTGGGCTTCTCTCTCAGCGGCCTCCGCGCTTCTAGGACATTGGAGTGTAATCAGAAATGACGGCCGAGCTGGGGGGCCGAAAAGTGTCCAGGGTGGGCTGTGAATTAAACCTGGGCAGGTAGAGCTGCCTGAGCTCTTAGACCCAGGAGACGGGGTCTCCTTTTTGTACCGCGCCCCAGATTGTGCTATTTAGTGTGTGGCACCACGGCCTGGTGCTGTGTCAGGCGCATTCCACTGAGACGCTCGCTCAACGGTCAGCTCAAGACGGACGCTGGGTGGCGTTCCTGTCCGCCATTTTGTGTATTGGTGTGTTACTACCGTCCACATTTTGTTTGATTGTTTTTTAGTGCGTTTTTAATTGTGTTCATTGTGATGGAAAGCAGGGTGTCAGTGATGCCCAGATATGCTCACACAAAGAGTCCAGGGTTCAAATAAAGGATGGCTTATTCACCAACCCCTCCACAAAGTAACACAAGCACAAAGACAGCTTGTCTCACTCCACCAAACATAAGACCCCTTCCCAATTCCTCTCACCGCCTCACTGCCTTCCTTCCTCCCAGCTCCGACTTGCCTGGACAAGGGACTGCGGCCCCTTTTATTAAGGTACTTTCGGTGCCAGGGCCACTGCCCGATGGAAGCACTTACGAAAGAGTCATTTATTAGGAAGTGCATCTCCCTGCAGCGCCCCCAGGAGGCACCCATGGTCCCCAGCAGGGCTGTGTTGCCGGACTACATCTCCCAGCATTCCCTGCTTGTTCCCAGATACAGAGGGCTGCTGCCATCTAGCATCCTGGGGGAATAAAGAGTCCCTAGCGACATCTTCTGGTGGGCTGTCCGTCCATCCACTCCAGCCATCACTTCCGGGCTTAGCTCCTTCCTTTCTCCTGGTTGGGATGCCCATCTGTTTGCTTGGAGCCTCCCATCTGGGTAAGGAATCATCCCCTTCTCTGGTCAGGATGCCCGTCCAACCCTGTGGCATTTACAATTTACTGTAACTGTAGAGTGTGAAAGGCACTTTATAAATACATTTTCACTTTTACTTACATAAAGGGTAGAACTCCCTCTAGTGGCCACCTGGTGGCCCTGCAGCCCTGTGCCCTCCTCTGTCAACAGAGTGTAACTGCAGCCCCCTGACCTGTGAGGTCAGTCGCGAAATGCCCATTGACTGCCCGGTTACACTACGGTCGTCGTGAACTAGGAGTCCCAATGCACGTTAGGTTCTATAAAACACTTTCAGAACTGCCCACTAGGGGGGGGATTTACCATCAATCAAACACAAAGTCTTCATAAAATACAAAGTGTGTTTTCACAAAATGCTCCGTGAAATTTCAAAGCTCAGTAGGGCACATGAAGACATAAAGGATTTCAGTGGACAGTAAAGCAAACGTCGACCCCAAAAATCAGAAATCCAAAAATAAAGAGCAGCAGAAACTCGGCCAGACTCCCAAGTACATTGGAAATGAACTGCCAGGAACTGTGGGAGATCCTCCCCTCTTGATAGGGCAGAGGGTAGTGATTGACAGGTGGCCCCGCCTCCTACATAAAAAAAAAAAAAAAAACACATCAGAAAAAGTGCTTAAAGAAGCAAAAAAGGAGTTTAAAATGGGAAATCGGAAAACCAAGAAGTGCCGATGTGAGCTTCTACACCGGACTGACAACTTGTCGAAACGCATTCAAATTAACCGCCGGGGGCAGTCCTTACACGGTGATGGACAGGTGGCCCCGCCTCTTAGTTCTCCACACTCAAAAAACAAAAAACAGAGAGAGACGAAAAAGTCCCACAGATAGAGCATAAGAACTAAACACAAAAAAATAATATTCATAATAAAAAATAAGAGAAGAAGCAGCCAGGGGAGGAACCCAAGCTCGACCGCAACCAACAGGGCGTCACAGTTGGGTTTCTATTTTGTTTGTCGAATTTTCCTTCTCCCATTAAGAGTTCTGAACGCTGAAGGATTCATTTGTGTGTTTGTCTTTCTCGTGAGAATCATTTTCGGCAGGGTGGATTTTGGCTTACGCCTTTAACCGACGCCATCTTGTTTTTCAAGGGAGTGGCCATTTTCTTGGTGTAAAGTTGCAGAGATGGTTGCCATCATGGAATATCGCGTGATCTGTGATGTCATCGGGTCAGCAGTTTAAAAAGGTACCCGAGTTTCCGAGTATCCCTTCGAAACAAGACGTGTCGTTGTCGTGTGCTTTTCGTGTTTGCTTAACTTTTCGGATTTTGATTTTCGATTACGGTGTTTGACTTTGTTGAAAGGCAGGGCGGCTTTCAATTACTAAAATTAGGCTTACCGTTTTGGCCTCCTGGTTGCTTCTTTCGTCTCTGTCTGTTAAAACAGACTCGCGGCTCTTTTCATTTTGTGACTTTTTTGTGACGGCAAACACCACGGAAAACGTCCTTGAAAATCAGATTGAGCAAACCATTTTCATTTGATTTCCACTCTAATGCCCCCAATTCACCTTGAATCATCCTGCAGTCTTCTTGTCCTGATCCTGCCACGATGGCTGCTTGACCCATTGGCTCTCGTTGCTGGGTCTGGCGTCGCCTTGGGTGGGCTTTCCTGTCCTGATGTCCACCTCCCGACTTCAGTTTAAAATGACATCTGCCTTTTCCCTAGCGGTTTTCGGCCTGGACTGATCATGAGGACTCGGCTTCATCCCCCCATTCATTGGGTGTCTGCGATAGCCAATCAGTGCCGAGGGGCGGGGCGAGTTTGCTCTGTGATTTGCGCACACGGGGAAGTAAAAGCTGAAAGATGAACGGCGCCCTGATGGCTGGCAAGACGGAGGGAGATCTGGTGGATTTGTGAGCAGCTCATTAAGGACGGCGAGGTTTCCGAAATACGCGTATGTTAGGGGGAGCCAGAAGGACTTGTTTAGGGTGGGCTGAAATGGGGTAATCTTGGAGTTTCATCATTGAGAGTCTGATAGAGCAGAAGAGGCAGCGGTTTGTCTTCCTCATTCAACGACTCCGCCATTTACATAAGAATGAGTGCCATCCTTCTAATCAGAAGCATAAACATGAAACTTGAAGTATAACCGCCGTTTAAAGACACATTTTAAAAGACACCACAGTCCTAGAGGGTGACCCCTTAGCCACATTTCCTGGTGCACGATGTCCAGGCTGTCTTAACAGTATGGAGTCCAGCAGAACCTCATGATTGGTGGAGAACATTCCATGGTGTGCCTTTCTGCAGGCCTATAAGGGATGGGTGGAGTCAAACATGAATGGGTGGAGTCAGACATGAATGGGTGGAGTCATCTGCATAAAGAAAGGAGATGCGACCTGCTGGTCAGTTGTCTCATCGAGAACAGTAAAATGCTGAATTTCATGCCTATTTTCTGAGTGAGGACCCCCTAAAGCTGGATGCTCTCCTCCGGGTTGTCCGTCCTGCTGGATTGTTGATTTGTTCCAGTGGCTGATTAACTGGACAACTGACCAGTCAAGACACCCTTAATGAGAAGGTAATCTCACTAATATTCTTTGGAAGCCCATGGCTGCCTAGGCTAACCTTTGCTGCCGTTAACCCTGGGACCACCCGACTCCACCATATTTGAGAGGATGAAATGAAAGAAAAGCTTCTTCGGGGGAATTAGGACCTGCTCGTCATGACCTCGCTGGCTTTTCAGCGAACGCCACGGAAAATTCCTTGAAAATCTGATTGAGCAAACCATTTTAATTTGATTTCCAGGCTAATGCCCCCAATTCACCTTTAATCATCCTGCAGTTTTCTTTGATCCGGCTCGTCCTGAGCCTGTCATGGCTACTTGACCCATTGGCTTTTGGAAAAGTGCGGCCTCTCATTACTGGGTCCGGTGGGCTGTCCTGTCCTGATGTCCTCACCACTGGCAGCTCACGGCTCGCTTTTTACTCATTCAGTCGACATTTTGTAGCGGGGCTATCCTGTCAGCTCGGTCAGCAGGTGGAAGTGGAAGTTTGAGATGATGACTTCACACTCACTCCAGCGATGGCTAACCAAATGTGAATGTCCACTTCTGGAACCACACGCTGCTCCCAGTGCTGCTTTTGTGGGAGGGGCTGTCTGCCTCTCAGTGACCCTGGCTCACAAAATGTATGGATTGATGGGTGGACGCATCCACAGCCTCCTGAATGTACATCCACAGTTGGACACACTCAAGATGGACTGCCATCTGCTCCTGGTGTGCTTCTTGTCTTCCGCTAACTACTAAAACTGAATTAGGAAAAGTGGACACAGAAAATGGATATGTGGGTGGTGTCAGATGTAGAGCTTAAACCAAAGAACGATGTTTCTTAGCTTAGAAAGATGTGAAAGGTGCTATATAATAGATAGATGAAAGGCACGATACAAGAGATAGTTAGGAAAGGCACTACAAACAATGGTGTTACAGAACAGAATTGCAGGCTGTAGTCTTGTTTAAATTCGGTAATACTGCTTGGCTGAGCAGGTCTTGTCTATTTAGCAGAGCTCCGCCCTTCTGTCTGACACGAATCAAAGTGACACGCCTCCTTCCAGAGATGCCCGCCTTTATAGAACCTGGCCTGGAAGGGGCGGAGTCAGTTGCCCTCACTGGGCTCTTTTCAGAGCTGTGGAGGTAAAAACAAGTTTGAGACAGCGCCTCCTTTTGTTTAGGAGTGGTATTAAATACCTCAGTTGAAACCGGAAGGTGACCCTTTGATGCATATGACTGTATATTATATATATTAGTATATACATTAAAAGGCAGAGTTGACTGACTGGTTGACTCATTCACTATTTCCCATTTAGCCAAAAGGCTGAAATTTGGTAGGATTGTACATCTGGGGCAGTAGATATCCACTAAGATATGACATTTCAATTTATTAATATTTAGGGGTGAACCCTCCAATAAAAAAAACTTTGTACCCCAGAATCTCAAAAACTCTTTGGCTGATTTGGTTAAAGTTCGGTGATGTTTTAGAAAAAAGAAAATTAGCTGGTCCTTGTTTTTTGATAGTTGTTATTGATGATGCTGTTGTGAGTGGGACATTGTAACGCATCACTTTTCTTATTTGGCACAGTGCTGACAGGATTATTCTATTATATAGCGCCTTTCACTCTCTATCATATAGTGCCTTTCACCTATTATATTGAGCCTTTCATCTATTAATCGGTGTTCTATAGCACCTTTCACCTATCTACCTACCTGCTATGCTTATTCTTAAAACATTAAATAGAAGGTGCTGATCACAAAATGAATGGACGGCTGACTGAATTCCCCCTTCAGATGAGGGTCCCGTGTCCCTGCACATGGATGTGGTCAGTTGAGCTTCAGTCCTGCTATGACTGCCTATGCAGTCCATGAAAGGTGCTATATAAGATAAAGTTTGCTCAGTAGATCTTTTATTTGTTTATATCCTACAGTGGTCTGGTTTTCTCAGTCTTCTGCTCGGCCAGGTCCAGATGTGGCCCCTTTCCTTTCCTTTCCACTCTAATCCGGTCCTGATGGAGGGTGGTCTTCTCTTAATGATTGTTATTCTAATGCACTTACAGAGTTTTATCTCCATAAGCCTTTCAAATGATTTTCTGATAGTTGTTGGAATGCCCTCGGCCTCCTTGATTATTGTCCAGGGGGTGACGTGATGGTCTGTGAGTATCCTAAGAGTACATCATGTGAGGAAGAGGACGAGGAGAAGACATACCAGCGGTGGTATCAAAGGGAGCAGAGACAGGGTGCCAGCTTCATGGCGGCACCGGCTTTAAACTGGGCACACTGGCGTCCTTTCTGCCGGGTCGTTGTGCGGGCTGCCCACTCATATAACCCCTAAAGTCACAGGTGCAAACCCACCACGAGAAGAGGTGAGGCGGCCGCGGCGTTCACTAACGTGTCAAATGAGGGGGCTTGCGAGCTCGAGGAGTCTCACTGGGCGTCTCAGCTTTGATCTTATCGAGCTCCTTTCTGTGGGGACCCCCATCACGTGGCCTGTTTCGTTCGTTGTGGGTGTTGTCAGCGGCACCCTGAGGGTCACAAAGCGAGTCGCGAGCGTGGACTGTAACCCGTGGCCTGAGCAGCAGTGACGTGCGGTGAGGTTCAAGACTGGTGACTCCTTCAGAGTCAGATTTACAAATCTATGAACTCCAAAGAGTCGCTGATTCACCATGCAGTTGTCAGCCAGCGTGCACATTGACTACTGCGGAGGTTTCATATCTCATCTCATTCTTTATACACACACAGGTGAGGCGCAGATTTGGCTAAGAAAGAACGGAGTGAGCGAGAGAGTGAGAGTGAGAGTGAGAGTGAGAGAGAGCGCATTTACTCCTCGCCCTCCACGTGTTCTCAATTCACCGTCGCAATTCCACAATTCACACTCATTCAATGCAAATGAAAGTATAGAGTGGAGTACAAAAAAAACTTTTTCAATTTTGACCTTAAATTTAAATATGTGGTTGTTTTTAAAAGCTTTTTATTATGCTTTAATCGTCAGTTTTAATACAGACAGTTCAACAAAAAGATAACAAGAAAAACAAAAGAATATTTTATTTAAGGTCAAAATTTAGTCTTTAAATATTTGATTTTTTTTTCTTAGGTCCCATTTTTAAAAAAATTGAAAATTACCTTTATTTGTAAATGACGTCCATGCGCCTATCCTTCGCCACTGAAATCTCCGTCACTTTGTTGTAAAAGTCCCTCTTTATTTTCCTTTAGTTATAAAAGTCGTAATCTTCCGTTTTGGCCGTCAGTCGGAACAAGAAATAAAAACAAACGGCCCGCTGCAGTGCACGTGACTTTCTGATATCGCTAACTTATTGGCGCCTCAGCACAGAAGAACAGCAACGAGCACCTGTTGGGCTCACATGCGCCCCCTTCAGGACAGCACAGTACTGTCTGCCTTACTCACCGTGTGTCTTCTCACTGCGGTTTTATGTTCGAACAGCAAGACTAAATATGTCACACACATTCATTAAAGATATTAGCCAGATTGTGGAAAGTCAGGGTGTATAATAAACGTGTCTACACACATAATATTAGTATTAGGGCGGCACAGTGAGTAGCGCTGCTGCCTCGCAGTTAGGAGACCCGCGGGTTCGCTCCCTGCGTGGAGATTGCATGCTCTCTGCGTGGGTTTCCTTCAGGTACTCCTGTTTCCTCCCACAGTCCAAAGACATGCAGGTTAGGTGCATTGGCGATCCTAAGTTGTCCCTAGTGTGTGTGTGTGTGTGTGGTGTGTGTGTGTGTGCTCTGCAGTGGGCTGGCGTCCTGCCCAGGGTTTGTTCCTGCCTTGCGCCCTGATCTGGCTGGGATTGGCTTCAGCAGACCCCTGTGACCCTGTGTTAGGATATAGCGGGTTGGATAATGGATGGATTATTAATATTACTTTTCATAATGACAGCCTCTGCCTCTCCTGACCGCACGTCCCTGCAGACCAGCCCAGTGTAAGGCACTATATAGAAGAAGAATTAGCGGGGACACGGAGACCCGCAGAAAGGCGACTTGCGTCGTCCGCATCTTAAAACGTGGCGGCTGAGAATCACTGGGCGCTTCAAAAACTCCGCATTAGTGTTAAACAAAGATTACCAGGGAGAAAAGCGTAAATGAAAAAGTACAAATAACTAACATCAACGTAATGAACTGAATACGCGCGGAGTCCATTCATGTATTAAACAAAGATTACGACAGAGAAATGAACACGTTAGTAAATACAATGAACAGGAAACCAAAGAAATGCAACGAATTCTATTAAGAAATGAATAAACTCCATATTCGTATTAAACAAAGATTACGCTAGTAAAAAAAGACAATGAATTAACATCATATACGTGAAAATAATAAAGTAATGACCAAACATTTAAAAGAAAGATTATGATGGAGAAAACTGCAAGTTAAAAAAATAAAATGAGCAAAACAAAAAAAAAAGGTTTCTGTGAAGAGATTAATAAAACTTCAGTACTTAACAAAAGTTATGATAGAGAAATTAACAAGTTAGTAAAAATTAAGACAAAATAAATTATATTAAGAAATGATTGAACGTCTGTTAAAGAAATATTATAATAGTGAGAATTGTAACTTACTAAAGCAAATTTAGTATTTCAATAAAGTGAAATTTATAAATAAATAAAATGAACATAAATACAATTATTAAAAACAGATTATGACAGTGATATTTACAATAAATAAATAAAATTAATAACATTTAAAGTTAATTAAATTAAGAAATGAGTAAACTCGTTAAAGATGAAGACAGCAAAAGCTCCAAGTTAAAAAAAAAAAATACATTAATAAAAATGAAACACATTAATTCATAAACTTCATTACTAAATAAAATTAATAAACGTAAATTTAATTCAATGAATAAATGACATTAAATCAGGAGATTAATAACCGCCAGAGCTGTGATTTTGAAGCGTCCCAAGTGTATATGGCGCCTTTCACAATAGCAGAAAAAAAACAAACCAATGAAAAAAGCAACTGAGAGCAACAACACAACGGCGGCTACGTGAACATTCAGCGGTCATGCTGTATAGCGCCTTTCACAGGAGTCACAGTTGAAGGTAATTTAAATACTAGGGGCGTTCATAACGTTTCCGCACTTTTTTTAAACTCTATTAAGAGTTTTAAAAACAAATGACATCACTTTTCTGCGCAGTCTCCTTCGTGTGCGATGCAATTTTCCCAGCGTCGTACCATTTTTTTAATGCCCAATTCCTCCTCCTCCTCCCGCCTTCACCGTTTCCAACGAAGATATAAAAGAGCGGAAACTTTTTGAACGTCCCTCGTAAGAGCACAACACAAAACAATGGAAAGACGCGTCTGCCGGATGCTTTGTCGTGGTGCTTACTGTGAAAGGCGCTATACAAGGAAAATAAGGAAACAATAAAAAAATCAATGCAAGCTTAGGAGATGATACAGGATGCTACTTCAATCGATGATGAGCTTGTATAGCGCCTTTCACAAAAAGAAGCGTGACAAAGAAAATCAGAACATGATGAGAAAAGCAGCAGAAAAACTCCACACATGCGAGGCGGCTTTCCAAGCACACTTTATGTTGTATAGCGCCTTTCATAAGGGGCCCACAAGAAGGGTGGTCTCTCACTCGATCTTCACTTTGTCAAAGGCGCTATACATACAAAAGAAGAATATGATTTTTAAAAAGTGACCCGCACTCACCAGCACTATGGGATGTTTCTTTTTTCGTCAATCTTGAGTTTGTGTTTCGCCTTCCAGAATGAGGCGAGGAAAATCATCCGAGAAAAAAAAAAAGCGAGAACACAATTATGTCGTATAGCGCCTTTCATAAGGGGGGGGCAATAAGAAGTTAATGAGGACACAATAAAAAAAAATAAGAAGGTACGAATCAGTCTTAAGTTAGCAATTGTGAAAGGCGCTATACAAAGAAAAGAAGAATACAATAAAAAGCAACACAAAGTGACAAGCCAGTATGGGGTGCGGAGTTTCTTCAGCGTCCTTCACAATAAGAAACACAGCAGGAGAAAACAAAGCAACACAGAAAAGGCAACACAACATCCCAATGCGATCCCAATTTTCAATCAGTGTTGAGGCTGTATAGCGCCTTTCACAACAAGAGCCAAGACAAAAGAAAGCAGGAACACAGTTTTAAAAAATAAACACAAAATCCCCATACAATACTGGGAGCTTCTAATTTCATGAATCTTGAGTGTATATAGCGCCTTTCACAATAAAGCTGGAAACATGAGCTGACAAACAAATTAGCACAAAATCCCAATTCTAATTCAGGATGCATTCTCTCTCCATCACCCTGGAGTGTGTATAGCGCCTTTCACAATTAGAGCCAAGTCAAAGAGACCAGTGATCCCCCCCCCCCCCCCCCCCAATACCTCACCCTTGAGTGTGATAAGGAGACTGAATGTCCTGGTAGCTCAGGACGTGTTTTTGGTCGAGCTGTAGGTCATATAGTGCCTTTCTCAGCAGTCACCAGCACAACTGCCTACCACTCGTCGTTTTCCTTTTGGACACGCGTGGGTTAAGTGCCCCCCCCCCCCCAATGGGCCCACATAGCGCAGTTTGCATTAGTTTGGTGAGTTGTGGGGGATTTTTCGATATAAATAAACTGCTAAGATGTTAATACATAGCAGATTCATTATATAATGTTGGGAAGAGGACAAAGTAATAATATTAATGTAGTAATTCAATGTAATTTAACTTCGTTTAATGTCTGCTGATCACTCAGCTAATCTCGACAAATGTTTAATAAATGGCAGAAAAAACAACTCGGCGTAATCCTCTAAAGTCATATCTTTCACTTACTGATTATGGCTGAAAGGGAAAGACGCACACGGGGGGCAGCCTGCACCCGGAGGACCCCCAACCCTCACTCTTCAAAGCGCCTTTTTAATAAGGCCTTGTTAGTAGGAACCCTTATCAGGGGTTTGGCCTGATGGGATAAACTGAACCCCACAGCCCCCGGGTCACAATCCAGTGGAGGTCTTGTAATGGCGTCCGGCCTTTACCAGTCCATCCAGCTGTGTGGCAATGTCAGACCACCTGATCACTAGCCCCCCCCCCCCCCAAAGTCAGGGCTTTCCAGTATTTTCCATATCCCACCATGCATCACCTCAGCACATGTCACCATGAATGAGTTGTTCATGGGGGGGCCGCAGCACTCGGTTATCCTCCCGTCTTGTGATGTAAGCACTGCGCCTGCTCAGTTGGTCAGCTGGAGTTCGCGTGTCTCCCTTTCAGGTGGTCTCAGCTTCCTAAAGTCTTCCATGTTAGGCGTTGATGGCCGAGTGTGAACAGGTGTGTGGGATGTCCTGCCCACCGCCCTTTAACTGTCTTGTGCCCAGTGCTGCCAGGGTAGACCCTGAGCTGGATTAGGTGGTCTTGAGCAAGTTGTATTACATTAGGAGTTGTTCACGAATGACTAAAGAGCTGCGATGGCATACTTGGTATGAAAGACGCCACACGAAGTCAAGTTCAGAGATGAGCAGCCTTATGGATGACCGTCACAGAAAATGGCAGCCGATCCACAGGACTGCGTTTGAGTATTTTCCATCTTTACACGTTAATCGTTCACACAGACAAGTAAAGCGACTCCCTCGGGGGTCCCACCGGGTGTCCATGGAGTGTCCTTGCATGAGCCACTGCACCACATGGTACTGACCTTCAAAGACTCGGACCCCCCTGGGGTTAAAAACTCCTTCTGATCCCACAGGCACGTTGGTGCAGTGGCCAAGCGGTGGGCCATGAAGCAGAAAGTGAAGTGACTCACTGTGTCACTCATAGGGTCCTGTGTGCAGAGTGCAGCAAAACTGTGACTTGTATGTGCAAATCAACACATCACGACTCGCTGGCACCCTCGGCTGAAAACTTTCAGACTCCATGTCTGCCAGCCCCCCCGTCACATCACGTCAGCACACATTCCCGGTGTTCAGTCCATTAGGGTCTCGACAGCTAAGAGACTCGCCGATTTCAGCCTTCATTTCCAAGGTCCGTGGACTTTGTTAGTATTTGGTGGACTTAACTCTTGGCTTGAGTCGGTCACTCAGGGTCATCTTCCAGAAGCTTCTCACAATCCGTGGCAGGACCTTTCACCCGTTCCTCCTGGCAGAGCTGCTGCGAGTCCGGTTGGCTTGTGGTCCGCCTCTGCTCAGACGCACTTCTGTTTCTGTGAAGTTCAGGTCCAGGCTTTGTGACGGCCACTTTGAGGTCCTTACCTGGCTGGGATGCCCTCGGGATCGAAGGACTGCAGGGAGAGAGCATGCACAGGGCATTAACTATCGCAGAAAGCTAGATGGCAGCCTCCTTGGGTGGCAGCAGTTCCTCGGGTTCCCACAGGGCATCATGGGACATTGAGTTCTTTGGGTCCTGCCAGGGGGTGCTGCAGGCACTGGGAAGCCCAACTTCATGGGACTTCCACCTCACCCAGAAGTGAATTCCAACCTCGTGTACAGAAGAGCAGAAGTACTCCTGGGTGGGAGATGAAAGGAGCAGCCTGCCTCACAGGGACAAGGCAGAGTTGGGAAGAAGGTGGACAACGCTAGCGAGGAAGAGTGGAGGGGGCGGTGACAGAGAGAGAGAGAGAGAGAGAGAGAGAGAGAGAGATGTATTGTGCTTAATTGTACTTGTGGTGGGAAACGCTTTTGAGGAAGAATTTCCCACCATAAAAGACTCTTTGCTTTTTAAACTTGTGTCTGAACCTGCTTGTGGAGCTGGAGCGCCCCCTGGTGTCTACACACTCCACACACTCCTGTCACCGCGTTGTCCTTTGGAGGTAACCTGACCATCACTGTCCTGCTGGGAGACCAAGTTTGAACTTTCGTGCTTCAGAGATTCCAGGTAACCCTCCTTCCCTGTGACACCATTTGTTTTCTGAAGTGTCCCCTTCCCTTTGCTGCCCCCCATACTTCGTAGTGTTCTTTGGCCAGCAAGACTCACCCTTCTTCATCCATGAACAGTGGTGATCGCGATGGCCGAATGGGTCTGACCAAAGGGCTCTCCTGTCTCTTGCAAACATCACTCTGGTTTTGGGGGCTTCTTGAGTGAGGGATGGCACTTCAGGCCCTGGTGCTGAAGGACTCCCTTAATGGAGCACAGAGGTGCATTGGCACCTGATGCCTCCAACATCCTCATCGGCTCCTTTGTTTGTTTTCATGGCGCTCAGTTGAACCTTCCACCACAAAGTTTGCTCACCTCTAGCAGTGACGTTGTACCTCCTGTCTGTCTGCTTCTTCTCGTTGGTACCTTCAGATGTCTGAACGTCACTCCTAAGGAGAAACAGGACTTGTGGAGTTCCACCATTTTGCTTGGATTTTCCCCATAGACAAGAAGGCCCTTAAAAATGAACTCAACTGGCCAATCAGAGGTTTCCAAATGGCATGACATCAATTTCTGGAACCTTCCTGGCTGCTTAAGCAAATCTTCAGGATGGTGGATGGAAACTGAGAATCTGCTCAATGATCAGAAAGTCTGAAATCCTGGGGTCTCCTGGCTGTCACTAGGATATTAATGGAAGTAAAGAAAACACCCCGACAGAGTCACTGGGACACTTATAGTGTCCAACTGACCAGCACGGCCACATTGAGGCCAAAAGTTTATGAAGACTGAGGCTGAAGACTTTCCTGACAACGCCCAACACATCCTGTTGGCACACATCCCCGGTGTTCAGTCCATTTGAGGGTCTCCTGAATGTCCATAAGAGGTCATGTCCCAGCGACGGCTAACAGACTCATGGACTTCAGCCATCTGGTCCTTGTTTTCCATGCACTTTGTGAAGGTTTGGTGGACGCTCACCTTGATATTGAATTTTCAGGTTTGGGTTTGGGTTCCAGAAGCTTCTCCCAGTCCGTGGCAAGACAGAACAGCCGCAAGTCCATCCTCAGGTCTGGCTTTTCGGATGGCCGCTCCAATACTTTCCCCTTGTGGTCTTCCAGCCTTTTTGTTACAACTGTGTGAAAAAGTAACGACACTCCATGAAATGCTTTGTTTTCCCCTTCTTGTTTAAAAGAAGTGGATGGATCCAGATTTGATCTTCATTGCCACAGACGAAGGTGGTCAAGTAGAACAAACATCAGGCCACATTTGCAGTTTGTAGGCCATTGTCTCCTTTAAATAAACATAAAAGCAAATTTTAGGGTTAGGGGTAGGGTTATTTTACATGAAGAAATAGTAAGTGCAGCCCCCCATTTATCACCTTGTCTGGCCATGTCCTCGTCCCCAAACCTCAGACACCTTGTCTCCTGTTCCAGTGCGGCTGACCGCCATGCAGAGACAGAAGGAGCTCTCTGAGGCCTTCCTGCAAATTACAGCTGCGTAGGGGTCTCGCAAAGGATTTTAAATATTTGGAAATCAGCAGCTCAACCACTGAGCCGAAGAACTTGTCCAGGCCAGGATACCCCAGCAGGTTCAGCCCCAGAGAAGAACACATGAGGCCGAATGGAGTCTTTGGACCACAAGACCTTCAGGCAGATCTTGGCCCTACACAGGGGTGTACCATTAGATAGATAGATAGATAGATAGATAGATAGATAGAAGGTGTGACTGGGGGAAAGCAGAACGAGCATCAAGGCAAAGACCAAGACTTCTGGATCAATGCATCGAGGAAAGACGCGGCTAAGCACCAGAAGACCTGTTTGGTGAAAACTAAAACCAGAAGACCAGAAGAACCTGACAGCAACCGTACAGCATGCTGGTGGAAATGGCGGCTTGGCTGCATCAGGGCCTGGCCAGCTTACCATTATGAAACCCACTAGGAGTTCTTCATTGTACCAGAAGGGTGCTTGAGGGTAATGTGAGACTATGAAAATGACCCTAGGGATGGCTGGAAAAAATGGAAGGATCTAGAATGGCCAAGTCAAAGCCCGGATCTGAAGTCCATCAAGACGCCGTTGGGGTGGGGGGAGGGGGGAGGAGAAGTGTGCACTGGAGACCATCACGTGGCTGAATGAAGTCAACATGGAGGAGTCGAAGTCAGACACTTACTGGGAATGCCATCTTGATGGGCAACCCAGCTGTTAGAGCCAAAGGGGGCACTTAATCGGATGGGGATGGCACATCTGGTTACTTTATCACTCAAGTCAAATTTTCTTTTTTTTTTTCCTGTTTACCTCACCTTTATCTCTGATCACTGTGGACACAAAGACCTCATCTTGAAAGAACATTTCATGGGGTGTACTTACTTTTTCACAAAAATCTCTGTTGCTTTCTTTCTTGTTTCCTTGTAATTTGCTGTGAAGCACGCAGAGATTGAAAGGCACTCCATAGTCTTCCTATCGTTACTTTGTAATAAATTTAATTTTGAAGTTCTTTTAAAGTGTTTATGTTAGAAGGCACTATAAAACCCATATCCATCCATCCATTTTCCAACCCGCTGAATCCGAACACAGGGTCACGGGGGTCTGCTGGAGCCAATCCCAGCCAACACAGGGCACAAGGCAGGAACCAATCCTGGGCAGGGTGCCAATCCACCGCAGTAAGACCCATATCTTGTTTGTGAAACATATTTCATCATCATAATATACTTTTGACGAATGGACATCTTGAAAGGCACTATATACTGTCTTTCTATTATTATTTCTTCAGAAAGCACATTTCCTTTTGATGTTCTTTTAAAGCACATTTACATTGAAAGGCACTATATAATCTATGTGGGGCAAGATACTCACTCGACTCAGGACCCCCAGTTAGGACGCCCACTCGGGCTGCGACAGCGTGTGGATTAATCACACAGTTGCTGTGCACCGTCACAAAGAGAATGAAGTCCCACAGGCAGGTAGTCTTCAGTGTTCTTCATTAAACGATCGCGCTGCGTTCAAAGAACAAGTTCAGCGGTGCAGTAATCGGCGGCTGGCCGTTTAATCCTCTCGGGTATAAACCCGTAAAACGTCACGAACAAATAGAACATGTAGATTTCTTCTTTAAATATAACATTGGATTGCAAAAAACGAATTTAACTCCGTCGTAATGGAGTCGCAAGCATCTCTGCCTTAATGCGCGGCACCCGTACGGTGGCCTGCACGCCCTCCTGCTGCCGCTCCGCTGCACGCAAAGTTGAATGGCGCTGCCTTCCTTATAATCTAGCATTTTTATAACACTTATTTATTCAAAATGTACTTTGAAGAGTGCCAACTTTGAAAGGCGCTATATAGTCTTTCTTTTTTAATAAAGCTTTTTCAAGCAAATTTCCATTTGAAGTTCTTTTAAACCAGTTTTATTTGGAAAGGCGCTATACAGTGTATATTTCTTTCTTAATAACGCTTGTTTGGCCATAATATACTTTGAGGTATGCGCAGTTTTGAAAGGCCCTATATACTCTCTTTTTCAATAAAGCTTATTTCTTCATAGTATACTTTGAGGTGTGTATATTTTGAAAGGCACTATATTGTCTTTTTACCATTATTTCTGAAATAAAGATAATTTCCTTATTAAGTTCTTTTAAACTAGGCTTCTTTTGGATGGCAGTAGATAATCTGCCGTTTTTGCTTATACAAAATGTATTTCCTCATAATGTACTTTTGAAGAGTGCATATTTGAAAGGGCGCTATATAGAATTTCATTCTATCGTAATAAAGCCTATTTTGGGGTTGGGGTTGATTTGTTTCGAGCCTTTTTTGTTAAACTTGAGTTATTTGTATGGAATGCTATTTGTTTTTAATAAAATCAATAAAATAAAAAAGCCTATTTTGTGACAATAATATACTTTGAGGTGTGCACATTTTGAAAGGCGCTATATACTGTTTCTTTTTAAATGATTCCTTCATGATATGTATAGAGGTGTGCAGGTTTTGAAAGGTTCTATATAGCATTTCTATCACTGTTTCTTAATTAAGCTAATTTCCTCATGAAGTTCCTTTAAAACATTTTTATTTTGGAAGGCACTGTATAATCTTTTTTTTTTTTAACAACTTATTTGGTCATAATGTACTTTTGAAGACTGCATGTTTTTAAAGGTGCTATACAGTCTTTCTTTTTTGTCTCAACATATTCTTTGAAGCGTGCAGGTTTTGAAAGGCGCTATATAGTCATTCATTCTTTTTTAATAAAGCCTAATCATAATCATATACTTTGAAGTATGCACATTTTGAAAGGCGCTATACAGCATTTCTGTCACAGTTTTTATTTTGGAAGGCGCTGTATAATCTTTTTTTTTTTTTAACAGCTCATTTTGTCATGATGTACTTTTGAAGAGTGCATATTTTGAAAGGCACTATATAGTCTTTCATTTTTAATAAAGATTATTGTTTCAACATATACTGTGAAGAATGCAGGTTTTGAAAGGTGCTATATAGCCCCCTTTTTTTTCTTCTTCTCCCTGACCCCCCCCCCCCCCCATCCCTTGCTGTCCCCATTCCTCTAAACGCTAGTCCCCCTTCCCAGTTTAGATTAAGTTGGATGAAGTCGGCTGGAGTTATGCGACCTTTTAATATCAACATAATAACAAAAAAGATTTGCGGGTAAATCTGCTGCAATCAGATTAGCGCCGAAGTGGAGGCAAAGCTGATTAGAAGGACAGTAAACACAGCTTTTGCACTTGTTAGGGAGAAGGCGACATTTGGGCCTCCTTGGACGGTCCGGCCGAGGGTGTGGAGCCGTGAATGACGTGAGGGGCACAGGGACCGGCAGGAGTCGCACCCCATGAAGGCCGAGGTGACCCGTCGTTTGTGCTCCTTGAGTTTTGCGCACAGTGGCCTTCATTTCAGCTTTCTTTTTCTTTTTTTTTTTTTTCCTCCCACTTACTATAAATGGCTCAAGCAAAAGAGAGAAAAAAGCCCTAAAAATCACTTAATGTATTACAGGGCTAAATACTGCTGATTTATTGATGCAAAGTACTCGTCTCTAAGCCAAATTCCTGTTTATGTTGCTTTTAAATTAAGCAATCCAGTACAAGACTTATTAACGGGCTGCTAGATTAACTCGTTCCAAGCAATGCTTGTCCTCATTTCTGATGCTTTTCCATCACAGACAAATCCGAGTTCACTTGGACTTAAGTCCACAATTAGATAAGCAGCAAAATGAAGTGGCGTCCGCCTCCTCCCCTCCCCGGGGGACTGGGGGTGGTCTCATTGTGCTGCAGGCTTTAAAATAAGCCATTTGTGTATTTCTGTGCCTTGCTAATTCTTCGAAACTCGCCTCTCCAGAATTCATCACAACATCATAAGAGAGTCTGACGGCGAGCGGACGGTGGAGAAAGTCTGCTCAACGGCTCTGATCCCACCGCTGCCACCAGCTCTAGGAGAAGAAGGAGGATATGCACAGCCTCAGAGCTCCTAGACCTTGGGTTCAAATCCGAGAGTCCTAACATTAGATCCTACTTATCAAACAGATCCTTCAGCTCACTGATGATGGCGCTGGAGAGTGGCAAAGTGTTGCATTTCATTTGAGACTAATAAAGTTTCCATTATATAGTGCCTTTCCTATCTATCTATCGATATGTAGATAGCAAAGGCACCATATATCTATTATATAGCACCTTTCATATCTATATATATTATATAGTACCTTTCATTCTATCTATCTACCTACCTACCTATCTATCATATAGTGCCTTTCATTCTGTCATGACCTTTAATCATTCCAAGTTAACACAAAACATCTGTCTGTCTGTCTGCCTGTCTATCTATTATATAGTGCCTTTCCTATCTATCTAACTATTATATGGTGCCTTTGCTATCTACATATCTTTTATATAGCACCTTTCATATCTATACATATATTATATAGTGCCGTTCTATCTATTATATAGCACCTTTCATGTCCCGCGGTGGGTTGGCACCCTGCCCGGGATTGGTTCCTACCTTGCACCCTGTGTTGGCTGGGATTGGCTCCAGCAGACTCCCGTGACCCTGTGTTCGGATTCAGCGGGTTGGAAAATAGAATGAAAAGTGCTATCCATCCATCCATCTACCTATCTATTTATTATATAGTGTCTTTCATTCTATCATGACCTTTAATCATTCCAAGTTAAAACAAGACATCTGTCTGTCTATCATATAGTGCCTTTCCTATCCATCTATCAATCTACCCTACTATGATATAGTGCCTTTCATGTCTATCTTTCTACTTATCTATGTACAGTACGTGGATTAGCACAGGTGACTACGCATGTCAGTGTCTCCTGTCGCTATCCTCCTAAAAGACTTGGTCTCTCATGTGACGTGAACGCGACCACACATTATTGGCTTCAAGTTGGTTTTTCAGTGGCCTGAGCCCCTTTTCAAAGTCTCTAGTGCCTCTCCGTGCCCCTGTAGGTCCTTCTGTATGACACCCGATTTTTTTTTTTTTTCTATGCAGTTTCTCCACTCAGTCGCATCTCGTTATTCCACCTTTTTTGTTATCGTGACTGTCACCTTTTTGGCATACCACACTTCCCTCTACTAGCTATGCAACCCCAGCCCCCGCCATGTCTGTGCCGGTTTCACTCAGGTGGGCGCCTTCACGCCCCTTTGAACCAGTGTCGAGTTTTCAAGAGAGTCTCCCCAACCTGGTTGGACATAATGGTGGCCACGTTGTAAGGTGAGGTGGTCCTCCTGCCTTTTCCTGTTACATTCAAGCATGAATTAATCAATCAACTAAAGCCTGTGAATTGTGTTTGTGGGTAAACGAAAACACTTGGAATGCGTTTAATTTGCTTTTTATTTTCACCTCGACCCTGCTCGAAAGATAAAAGAGGGATCGAAGATGAAACAATGAGAGCTTAGCATTCATCATTGGAAAGCAACGACAATCTCCAGAAGTGGGCAGGTGAGACGTCAAAGGCGGTGACGGCAGGCTTTTATTCCCCCTTAGGTCGGTGGTCTGCTATTTCCCACCAGCTCTTGAAGTGGTCATTAAGCCACTCCCCTAACACACGCGCTGTTGCCCTGTTAATTAGTCCCTCCAAATTATAGGCTCGGTGATTTGGACTCCGCCTCTATCACCACCTCGACACGCCCACTTTTATTCGCGGCGACGCTGGGATGGGATGGCCGACTTGGCCGCAGATCAGCAAGCGGGTTCAGGTCTGTGCTAAAACGTGAATTAATGCTCTGCATTTGTAAACCGATTGTCTTCTCATTGTTTTCCCAATCTGTTCGTAGCCCCATTGGCCTTAATCTCGAGCCGTCAAAGACGAGGTGGAAGCTAAGAGCGGAGGCCGCCCAGCCAGCGCCTTTTGAACTGTCGTCCGGCGCGGCGCGATCACCACGAAGCCGGTGTGCGACAACGACGACCGAGGACCGACGCGTGCGCCCCCCTCCCCCCAACACGGAGGTCGCGAAGGCCGCACTGCATCATAACAGATTGCGCCGGGGCTGGGCACCCGAGCGGCGGCTTTGGAGATGACATTTAATCATTCCAAGTTAACACAAGACATCTGTCACACTCGGGTGGGCTGGCAGGCAGGCACTCGGGAGTGTAGCAGCATGTTTGAGGTCTCATAATCACAGGAAGAAATTGATTTATTATGCGACAGTTCAGTGCTCAGCATTAATCCCAATATTTTCTTTGCAAGCTCGTGTAAATCCTTCTGTAGATACAGGTATTATTCATTTGGCTTTAATGATGAATAAAATCGGAGATGAAAATAAAGCTGTGGATGATCGCGGCTGCGAAAAAAGAAAAGTGAAAAAAAAAAATCGTCTTTTAATGTGTCATAAAGTTCTAAGTAGGGCTTAAGTTTCTGTGGCTCCCAGTGTGACCTTTGAGGTCAAAAATTGGATTCGCCCCCCCCCCCCAACCTCCCTCCCCCAGATCGCTTAGAGAGAATGAGAGAAAGAAAAAAAAAAATAGATATTTACGACAAGTAAATCACAAATCCTTCGTAAATTTGAGTTTTCAATTCGTTTTACTCATAACACTCACCATATGTTTAATACCATATGGGAGCTCAGGGCCTGAAATTGGAGAAAGGGGCAAAACACACACAGGAGCTTTATATTAATCTGCAGAAAACCTTTTAGTGGGCCTGTTATTACGTGAATTAAAATGACAAGTTATTTTCTATTCCCAGTGAACCACTCATCTGCCAAGGGGGGAAAAAAAATGAAAGTTTGCTCTGAAAATGCGACTCCTCCACAAAGCTGGCATGGGGGGGCAAGAAAAGGCAATGTGATCTGCAGACAGCGACTGGGAAAACTGGGAATAGCGTGGAAAGGAAATGGCAGACCAGTCATCTTAAATCAATCAATCAAAACAGCACAGTGAGAAAATGAGAGACCCGCCTCCTTAAATGAATCAGGCAGCCAATTGGTCAGTCATTCTAGGATCTGAAAAACTCGGAACAGGGAAACAGCTTGGAAATGAGATGAAAAACCAGTCAGCTGTCAGTCAATCAGGTCTTCAGTTAGTTAATTAGTTTAGGAAAACCTGGAAGAGTGGAACAGCATGGAAAGGAAATGGAAGATCAGTCCGCTTCAATCAATCAAGTTTTGGAAAATGTGGAACACTGAAACAGCATGAAAATGAGATGGAAGACCCATCTCCTTAAGTGAATCCGTTATTTAATCACTCAGTCCTTCTACATTTTGGAAAACCTGGAACAGTGAAACAACATGGAAATAAAATGGAAGATCAGTTAATCAATCAATCCAGAATTTATAAAACCTGGATCAGTGGAACAGCAAAGAAATGAAAAAGAAGATCCGTCAACTTTAATCAATCAATTGCTTTTCTTTGCTGTTCCAAGTTTTATAAATTCTGGATTGATTGATTGATTTTAATTCCACTAAAAATTCCACTAATCCTCACTTTTCTGTTTTCTTCCATCCACAAATGTGTCAGGAAATGAGGAAGCAGCTGGTCTGCTAGCCACAGAGATGCAGGTGTGGACGTCATTTCCTCCGCTGTGGCCCCACTGACATTTTAGCACAGGTTTATCTTGGCCGGGTAGATGACACACTTGAGCTCTGTGCCAAGTTCAGTCCCAAAGCTAAAACACGTCTGCTAATGAAGAACTTGGATTAAACACTACAATTGTAATCACTGCCTTGAGCAATACTTCCACCTGTGACCGGACCACCCATCTGCTCTGGCCTCATTGTGGTCAGAACTAGAAACGTGCCATAGAATGAACACACATAACAGTGAATGGCTGGCAATGCTTCATTGTATTCATAAAGGAGAATATAAGGCTTGAGAGAGAGAAGGGCGGGGTCAGTAGGGGGTGGAGCCTCAAAGAAAGACAGCGAGAGAGGCACTGTCATAAGGGGTGGAGCCGGGGAGAGAGGCACTGTCATAAGGGGTGGAGCCTCAAAGGGAGGGAGGGAGAGAGAGAGAAAAATAGAGACTGTCACGGGGGCGGGGCCTCTTAGAAAGACACTGTTCAAATGGGTGAAGACGGAAGCAAGAGAGCCAGACAGAGAGACAGAGACATTTTAGAAACTCAGGAGCAGTTGTAGCATTCCCACTGCAGACCCTTGGGCCATTTACAGTTTCTGGTACTTCTTTTAACTCCTACTCCAGGGTATGAACTTTTCTTTTAACCAGGATCGTGGGTGGGGCTCGGGTGATGAACTCTGCTGACTGGCTGACCACAAGCACCAGTGCCATCTTACAAATCTATTAGAAGTTTGGACTTGAGTTATCAGTGAAGATGGAGCGCCGCACTTCGCACCACATACCTCTTCATTGCTGCCTGCTGAAATAATAAATGTGTGTGGGTGGGTTTGGAGACTCTCAAACACATCTCACTTCAAACTGCATCAGTGCTCTTTGCATGTCACACGTTTCACATAAAGGTTACAGTTTGTTACTCGGTGGGAACACAACACCTGAACATGACCAGTGACCACAAGAGACCCGGGATGTACGTCATGCAGATACTCACTGGTTACTCAAAACAAATATGATGGGAAAAGGTCTATAGACACTTTCAGAAAAGGCAGAGCCTGAAAGAGAGGGGCTGCCATAAGGGAGGGAGAGAGAAAGAGAGAAATAGACACTGTACTTAGAGGCGGAGCCTGCAAGAGCAATATTGTCAAAAGGGGTGGGGCCTGTGAGAGTGATGTTATCCAAAGAGGCAGAGCCTGTGTGAGCAATGTTGTCCAAAGAGGCGGAGCCAGTGAGATAGATATTTTATTAATCCCAAGGGGAAATTCACATACTCTAGCAGCAGCATACTGATAAAGAAAATATTAAATTAAAGAGTGATAACAATGCAGGTATACAGAAAGACAATAACTTTGAATAATGTTAATGTTTACCCCCCTGGGTGGAATTGAAGAGTCACATAATAATAAATAATAATTCATTACATTTATATAGCGCTTTTCTCAGTACTCAAAGCGCTATCCACACAGGGAGGAACCGGGAAGCGAACCCACAATCTTCCAACAGTCTCCTTACTGCAAAGCAGCAGCACTACCACTGCACCACAGTGTGGGGGAGGAATGATCTCCTCAGAGTGATATTATCAAAATGGGTGGGGCCTGTGAAAATGACATCCAAAGAGCTGGAGCCTGTGTGAGCAATGCTGTCAAAAGGGGTGGAGCCTGTGAGAGTGATGTTGTCAAAAGGGGTGGAGCCTGCAAGAGAGGTTGTCCAAGGAGATGGGGCCTGTGTGAGAATGATTTTGCCCAAAAAGGCGGAGCCTGTGTGAGAGATGTTGTCCAAAGAGGCAGAGCCTGTGAGAGTGATGTTGTCCAAAGGGGCGGGGCCTGTGAGAGTGGTGTTGTCCAAAGGGGCGGGGCCTGTGAGAGTGATGTTGTCCAAAGAGGCAGAGCAATGTTGTCCGTAGGGGTAGAGCTAGGGGAAGGAGAGAGAGTCCGCCAGATCTGTTATAGTTTAGATTTATTGTAAATTTTATCTATGCAAATTGTGGATCATTTTAAATTCTTTTTCTTATTTATTAGGCCTTTGAAACAAACATTAATTCTACACTTCAAATAATTTTTGGAGTTATTTTCTAGGATATTTCACATCTTTTCTGACCTTGTGCAGTTGAAGCCATCATTTTTTTGCGCCGGTCACCATTCCTGATGTGAATTTTGCCACCACATTATTAAGATTAGTCCCAGTTGTTTTCTGGCTTATGCAAGACTGGTGTTTGCTTTGTAGGAAAGTCTGGTTAAAGAAACTCTCTAGCAGTTATATAGACAACAGTCTGTGGGCTTACAATGGTGGTATTGACAAATGAGGGGGGAGATGTTTGGCTTTTGAATCAGACTCGTTTCTTGGTTACATTTTGTCTTCTGCTCTCTCTCTTATTATCAAGAACTGCCTTCGTCTGGTTTGGGCAGAACAAAAAAAGGGGCTGAGCCACCCCTAGAAGCTGGGCAGTGTGTGTGAGTGACAGAGCAGCACTCACGAGACCTGCTCCCGTACTCAAATTCATGGACCCGGGCACATGATGGTTAAGTATGGGCTGCCTGTCGATGGACCAGAGAGACATTTCATTCGGTTTGCCTGTTCATTTTCTCGTCCTGAATAAACCACATTTAGGGTCTCAGAAGCTAATGCTACATTAGACAACAACATTTCAGACAATTGTGTGCTTCAGTTTGTCGAGGACCCTTCTCTGCGCCAACATGACTGTGCCCCATGCACAAAGCCAGGTCCATAAAGACATGGAGGAACTTGAGTGGTCTTCATAGATCCCTGACCGCCACCCTATCGAGCACCTTTGGAATGAATGGGAAATGCCGATGGGGTTCCAGGTCTTCTTGTCCATCATTGGTTCCTGACCTCAAAAAATATCATTTTGGCTGAATGAGCACAAATTCCCTCAGCTGCCTTCCAGAATCTGGTAGACAGAAGAGTGAAGGCTGTTAGAAGGAAGGGGGCAACTCCATATTAATGTTCATGGCTTTGGAATGGGACGTCCAGCAAGCTCATGTAGGTGTGGACGGTCAGGTGTCCAGAAAACAATAACAGGATAAAATAAAAAATCCTATTTGAGTCCGGGATGAAAGCCAGTGGAGTGCAGGGTGCAGTGACATTTCCCCTCGTTTGAAACGTGAAAACCCCTCGTAGACCTGTGTTTTACTTACAGCTTCCTCTTTAAAAGCAGTTTCAAGCATCGCTACAGTTTCAGCAGCTGTTTACCCAAAGAGAAAACAAAACTGAACGCAGACTCGCCGTTCTCTATGATCACCAGTCACAAAAATCGCAGAACATGTTTAATAAGCACCAAGATAAACCGACATGGAATGGCATATGGACAACACAGTGTGACGCCACTCGTCAGACTGGCACAGAATACCGTAGTGTGCTACACCGAGGGTGAAATTAGCAACTAAGTCGCCAGGTACAGATTCCTGTTATTTTTGGGTACCCCCTCGTATTTTTGAAATCACTGACTTTGAAATGGTCTAAAACAAAACACCATATGATTAGGTTTGAGGTTGTCATTTCGAACAGTGACCCTCCAGCACTTTCTTGTAAAAGTCCTCCTTATTTTCCTTTAGTTGTAAAAGTCTTAATCTTCCATTTTGGCAGTCAGTTGGAACAAAAAATAAAAATAAATGGAGCGCTGCAGTGCACGTGACTTTCTGATGTCACTAACTTATTGGCGCCTCAGCGTAGCACAGCAACGAGCACCTGTTCAGCTCACGTGCGCCCCCTTCAGGCCGGCACTGTACTGTCTGCCTTACTCACCCTGTGCCTTCTCACTGCGGTTTTGTGTCCGATCAGCAAGACTAAATATGTCACACACATTCATTAAAGATATGAGCCAGAAAGTCAGGGTGTATAATAAACGTGTCTGCACACATTATATTGGCGACATACAGGGAGACCGCGACAGGCACGCGTATCAGCCCCGTCAGTGTGTGAGGACAGCGCAGTCCGAGGGGAGGCGAGACCAGTCGCTGCCGCACCTCGCGTTTCTCCTATTTGAACAGGAAATGTGCCAATTCAGCGATTTTGACTATAAAAATTAGCACAATTATTAGAATCATACAGAAAACAAATTTATAGCACAGACCAGTGGACAAATTTATTTTATGTTATCATTATTTTTTTTTACTTTTCATGATGGCCTCCCCTGACCGCACGAGCCTGTCACACAGAGCGGTGTTGCACAGAGCTGGAATGACTCGGGAATTGCTAGAGGTGATTTGGAAAAGGCAAAGTCAGTTTTTTGGCAAGGTGTTTCAAAACGAGAAATTGGAGGCACAAATATTGAACGGACGGATGGATGGTAAACGGGCAAGGGGTCGTTAGCGATTAACATTTCTTGACTTGGCTACAACGAGTAACAAGAATGAAGGAACTGAGGAATCTCAAATACAGAAATGAGAGAGAAGCCATAGTTGCCACCCACGTCAGCATTTCGGCCCGGCACATTGAATCAAATGCATTTACCCCGAGACCCCCAATACTCTGGTCATGGCCGCATCACAATTTCAGTTCCTTGAACTTCGTGGCTTGGTGTTCATCCTGACTTGCAGTGTGAATCGGAGGACCTTCTACACACAGATGCACGTGTGCCTTTCTAACTGACGTCCAATCAATTCGGTTTGCCTCAAGTGGACACCAGTCAAGTTCTATAAACTTCTTGAGGTGGAGTCAAGCAAACAGGAGGCACAATGTAGTGCGCCACAGTAAAAACTCTGAATACTTCTGGGAAGGAGAGGTTTCGGTTTTTGATTTGTAATAAATTTGAAAACATTTCTGTAAACATGTCGTCACTTTGATGGGCAACAATGGCAAATGTTAAAATGCAATCTACACGACAATAAAGTGTGCAGAAAGTAAAGGGTGTCTGAAGAATTTCTGATGGCACTGTAGGACTGAGGGCGGATTTTTGCAATTCTAACATTAGACGATTTTCACAGTCCCGTAACGGACTGAGATACAATTGGCCGCACTTCTTTTGTTTGAGTGATTGGAGCACAAGCAGGTAAAATGACTCGCTCAGGGTCACACCCTGCAGGATTTGAACTCGCAGCCTTCAGAGTTGAAGTCTGAAGCTTTTTTTTATTATTAATTGTATTTAGACTTTTTATTTTGCCGTATTTAAAGATGTAAATAATGGAATTCTAAACGAAATCTAATTGATTATTGTAATAGGCTTATTAGATCACGTGCACAAAGTGCTGGCCTATTCTCACACCCATGTCACTCCATCGGCATGCAGACCTCCCCGACCCCGAAGTCTTCCGTACCTGAAAGCTGTCCGCTCAGTCGACTTGGGTTATCCGCCACTTAAATTGCATTGCAGCGCTGATGACACGACACGACGCTCCTTTTATTAACAACGCTGATTCATTGCATGCCGCATCGCTCGCTCATTCAAACACCCCCGCCCCGCCCCTTTATAGCGCCCAGCACGTGTGCCACTGAACGATGGAAGAGAATCGCGAATGGATTCACAGTCAGGCGCGAGCACGTTGCGCGCGTGCCTTGCCTCCAATGGGGTGCGCAGGCACGTGAACCCAGCAAGGACTAAAATTAGAGCAGAACGCAATTTTTTGATGTTACGCTTTTTAAGAGATTAATAATCTTGACCGCGGAGAGAATCGCTTGAAAATCTTCTTCGGGAAATAATGAGCGGAGAAACATTTACTGATTAGTTTAATCCGGGATAATCCTATCTGATGAGCACGTATCAAGATCTCCCCTAACCGATTTATTGCCCAAAAGGCTGAAGAGCAGGGCCGCCGCGAGACTCGACGTTCTTCTCTGCGCCTTCCTATAACTGGGCCGCATTACTCACAAAGGATTTTATTTATTTTTATTACTTTTTTGTTTGTTCGTCTTTCCCGAGTCTCATTTCATTCCCCCCAATTGCTTTGTGCGCTCGCCCATAACTTGCCAAATGACTCGACCATATGCATATTAAGGGCTTCATCATCCCCTAAAGCTGAGCCTCCGCGTAAACTACTGAAATTAAGCTGATTCAGTGGCCACGTCAAAAATTAGGGTTTTAGCCACTAATATCTGATGGGACAGGAAATTTGCTGGTGGGCGAAGGTCGGGATTACCAGCTCTAATTACAAGGCGCATTTTCTCCTTGCTGGAGTCCAGTGAAAGTCTCCTCTCCGATAAAAGAGTAAAGGACAAAATAACAAAACAAGCCAGGCAGCCAGCCATCTTCCAAAGCTGTGGCGGGACAGTCGGAGCCATCCGTGGAAGCATCGGGTGCAAGGCAGGAAAAACACATGAACCCTGGTTCTCCAGTGGCACATTACTGGGTTATGTGGCTCATTGAGGCTCCACTTCTTAACAGAGCACATTTCCATTCTGGGAAGGGATGGTTGTTTGGGCTTTGAAAAGTTCTAAATATGTGGACCAGACAGAAATGTTTAATGTGTATAACACTCAAAAACTGAACGTGTTAGATCCACCAAAATACACTGCCAATGCCAAACGTGCAGGAAAGTCGTCACACGGTCACTAAATGTGACACGGCTAGTGATTTAATTTATACTGACGTGGTCTGTTGACGAGATCTGTTACAACCAAACCCCCACAATCAACAAGTCTGACATATCCTACAAGTATAAATCGCGTAATGAGGCGCCCAGGGAATTGAATTCACATGCAAAGCCTAAAATCACACACATTTGGAGTCAAGTTGATGGAAGTTACTGTAGTTGTGTTTACAGCAAAACCCTCCCAGGATCTTCTTTCTTGATTGTGAGCCATCTGATAGGGCACTGACTGATTAAGAACACCCGAGCTTTACCCGTGTTGCTGTCATTTTAAAACCAGGAGGCCATATTTTATAATCTGTTACAGCTCTAAGCTAAGAAAAGGCTCTTCATGTGGGATCGGTGGGTTTGTTTAGGATCCATAAATAGCATCGCTAAGAGAAACCTGCACTTTTGAACTTTTATTTTTAGGAGTGCACCCAAAAAATGCCTGTCATAGTCACCCAAAAGCATTTCAAATAATTTAAATTGGCCATTTTATATAGCAAATTGATTATTTTAATGATACAAAAAACAAAAAGTCTATTTTATGAACCCAATGACTTAAGTAAGTATGCTGTTTACAGAATACAAATTATAATGAAGTGATTGATGAGAAAGAAAAGAGAACTCCTACAGGAGGTGCAAAAGATACATAAAATGAACAACACTATATAACAGATAGATAGATGAAAGGCACTATATAATAGATAGATAGATAGATAGATAGATGAAAAGCACTATTTAACAGATAGATAGATAGATAGATAGATAGATAGATAGATAGATAGATAGGGGAAATTAAAACTCAATAGTTATCTGTGTTTCTGTGCTTTATTTACAGTATATATACCTGCACATTGTAAAGCATGTATGCCTGTGGATCACCTTTTTGGCTCAGATCAATTGTGCAATACCATTCTGGGACGAGAGGGGGTGCTGTCACTAACAGTCTAGTCCCTCTTACCTCTGCAGTTCTGAGACCACACCCCATGAGGGTGAGTGACTCCGCCCTGATCATTCAGAGTCGCCCCGCCCCTTATGGTCTGAACCATATGAAGGCGGGCATTCCCAGAAGGAAGTGTCTCAGTCTTGACCCTGCTTATCCATGCAAACATCTAATCAGCCAATCATGTGGCATCAGCACAATGCATTAAATTCTAAAGATCTTGTTCAGAAGTTTTTGTTCAGAAAAGGGAACAAATGTGCTGTCAGTCACTGTTGGTGTCAGACAGGCTGTTGTGAGTATTTCTGCCACTGCAGATCTCCTGAGATTTTCACACATGACTGTCTCTGAGTTTACTTAGAATGGTGCCAGTAAACAGCAGCTCTGTGGGCTGAAACACCTTGTTGATGAGAGGGGGCAGCGGTGTATGGCCAGACTGGTCTGAGCAGACAGAAAGGCTATGGTAACTCAGATAACCATTCTGTAAAACTGTGGCTAGCAGAAAAGCCTCTCAGAAGGCATAACAGCAGAGGACTACGCCGGGTTTCACTCCTGTCTGCCAAGAGCAGACAGCTGAGGCTGCAGAGGGTACAATCTAACTGAAACTGGACAGTTCAAGCCTGGTCTGATGAATCTAACAGATGGCACAGTCAGAATTTGGCATCAACATCATGAATCCAGACACCCAACCTGCCTTGTGTCAACAGTCCAGGCTGGTGGTGGTGGGATGGTATGGGGAAGCCTTTTCTTGGTAAATGTTGGCCCATTTAATACCAATCAATCTTTGCTTGAATGCTACAACCTATCTGAGTATTGCTGCTGACTACGTACATCTCTTCAAGGCCACAGCTGATCCATCATCAGTCATCTCAAGCTGATTTCATGCAGATTGGGGCTCTTTTCACAGGCACCTTTTTGGATGTTGTGGAATGGAAGATTTGTAGCTGGAATGGACCACATGGACTGCAATCTCAACCAAATATTTCCAACATCATATATATATATATATATATATATATATATATATATATATATATATATATATATATATATATATTGTGGATGCTGTATTGGCTGAACTGGCATTGTGGATGGAAGAGGCGATGGTTCCTTAGCTGTATGGGAGGCCGACCAGGAAAGAAGAATTGGCCAGAACAGAGGGTCGGATAGCAGGCCCCAGGGGGAAACCAGCAAGGCATGCTGGGAGATGTAGTCCAGCAAAGCAGCCCTGCTGAAGTCATTGGGTGCTGCAAGGCGGCACTGCTGCCATCTAGCGTACTGGGGGAGGAAAAGTCCCTCAACAACATGTTCATTCTTCAAGGAGTTGTCCGACCCTCTGTTCTGGCCAATTCTTCTGGGTCTGGTTCCTCTCTCTTTCCTGAATGGGAAGCGTATCTGCCTTCTTGGATCCTCCCGTCCAGGTAAGGAACCGACACCTCTTCCAGCCACATCGCTGGTCCAGCCCATACGGCATCCACTGTGATCACAATCTGATATCTGGGTGGTTACCTACCAGGTAATGCTTGAGGTTGGTCAACCAGTTGGCAAACATCCACCACATCCTCTCAGTTGCATGAAGCAGATCATAGACATGATATACTGTATAGTACCTACCAAATAATCCAATAATAATTTATTGGACAGACAACAACAAAAATTATTTTTGAAGCCTGAAATCACCCAAGCAATGCCTCAATGACTTTATTAGGCCCTGTAGCTGACGGCTCCCCTGCCTTGACTTTCTGACAAAACAAGACGAATTCCCAAAAAAACCTTCTAAGATAAACAATGGGAGAAATCTTGAAGGGCAATTCAAGGAGAAACCCTCTTCCAGGTAGGTCGGGTGTGCAATGGATGTCAGAAAAGATGGCAAATCATTCAAGATAGAAAACAGAATGCAAGTAAAGTCAATGCAACAAGTGCAATGAGGTCTTCAGAACTGAAAGAACATAAAAAGTGAACACTGTGACCGGCAGCAAGATAAATAATAATAATAATAATAATTCATTACATTTATATAGCGCTTTTCTCAGTACTCAAAGCGCTATCCACACAGAGAGGAACCGTAAGCGAACCCACAATCTTCCGCAGTCTCCTTACTGCAAAACAGTGTGAAAATTTGTGGAACCACCCCAGTGACTTAATTTACTTCTGAACTCCAAAGAGAAAATGGAAACAGAAATAGTCCAGAAAGTAACACAACACAGGATCAAAAAGAACTGAAATGGCAACAAATTATTATCAAGCACAATCAGATAACGGCCATCTGAGCTCCTCTTTCTGCTGTGGTCCTCTCAAAAGCGACGGCACAGTCCCTGGTTTCTGCTTTGTATGTCTCCGGGACCAGAAGGAATGGGACTTCCATCTGACTTTACTGCCACGCTTGGTTGCCCTCACTGGGTTGTGGAAAAAGGAGAGGTAACCATTTGCAACAGCGCCCCCTCTGTCCTGGGAGTGGTAGTGCTTCCCTCGACTGACCTGGGAGCCCACTGGCACACACGCATGACAACTCTTCTAAGACACTCTTTTACTGTGTTAAACCCAAATAATGGGCGAGAATCTCCCCACTGCATAAACTGCACTGATGTTAAAATATAAACAGCAGTTCCCACCATCATAAAGTTGCCCCCATTATAATTTCTCTGGGTTTGCCACATCCCGTACTTGCACTTTAAGTGGCCTGATGTGGCGGACGGGTCTCCATTCGCTTTTCCTCCTGCACGTATCCCCATGTAAGAGACCCCCCCCCCCCCCCCCCCCATGTGTTTGTGCATTGCTCCTATGATGTGACCCTATGAGATTATTAAAACATCAAATATTTCTTTTTCTGCACATTAAAGTAGACGATTGTGACGTATAATTCGCCTTGCGCCAAATCTCTTTTCATTGTTTCTATTCCCAAAGTAAATCATTAAATATGCAAAACTCCGCTCCTTTGTAAGCCGGCATATTAAAGGTTAGATCCATTAATAACAAACCTCAAAAACCCTTGCAATTTAAATTACAATTATCCTAAATGAAAGTTATTATTTCGCTAATCCCAGGAACAGCTTGTAAAGAGATTTGGGTCCGTCTTCAATAATGTCAAGTTAATGCGCGCGCCCCTTGTAATTATCTTTATCAGGAGGCTCTCAGTTAATCTACGTGTTTAGCAGAAAGAGACCAAATCAAAAAGAGATCTGCGGCCGGCCATGGCGGACTAAGCGGTTTGTGAAGCGCGGGCGTAAACGGACGAGACGTGGACTGGCGGGCTGCAGGCGCAACACGACATCCGAACTCGAGGGGCTTGCAGATCACGACGACCCCAAAAAAGACAACACCGAAGGAGCCACGGTGCATGAGAAAAATGAAATCATTCACAAGTGCGTCTTCAGTCAACTCATCATGTTAGAAAACGAAAAAAACAAACAAACAAAAAAAAATACATTTAAATATGGGACATTATGGTTAAAGTTGGGCTATAAAAGATGACTTTATAAATAAAATAATGCGTTGTACAAAAAGTGTCATTGTTTAGTTGCCTAGGCGCTAAGCTCAATCGAGCTAATAATACACGTTATCTATAAAGCGCCTTTCCTATGCGCAAAGCGCTCCATTTGTACATCTTTATCTTCATAAACGTCACCTAATAATTAAAATATATATCAATGTACTTTAATGAGTCTATACCCAAACGTGTATTTTTGCATTGTATTTAGATACATGTAATTATAATTCTCTGATTGCGTCATTTGAATCTCGGCCCTCGACATCCTCGCTTAGAATCTGCAAATATCCATCCATCTTCATAGCCCGTTTATCAAGGACAGGGTGGTGAGGCAGCTGGAGCCAAACCCAGCAATCGGCAGGCGCAAGGCAGGAACAAACTCTGTCTATAGTGCCCTTCCTATCTCCCTTTTGTTTATTACATTATAATGTCCATCCATCCATTATCCAACCCGCTGAATCCGAACACAGGGTCACGGGGGTCTGCTGGAGCCAATCCCAGCCAACACAGGGCACAAGGCAGGAACCAATCCCAGGCAGGGTGCCAACCCACCACAGGACACACACAAACACACCCACACACCAAGCACACACTAGGGCCAATTTAGAATCGCCAATCCACCTAACCTGCATGTCTTTGGACTGTGGGAGGAAACCCACGCAGACACAGGGAGAACATGCAAACTCCACACAGGGAGGACCCGGGAAGCGAACCCAGGTCCCCAGGTCTCCCAACTGTGAGGCAGCAGCGCTACCCACTGCGCCACCGTGCCACCCACATTATAATGTACCTCTGTTTATTGATCTGTTTATTATATAGTGCCTTTCATATCTATCTATCTATCTATCTATCTATCTATCTATCTATCTATCTATCTATCTATCTATCTATCTATCTATCTATTATATAGTGCCTTTCACACATCTATCTATCTATCTATCTATCTATCTATCTATCTATCTATCTATCTATCTATCTATCTATCTATCTATCTATCTATCTATCTATCTATCTATCCCTGTTACACTTCTTCTGCTTCTTCCACATCCTATAGACAGCAATGCTGAGTTAATTGGACAGTCCACAGTGGCTTCGTTTGAGGGGCTCCAGTTGCCAGCAACTTTCAGGTGCAAGAGCTGAGTTCAGAAAACAGGGTCATGCTGGAATAATCATTTTATTTTGACAGTCTAATTGCTCAAAGTAAATATGAGTATATTTTTTGTTTATATTTTCATAGATGGATGTATATTCCTGAAAGCTGGTATGTGAACTCAAAACTTATTAGTGTGTGAAATACACCTTGGCATTACTGGGATTATACAGGAGTTTAATGCATTCTCCCTGGGGAGAAATAAAAGTTCTATCTATCTATCTATCTATCTATCTATCTATCTATCTATCTATCTATCTATCTATCTATCTGTATCACATACAGTATATGTACAGTATATATAAAACAAAGTAGTTTGAAGCTGATTGACATAAATGGAGTCCAGCAGTTTCCATCCATTAGTTAATTATTGAACTATTGCCAGGTTTTTACACACACACACACACACACACACACACACACACACATATATACAATATATATACGCATACACCAATCAGCAACAACATTAAAACTAGATGCCTAACATTGTGTGGGTCTTCCTCATGTTCACCATTTATGACATGGACTCTACAAAACTTCTGATGGTGTCCTGTACACCAAGACATTAGCAGCATATCTGTTAAGTTCTGTATGTTACGAGGTGTGGCCTCCATGGATCAGACTCATTTTTTCCAGCACATCCCACAGATGTTCAATCAGATTGCGATTTGGAAGATGTGGAGGCCAAGACAGCATCAACGTCTTGAATTCTTTGTCATGTTTCTCAAACATTTGTTGCAGTGTGTCAGGGCGTATTATCCAGTTGAAAGAGGCCACTGCCATTAGGGAACACCGTTGCCATGAAGGGGTTACGTGGTCTTCAGCAATTTTCAGATAGGTGGTATGTGTCTAAGTAGTATCCACATGAGTGCCAGGACCCAAGGTTTCCCAGTGGAACATTGCCCAGAACATCACATTGCCTTTCCCGGCTAACTTCCTCCCATAGAGTATTCTGCTGCCATCTCATCCCCAGGTACTTTATGTACATGTACCCGGCCTTCTATATGATCTAAAAGAAAACATGATTCATATGGCAAAGCAGGCCACCTTCTTCCATTGCTCTGTGGTCCAATTCTGATGCTCAACTGTCCATTGTTGGTGTTTTCAGTGGTGGACAGAGGTCAGCAAGGTCACTCTGACTAGTCTGTGGCTACACAGCAATCTGCATCACTCCGAGTGCTCTGACACTTTTCTCTCATGGTCAGTGTTATGTCTTTCCGTAATTTGTGCTCCAGTAGTTCTACTGTGGGATTGGAGCACATGGGCATCGATAAGGCTTAACTGGGCACCCATGACCCCTGCTGTAGGGTCAATGGTTTCCTTCGTTGGACCACTTTTGGAAGGTACTAACTACTGCACCAGAGCTGCCATTTTAGAGATGTTCTGACTCAGTCATCTGGCCATCACAATGTGGCCCTTTGTCAAAGTCGCTCAAATACTTCCGCTTGCCCAACATGTCCCTTCAAGAACTGACTGTTCACTTGTGTGCCACCCCTTGACAGGTGTCATTGAAATGAAATAATCAATGGTCTTCACTTTGCCTGGCAGTGGTTTGAATGTTGTGGCTGATCTATATCTGTATATAGATAGATAGATAGATAGATAGATAGATAGATAGATAGATAGATAGATAGATAGATAGATAGATAGATAGATAGATAATGTTTGCGCATGTGTAAAAAACTTTTCTTATCTTAGTTCACCAACGAATTAATGGACGAGTATCGCTGGGCTCCATTTATGTTAATCAGGTTCACACCACTTTGTTTTCCTGTGTGTTTAAACAGGTCGGAGTCTTTCTTTGCTCATTCTGTAAATTCTAAAATGTGCATTTTACCTAAGGATTTGACGCAAGGCTCTGCGCATGCCTGAGCGCTATACAAGAGTAAGCTGAACAGAACACGCGCACATAAATATAGATTTGAATTGATTAACAAATCGTATTTCTATAAAACACTAAAGGATGTCACCGTTAATGTGAGCGTAAAAAGCCGCCGAAGCGCGCATTGTCGGTCGCTTGGAGAAGGACACGCGTGTGACAGGCGGCGCTGGCGGGATGTAGTTGCGTTTTATTCAAATCTTTATCGGATTTACAATAAAATTGGTGGCAATTAATCCCCTGGGATTGAAAAAAAGGAAAACGCCTCTTCGAGCGGCCCGCAACCCCCTTTCTCTGCTCTGATTGGGCCAGGGAAGCATCCCGAGGCGCCAAGCTGAAGATAAATGGATCTCCCAAAGCACTCTTGAATTCCGCTCTTCTGATCTGCTGGGTCAAGAAAGCGAAAGTCAACAGGTGGATGAGAGCCATGACTGGAAAAGACGACGTCGCAGAAGGGAAACCCAAAGGAAAAGTCTTGTCACCTAACATCGGCGACGACAAATCGGTCAGGGTGAATGGAAATGGGTTGCGCTCTAAAGGGTTCGCCATCACCGACCTTCTAGGATTAGAGACGGAGTTACAGACCTCGACTGCTCCTGGAGTGGTTACAAACGTTGAGGGACACGGAGCTGGCATAGGGGGCTTCGCATTAGCCGGGGGCTCTCTGCCTCTCGGCCTGGGTTTTCTGTGTAGTTTGGCCGCGCAACAGCCCTCTGGAGCGCCCTGCTTTCTTCCCAGTCACATTCCTCTGCTGCAGGCACGGACGGAAAACCAGTACATGCAAAGCCTGGAGCAGCACAAGGAGAACTACTCGGGTACTTCGAATTACTTTTTAAGAGTATGGACCGTACACGTCATCTTTTATCGTCATATTCGGCATGTTTTGTTTTCTTTCTTACTTTCTTTGTGTCGACCTCATGATCAGCAGCTCATCAAACACAAAGGCGCCCAAGTCCGACGGCCGGGGAGCTGTCCAGGAGGGCACGGGGCCGTCGAGGTGGTGCTGAAATGACAACCCGCGCCCGCACTGGGGGTCCACTTTGGTGCTGATCCTCCAAAGCGGCAACAAGAGAACATTTAGTTGTTGAGCTTTAGAGCCTCGCTGTTCTCAAAATGCCGTTATTTGAATTAGTTCATGAAAACAAGTTAACATGTAGTTTGCACTTTACGAAGATCTAAACGGACTTACTGTCGCGAGTTCGTTTTTTAGAAAATAAAGTAAACGCAGACTAAAATAAAATAACTGAAGGAGTTAGCGATAACATTTATTAATCCATTTTTAATTTGACCTAGATGTATTACTGTGATTTATTTTTAAATGAAATTAACACAAACATAAGCAAATCATCAATAGCGTATATTAATATTTATTTATTTTTTTATTTTATAATGACCTAGATGGATTTGCTCTCGCACTTTCGTTTTTTAAGAAATAAAATAAATGCAAGCTAAAATAAAAATATTGACGGGAGTTACCTATAACATCCATTAATTCGTTTTTCGTTTGACTCAGCTGTATTTGCTGTCGCGATTTAATTTGTTAAAAAAGAAAATCAGCAGTCAGAACGGGTCACGCAATCTGGAAATAGAAAAGCAGAGACGTTAAAACGAAAAAGAGCTGAAGTTAAAACAGCTACCGAACAATGAAACGACTTTACGGCAGCGATTCGCCCTAATAAAGTAATTTTAATACGTGCTGCAAAATTTAAACGTGCGGCTGAGCGCATTCATTTGTCAGATATTATTATTATTATTATTATTATTATTATTATTATTATTATTATTATTATTATTATTATTATTATTATTATCCATCTTCGTAAACCGCTTATGGGCTAACTGGAGTCAAACCGAAGCAGGAACCACACTGGGACAGAGCGCTAGTCATTATCATTATTATTATTAGTGACCTATTTTTCATGGTTTTTTATTTTTTATGATGCCGATTATGCCTTTTGTTATCATTATTATTATTATTATTTTATTATTATTATTATTATGCTGATGAGTATGAGTATGATATTCTTATTGTTGTTGTGGTTGTTAATGGTTTAAATAATATGATGATGTCATTAGTATTACTATTGCTGCATGTTGATCTTTTCATGATTATGATATTGTTGTTGTTGTTATTATTATTGTTTTAATTACAATGATGATAGTATTATTAATATTGTTGAAGCTATTATTATTATTGTCTTTTTTAAGACTATAACTATTTCATAATCATTATTATAGTTACTACGATGGACTGGAGTTCTGTCCAGGGCTTGTTCCTGCCTGACGGTTTATGCTAGTTGGAAAAGGCTCCCGCATCCCAAACCGCGATCCTTTCTGGACCATTATTATTGTTATTAGTAGTATCATGATCTTATTTTTGAATCATAATTATTGTTATGCTTATTGCATTACAGACGACGACTGCCTTTCTGGGGATCGCAGTGATCTTAAGAACTCGTGTAACTCTCAAAACAAGAGGAAGAAGAGGCGGCACAGGTAATGAAGACGAGTGGCGTTCACGGCCGTGAAGTGACATGTCGCCTTTTTTTCCACAGCTGAATTTGCTATTAATGAATAAGGTGGCGGTGTCATATTACACGATCTCGGGACACCCAGGTTTGGAGAGCGGGGCGGGTGCTGACGAACGGGAATCCTAAGCGATGTGAATCAGTTTGTTCAGAGTTACTTGTCTGCAGTCCTGTCCTCCTAGATCATCTAAAAACGTACTCCGGGATTAAAAACTCTGTGTTAATGCTAAAATAAGGCCCTGTCTATTATATCTTTTATTTCTTAGACTTGGTATATGGGTTCAACTAACTGGTATCATTTATTTTCAAACATACTTTCAATGACTTTCAGAAACAGTGATGCTTGGTTTTTGCATGTCGCTCAGATGCCAGTTCACTAAAGTCGCTTGTCTTCGCTCCTTCTCAGGACGGTGTTCACAGCTCATCAGCTAGAAGAATTAGAGAAGGCGTTTAACGAAGCCCACTACCCCGACGTCTATGCCAGAGAAATGCTAGCCATGAAGACGGAGCTCCCAGAGGATCGAATACAGGTACAGGACCGCACGAAATCAGCGCTTGAATCAGTCCGTGAAATTCCAAAGTGTTTCTGTCGAAAGTCCGAATGGACGCACAGCTGAGGCAGCTGCGGCAGGGATCACGTGACATGTCACCCCGCGCCGCGCTCACCTGCCGCCCAGGTGTCATGTGACCCACCTCTGGCTGCTCTTTACCCTCTTTCACGATGCCGGTATTTTTTCAGGGCACTTTACTGCGCTGTGTAGTTCGTTGTTGTTTCACATACAACCGTTTCATTCTGCACTCAAAAAAGAAATGTTTCGATTTAAGTAGGCCTAATATTATTATCCATCCATCCATTTTCCAACCCGCTGAATCCGAACACAGGGTCACGGGGATCTGCTGGAGCCAATCCCAGCCAACACAGGGCACAAGGCAGAAAACAATCCCGGGCAGGGTGCCAACCCACCGCAGGACACACACAAACACACCAAGCACACACTAGGGCCAATTTAGAATCGCCAATCCACCTAACCTGCATGTCTTTGGACTGTGGGAGGAAACCGGAGCGCCCGGAGGAAACCCACGTAGACACGGGGAGAACATGCAAACTCCACACAGGGAGGACCCGGGAATCGAACCCAGGTCCCCAGATCTCCCAACTGCGAGGCAGCAGCGCTACCCACTGCGCCACCGTGCCGCCCTAATATTATTATGTCAAGCAATAGTTAAAGTAAAACGTTGTTTTTACTAAATGCATTTACTGACGTAATGCAATTAATTAAATCACACGTAGGTGACTTCGTTAATGTTAAATTCAAGTTAACTCCACACATCGCGTGAATTCATATTCAAACCGTACTGATGCTGCGTCCATTTAGCGCTTCACACTTTTAAAACGTTCACTCTTAAACACACTCACTAGTCCTTTACTGGCACTTTACTGGGTTGTGTGGTTCCTCTTAGAGCCATTGCTTGATAAGAAACAATATACAATTGCATATGAAATCGGTTCTTTGGGGTTTTGAAAAAAAATCCTAAAATGTGGACAAAATAGAAATCTTTAATGTATGGTGTATATAGGCGACCAAAGGACACAACAGATAAGAAAACCTGAATTGAGTCTGTGCGATTGTGTGCACAGAAAAGTCCGTTTAAAACGAGGAACTCGTTGGGATTTCACAAATTGGTTATAATCAATTCCTGTTTATTTCTGGAGATTGTTAGGGCTCTAAATATATAAAGGTACTTTCGGGGACCTTTAAATTCGATGGTTTCTTTGAAAACCGCTATGGCTCTGAAGAACCGCTTTGACATTTTGATTTTTAAGAGTGTAATGTAAACACCTTTTTTTAACTAAAAGTAAGTTTTATTTATACAATACAACATGCAATGCACAAAGTAACATTTTCATGTAGAAACACGCCAATTACATTTTCACTCACTAACGATTTACTGTACAATTGCTATTGCAGCATAATGTGATTGGTTGCACTTTTCGTGAAATCTGAACATTACTGGAAATAAAGATAAAATTATTTTCTGACATAAGATTGGCGAAGTGTAGCAAATAATAAGTAAAATGAAATGAATTAAAATAACTCGTCTTCCACAACCACACAAAACACACGGCGTTTGGAGAAAAAAAACAAGGCACTAAAAGTTTTGAACCCTCTTTTCAACTTCGCCAATGTGTGGCGCTGCTTTGGAGCATGTTGTCAACAAAAGGGGCGGAGCCGTATGCAAATGTCATACTTTATGCAAATACGGGATAGTCATGTACAGGTTAATTCAATTGTGTAGCGGGAAAATAAGAATACCTGAGGGCTCTGAGGGTTAAGAAAGTTTAAATTCTGAGTATAAGATTAACATGAAAAAGTGAGTAATACCAGCCCTGAGGCGGATTCTACTTCTGTTAAAAGGGACTAATCGGATTGCTCTGTTTCAACACAATTATTTTGCGTTAGTGCGATATTTAACAAAGTTAAGTCACTTAGAAAAAGTTAGATAATGGCAGCACACACAACAATTTTAAGTGAAAGTAAATGACATCCGAAAAGTGATCATCACTGTTAACTCATTTAAGTATGAAGGCTTTGTTTCATATTAATTGGCTTTCAGGACAAGGACCCCAATTCTATATGTAGACAAAGGAGAAATCTTGAGAATACTAGCAGAACAGAAAGAGCCGAGCCGAGTCGGTGTTATACGGCATTGTGGGAGAGTCCACTAAAAACTAGAAAGGCATTGGCTGGCGCGCAGCACTCCATTTTGAAGCGGGTTTTCAGAATTGGTATTTTTTTTTGGCCCCACAGCGACGAACATCACTCAGCGGTGATCAGGAGTGGCTTTGTTTGTCCCAATTCCAGAAATAGTAGTAGTTGAAGTAGGTTGGGGGGGGGTCTCTCTTCTTAGATAGAGTGATGTACTTCAATCCTCTGTGTGGGGTTAGGGGGTTCTGTGGGGGGCAGCAGCGGGCACTAAATCATGAGTGCGGATCTTTATGTGCCTTCATGCACCGCATCCTCTTCATCCCCCGTCTTGGCGCCCCTGCGCACCGTCGTTTCACCAGTCTGGTATCATCTGTTCATGGCTGTTTATGGAGCCTGTCTGAATAAATAAGAGTTCACAAGGATGGCCCTCTACAGCAGCGGTGCTCAATGTTCTGTCCTGGGGGACCGCCTGTGGCTGCAGGTCAAACCCCCTTCTTCTGTTAACTGGACTCTTACGTTAATTAAGCCAGCCGTTATTTCTCAGTTTCTGATTTTTTTTACAACCATCCGGAAATTACAAACACATTACGTTGTATTTATTTGTGACCAATCGGTAAGAATTCGTATACATATTATTGAAATATTTATCATATTCAAATATGTCATTGTTCCGGTTATTTAGACAATTATTCACTAAAAAGCACACAGTTGTGTAACACTGAAGTTTTCCTTTCAGAGTCGTCTACGTTTCTGTCTGCTCAGCATTCATTATCTGTAATCAAACACAATTAACAAAGCAAAACCCCATAGAAAAACGTTAACTAAAAATAACAAAACAGCGTATAAGCATTTAAAGATACGGAAAACATACAACTTTTACATTTACATTTATTTTCTTGGCAGTTGCATTTATCCAAAGCGATTTACAAGTATTGTGTGTCTTCATTTCCTATTGCACTTTTCTAAAGGTCAAATAAGTCAGCTAATTCAAAAAGGAGATCAAGTAAAGGTGACAATGACCGTCTGGCTGTCTGAGAAACTGGGGGGACAAAAAGGGGGCCACCAGGACTGACCGTTGAGGCTTAAAAACAGTTCCCCAGACGTCGGCCCCTTTACTTCAGAGACTGTAGATGGCGTTAAAAAGGCGCGCGCGGTATAATAAGCTGCATTTCACACGTCGTCCTATTGGTTGGTTTAGGCCAGATATTTAAAATTATTAATAAAACGTGGTAATGAAACATGGAACATAATTGGAAGGCTTTTTTACGATACAAATATTAATATCTTCATCTCAAGCTTACAAATCAATTACCCTCTAAATATTCTCAGAACGTGCGGTGGGCTGGCGCCCTGCCCAGGATTTGTTTCCTGCCTTGTGCCCTGTGTTGACTGGGATTGGCTCCAGCAGACCCCCGTGACCCTGTAGATACGATATAGTGGATTGGATAATGGATGGATGGATATTCTCAGAACAAAAGCAGTTTGTTATTTTGGAATAACATAAAATGTTACCACGACAAGCACACAGCACATCAGAAACGCAAACAGAGGCTAAAATTTACACCCACACTTTAATCAGTCAAGCAGGCCTGCAATCATTGAAGACAATCGACTAAAAAAATGTGGTTTTCTTCTGACAAGAGAAGCTCAGGGCGTCGAGCAGGGTCAGCTCTCGCTGACTTTCTCTGTCTTGCTTCCTGCCATCTTCTTCACCCTTAACCTCCCTTCACGTTCTGTTCTGTTCTGTTCTGTTCTCTCTGTCTCTCTCTCTCTCTCTCTCTCCATCCGCCTCACACTTCTATTATTTATCATGGATGAGGTGTGGCAATCAGCAGCTCCCGGCACCAATTACGGATGCGGACGACTCCTCACCTGTGCGCTTAAGCGAGTACCGTCCACATCTCGAATCACCTAGGAACCGCCCCATGGCCACACGACCACGCCTCCTCTTTAAGCTGCGAGGGCGGCGACCATTTATTTAAAAAGTGGCTTGTTGACTTGAGCTGTGGACCCGCTACACCACAGTGCGACTTTTACAATATTAGGACTGCCCAATGGGTGTTGCGTAAATCGATTCATCAGACTTTAGCACCGAGCACAACACAACGCAGTTCAAAGCCACACAAAACGCTTTCACTTTCACTGTAACACCCTGCTTATTTTTATCAATTGCATTACTGGGATCATCAATTTCATCCAACCATCCATTATCAAACCCGCTATATCCTAACTACAGGGTCACGGGGGTCTGCTGGAGCCAACACAGGGCGTAAGGCAGGAAACAAACCCACCGCAGGGCGTGCACACACACACACACACACACACACACACTGGGGACAATTTAGGATCGAGAGTGCACCTAACCTGCATGTCTTTGGACTGTGGGAGGAAACCCATGCAGACACGGGGAGAACATGCAAACTCCACACAGGGAGGACCCGGCAAGCAAACTCAGGTCTCCTTACTGTGAGGCAGCAGCGCTACCCACTGCGCCACCATGCTGCCCTCATCAATTTCAGCACATTGTAATTTTTGTATTAATAACTTTTTTTTCCCCGCAGGTATGGTTTCAAAACCGAAGAGCAAAGTGGAGGAAGCGTGAGAAGTGCTGGGGCCGCAGCAGCGTGATGGCCGAGTACGGCCTGTATGGCGCCATGGTCAGACACTCCATCCCACTCCCTGAATCCATCATCAACTCGGCGAAAAACGGCCTGATGAGCTCGTGTGCACCTTGGCTTCTAGGTACGCCGAAATGTACGTTTGGGCAGCACTCCTCCATCTTTTCACTATTGCACGTAAAATTGTATATCTGTACTCTTAAAAATAAAGGTGCCAAAGTTGTGCTTCAGAGCAGGGCCATTTATGGATCCCCACAAAGAAACATCCATTTGAAGGCTCCAGAAAGAACTTGAGGGGGTCCACAAATGATGATAGGTGGTAACAGATTTGTGAACTACCAATGGGACTCTGGCTGCATACAATGACACAGGACAAGCTCCAGTTTTTTTAATCTATTTGTATCCTGCCTACTACACTCTAAAGATTTCTCTTTTGTCCACTGATTAAGACGAGCAAAAGGAGATCAATTGGTGACCTGAGTGAGGTGTTTAAAGTTATGAAGGGAACCAGTCCAGTGGATCGAAACGGTGACTTTAAAATGAGCTCATCGAGGACACAGTTGGGAAATTGTTAAGGGTAAATTTCGAACAAACATTAGGAAGTTTTTCTTTACACAGAGAATTATAGACACATGCAATTAGTGACCAAGTAGTGTGGTGGACTGTAAGACTTTAGGGACTTTCAAAACTTGACTTGATGTTATTTTAGAAGAATTAAGTGGACAGGACTGGCCAGCTGTGTTGGGCTGAATGTGCTCACAGCAAACGTTTTCTAACGTTCTAACTTTTCCAAAGCCCAAAGAGCCAACTTCATAGGCCAAGAGGCCTTCCTAGGGTGTAGATGTTTGTTGTCAATCGATGGCTCTATGAAACACCACACAACCCAATAAAGGCCCAGTGTCACCTTGGGTAGAACATCTGCCTCAGAACTTTAGAAGCCCAAGTTCAGTTCCGCTCCTAATCCTGGCCATTGACGAGTCCACATTTTTTCCATACCTGCATGTTTTGTTTGATTTCTTATGGTTGATGTTTATCTGTGGTATGGTGGCTCTGAATTAGGGATCTGCATTGCCAATCGGAAGGTTGCCAGTTCGAATCCCGTAAATGCCAATAGGGACTCTGCTCTGTTGGGCCCTTGAGCAAAGCCCTTAACCTGCAATTGCTGAGTGTTTTGAGTAGTGAAGAAAGCTCTATATAAATGCAAAGGATTACATTTAATTCAAGTGTCTTAGTGTACTTTATGTGAATTACATCTCATTAATTGCACCCTTGGCTGCAGGGGTCCAAGCAGTGCTGCTGTTAGGTTATGTGGCAGTGTAGTGTGCCAACTGACTGTTGGGTAGCTAACCTGTGTGGATGGTCCCCCCTTATGATCTGCGCCCTAGGAAAATGCCTTATTCACCTAAATGGTGGCGCTGGCCCTGGGTCCAAGTTCCATACCCGACCCAATTGCTGTCTGTGTAGTGTTCTTAGGACTTTATCACATCTTCTCAGTTTTCCTCCCATTCCGTCAAAGCTTGCCAGTTAACTTCATGGCTGCTCCAACGCTGGACCTGTGCAAGTGAGTGTGGTTCTCCGCACAAGTCCATGTCCAGTGCTGATTCTAGGCTTGTGCCCGATGTCAATGGCCACCTTCTTAAGGAGGGAGCAGGTCCTATAGGAGCAGTGCACAAGTATGACAGCAGTTTACTGACCACACACTCTTTAAAAATGAAGGTGCCACCGTGGTTAAGCAGAGCTAATGTTATAGGAGAACCATTGTTTGGTTCCCCAAAGGACCATCTATGAAGGTTTCCAAAAAGAACCTTTATTAAATGAGAGACTTCATAAATCACTATGAACAGATGATAGGAGATTTGTGAAATCCCAAGGGATTCCTGCTACTGCATAAAATTACACAAGCTCCGTTCACATTTTCACGATCCACCAGTACACTGCGAGGTAGTCTTCTACACATTAAGATGTTTTGTCTACATTTTAGGAGCCTTTCAAAGCCCAAAGTACCAACCTCATGTGTAAAGAACCCCTGACAGAATGAAAAGAGTCATTGGTGAAGCAAAGGGTCCACGAGGAACCAGACAACTGGGTAAAGTGCTGCTAAAGGACCAGAATTCTTAAGAGTGTACAGTCCAGTGCTGATTGCTGTCTCCTACTGCTGGGTTGGGACCATGGATGGCCCATGGGACCCCCCCATGTGCAAAGGGAACTCTGGAAATGTATCAGCCAAATAAACAAATGCATAATTGAGTCATTTAGTAGGTGTGTTGTTTCACCTTGTCCACAAACACATAAAGCAGAAGATGTATAAACTCCCGGTGTTGTTAACTTCTCTTTCTTCCATGCAGGTATGCACAAAAAATCGCTAGAAGTAATAAAGAAGAGCAGCGACACGCCAGAATTCGGCTACTCTGAGTGTAGCATTGACACCAAAATGCCCAGCCCGGAGTGGGCACATCAGGTCAGTGGCAGGAGCGACTCCGAGGACATGGCGATAGACCTCTCGAGCACTGCGAAATCGGACCACAAAAGTCACTGGAAATCCACGGGCGTGAAGGAGTCACTCGGCAAGTCGGGGGAGAGTTAAACGCGGGCCGGCTGTGGACGAATCAGCGAGCGGCGACGCACCTTTACAAGCTTGAACCCCGCGGCTTTTAATCACCCCGACTTTGAATCGTCCACAGACGTCACTCTTTCCGGTGCACCACGTGTCCGTTTTTTAAGCGAAACTCAACGCCTTTGTGTCGAAGACGGAGGTGGCAGGTGGGAGTTCATCGTCCGCGGTGTGACCTGAAGATGGCCGCGCGCGTCTCGGCAGAGTCGTTTTGGTGTTTATGTATTATGATGCAATATACAGGATTTGAAAACCTCATGTGAATGCAGGATTCATAAAGAGTCTTTGAGGAGGTTTAAGCCATATTTTTCATCAATGTTTTTATATGGTTTTGAAACAGAAAATATATATTTTATTTTATTTCAAGCACTTTAGTTACGTTGGCTGTCTTTCGGGCAATTGTTAATGACAAATTGTAACTATGCATGAAAAATTAATATTAATAATAATTATATTATGAGGATTATAATAAAAAGCTTCTGTTAATGAAAGCTTTCATCCGTTTATTACACAGGAAGGTGGCACAGTGGTTACCATGCTTGGATTCCAGTTCCACGCCCTCTTTTCCATGTTTTCCCAGTCGTATTCCCAAAAATATAGAGATGGGTCTAACGGCAGTCGGCAATACGTATGACGAAGGTCATGGAACACCACCAACATCAGCCATGACACGCCTTCTGAGTCAGATGACCCTCAAATTGCTCTAATCTTAACCACAGTGTATAGCCAGGCATTGCATGGGCATTTCGTGACACGCGTTGTGGGCGTTCCGTGAGGAATTGTGGGCTTCCATTAACGTCTGTTGCCAAAAAAAAAACACTTGTTAGGCTAATAAGCAATTCCAGACTGCCCCAGTGGGAGTGTGGATGGTCTGTGGTACACTGGCGCCCCCTAGCAAAAAGAGACATGCACCCTCCTCCCCTCTACACACACACAGTCTTGGCCTATTTTTAAGTATACCCCAGGAGCTTGCAATTGCTGTGTCACCTTTTGTTGCCCTCTCATCCTTGGCTCTTTTTTTTCTTTGTCATCTGCTCCATGCACCTCAGCTTCTTTTCAGTGGCCTACCTATAATGGAATAGAAGAGGGTCTGCTGTGGGGGGAAAGTTCATTTCATCCATACAGCTTTACAGTTTAGGTGATACGGGCTAACCTGTGGGTAAATTGGGAAACTATTAAAATGTTGATCATTACATACAGCTGCACGGAGTTTAGGGCATGAAAATTCCGGTGGTCCATTGCACCCCTGAGAGAGAGAGAAAGAAAGAGAAAGACAGACATATAACCCAAATGGGTGGAGCCTTAGAGAAACAGAGAGAGAGAGACAGAGAGAGAGAAAGATGCAGCTGGAAAAGTTGGAGTCCTAGAAAAGGGATGTTGCTAGAAGGGGCGGAGCCCGTGGGAGGCGTCCTGTCATAAGGGGTGGGGCCTGCTCGAGGGAGACGCTGCTGGAAAGAGCATCGCATTTGAGAGAGAGGGGCAGTCCAGAGGGGCGGAGCCTGAAAGTGTGCGTGTGTGTGTGTGTGTGTGAGAGAGAAAGAGAGAGAGCAAGAGAGACGCTGCCCGTAGGATTGGAGCCGACCTGAGAAGGATCCTGGCTTGTAGTCGCTATCGGGGCTGATCAGAGCCGGTGACATGAATGTGCAGGCAGAGGACACGATAGAGAAAAGAACACTGGAGTGGTACGGAAGGAGCCATGGAAGATCAGAGCTGTGGCAAAAGTGTTGGTGGGCTGATGAGGAAGACTATGGCCTCCTGTGAACCTGGCACGAGGGCATGAAGGAGAGACACTGCATTTGACAAAGTATTAGGTTACCAGCACCAGTGGTGATAAAATGTCATAAAAGTACACATAATGAAGATCTGTCAGCATATTGTCATACAGGACAACCACCAAAGGACAGGATTAAAAGATACTCGACATCAAATACTCAAACCAGAAGCAGAACTGCAAATGCATATTCACAAATTTCCACTTTTTGTTCAGTGGCCAATGTGCTAAATCATGTTGTAGATAAGCAGTCCATGTGATTCATGATTAATGATGGCGACTACTCTGAAAAGATTGATGGTTGATGTATCCTTAAATTTGAGTCACCAAAAAAATCAAAGGGTCACTTAAAATATCTCAGCCTTGAAGACTCATGGCGGTACTGAAGCCTGCACCTACGCACACCTGAGCAAACTGTGAAGGGAAGACTGAAGGTTCAACTGAGAGCGAAGAAGAATTTTAGGCAATAAAAAAATATTTATTTTCTAGATAAGAAGTTGCATTGAGTGTATAATGTAAAAGTGTGACGATACATTTACTATAACATTTTAAACAAGAAAAATTCCTGAGGCGACTTTACAACTTGTTTAATTGTTTGCACAGCAGCGCCACCTGCTGGGAGGCTGTACGGCACAGCACGTTGAAAAGGTCAATGGACGGAACGCACGACAGCTCAGGGCTGGCGGTCTTTCCAGGGTCTTTTTCTCTCTCAGGCCATTGGACTAAACCCAGCTGGGAATACACGTGGCTTCCAACTCAAATACATGTTCTCTCTTTACTACACAACTAAACATTCAAGTCAGGGTCCTGGGGGGTCTCAATCTTGTCCAGGAAGCCGATCTCTTTACTACACTTTCTAAAAATGCCGCTGGCCCGCTGTTTCCCTGAATTAGACCAAGCCGACTGTGGAATGTCATATCATTATAAAGACCTTATGTAGAAAACGCCAGGAAGAATTCGTTTCCTAATGTGTCTTCCCGGTCCTTTTGATATGAATGCATTTATTTTCACCGTTGAAATGTTACACATTTTCCCGAGATCTTATTTTCAATAGTAGGAAATATTAGTTTAATGAATGTATGTGCTCATCCGACCATCAATCCATCCATCCCTTTTCTGAAGCAATTTTTCCCTGCCTTTGCCATACGACAGCAGATTTAATTTTCCCAGCGGCCCACAAGACAAACCAGGAGCCGACCCTGGACAAGGGGGGCTCAGCTGCAGCCTCGCCCGTCCATTTTGTCTTTTTTTTCTATTCTGATGTCGGTTTTGCGCAGCCCTAAACCCCCGCTTTCCTTCTAGCACGTCTGGCTGAGTAGAGGAAACCTTCAGCACCAAAGCCTAATCGCTAGTCAGAAAGTAAAGTCAGAAGGAAAACCGAAGGTTCAGATACCAGAAATGTGTGTGAGAAATTCACACTTCGTTCATTTGAGTTTCTTATCCAAATCAGGGATATGAATGAATTGTCGCGCCAGTATTTAAGGGGTCACACCGATGACGTAAGACGTGGCGCCGCCTGAATACGTGGCAAACACGAGGAGCGCACATGTTACACGATTTCTAACCAGAGGGGACGTCGGACTTGACGAGCGAACTTGCTGATCTTGTCATCCGAGGATCTCAGAATACACAACGTAATCACAGGGGAAGACGCAACTGCACAAGTTAGGATGACCTTCGAACACAGCTGATCAAGTGCAAACAGTGGCTGGCGGCACTAGGGTTGTTGTCACTCGTGTGGTAACCGAGGCCCGATTAAGACCCGCACAGGCACCAAATAGTTTGGAGTTCACTTACCAGGTACCAGGAACATTCATCTATCCATAGAAATATCAGTAAAAATGATTTTCATATTTAAAACAAAACGATTACTCCAGCATTTTATGAACTCAGCAGTTCCGCCTGGACTGACCATAAATTCAACATGGCTGTCTATGGGATGTGGAAGGAGAACAGAAGTGCAGTAAGAGGGATAGATAGATAGATAGATAGATAGATAGATAGATAGATAGATAGATAGATAGATAGATAGATAGATAGATAGATAGAAAGGCACTATATAAGAGATAGATAGATAGATAGATAGATAGATAGATAGATAGATAGATAGATAGATAGATAGATAGATAGATAGAAAAGGCACTATATAACAGATAGGTCGTTTGGTGACATGCTTCCAGTTAAAACATTTAACAGAGGCAGATGAAAATAACGGACTCCTAATTGTGAAACATGTTTTTATTTTTTTAACTAATTCTGTAACTTGACTTACACAAGTAACTCGTTAACAAAAAGAGCGTGAAGATGCCTTCTAGTAAGTCAGTGCCGTTCCCGTCCCGGCCTGTTACAGAGAGCAGTTCGCCCTCTGGTGGTTGTTTTTGGAACTGCAAAACACACGAATAGATTCACTTCAAGCGGGGGTGCTCGTGCATTAAAGGTTTTTGTTCCAACCAACTCCGTTTTTTAATTGGACCCCAAGCCTTATTAAACAACCTTTTATGTTGAAGTTTCCATGTTTTGAGGTCAATGTAGAAATTATATAACTGTTCAGTAATATTTAATTTGACTTTACCAATCATCTATGCATGTTGCTTGGGGATAATTGTGTGTTGTTTATGTTGGGTTTTAAGATTTTCATCACTATGACTAATTTCTTTCTGTTTTTCCAGGTTATTTGCTCCATTATTCCCTAATGAGCACCTTAGCGGGGCTGACGCTGAAGGAGTTGCAGTTTTGTCTACTCCTCTTTATTAAACATTCAGACAGGCAGTGTCGTGTAGCGGGTAGGGCTTTGGACTTCAAGCAGTAACACTTTGGATTCAACTCCTGCTACAGACACAGTGTGACCCTGAGCAAGTCACTTCACCTGCCTGCACTCCAATCGGAAAACAAAAATAAAGGGAACCAATTATAGCTAAAATGCTGTAAGCTGCTCTTGATAAAGGCATCAGGTAAATAAGTAAATGTAATGCACCTGGACACAATTAAGGGAAAAATAAAAATGAATAGGCAAACAATAAAAGAGAATTAAGCATTTAAAGCCTTTAGCAAAAACAATTTTTTAAAAAATATTTCTGCTGGGCTTTTTGTGAATACAGAATAAGAGAAGAGAAAATAAAAAAGCCAGCTAGCTAATTAAATGAGATCAGTGAGAAGGAAGGCGCTCAGATTGTGAGGGGAACGATAAGACCTGCAGCCACAGGGGGGCGCTAGCACTGAATTGGAGAAACACTGGTTTACTGAAAAAAAAAGAGTACAGATTGCAATGGTTTTTGATTTTTATATACAGTTATGAGGGGGTCTGGGTTTAGGGGGACCTTAAGCCTGGCTAAGCCCTCCAAAATATTATGTTGAGCCCCCCCCATACTGTTAGCTTTACTGTTACTTGTTGGATTTCTTTAATCACATCACAGCCCCATCTAGAATTTCAGATGCCCCCTTTACCCTTTTGGGCTGGTGTAGGACCTGCCACACAAGCAAATGCCCCCCCCCCCCCCCCCCCCCCGGTGTAGGACACTTCACTGTTGTTGCCCATAACTCTACAGCCAGAGTGTTGAACGTTGGGCTACACGGTGATTTAGTGAACTGAACGACTAAACTTTACAGTTCCATATAGCGCCTTTCCACCCTGAAGAGAACCCCAAGGCAGAGGACTATTCCATCATTAATGTCTCCATACGTCTGCAGCTGTATAAGTGAGAGGTCAGTTGTGTGTGGCCAAGATGCCAGCTGAGGTGGTTTGGGCATGTCGTAAGGATGCCCCCTAGGTGGCTCCCCCTGGGACTTCTCTGGGCACGCCCCACTGGGTGGAGACCCCATGACATACCCAGGACATGCTAGAGGGATTACATCTCTCAGCTGGCTTGGGAATTCCAAAGGAACAGCTGGAATCTGTAGCTGGGGACATGGAAGTCCGGGCTGACCTTCTTGGCCAGCCACCACCGCAACCCTCATAATGAGATGAACATTCATATAGTGCCTTTCCACACTGAACACCATTTAAGACATTCTACAGATAGGGTGGGCTCTTCCCAAGTCTGGGGGTCCTAGCAGACTCGCCCTGGTGACAAACAGAAGCAGGACTCTCCTGACATGGAGATGGACACCTCAGAAAGGTGAGTAGTCACAAGGCACTGGCACAAAACACTGAGATGTGCATGAAAAGCGCACTTGTTTTATCCAAAGAAACGTCTTTCAGAGCTCAGAAATCAAGAATGGCAGACGGGACTTTGTTTGTATCGGCAGCTGAGCAGGTCAAGCGCGGCCTAGGAGACAATAAAAGGAAAAAAAAAAACCGAAGCTCACAGATGGCAGCCAACTGCAGCACAAGATAAAGGAGCATTTGTAATGGAGCCGCCTGCATTCAGAACGCACCACTAATTACACTTTCATGGGATTCCCTGATGCCTGCGATTATCCCACTTGTGGTCCCAGGGGCTCGTCCGTCCCGGAGACCGCAGAGTTTACGCCTCGGAATATCCAGCACCTTCACAAAGTCTTCAGTCCCCGTCACCATTTTATTGAGGCCTTGTTGTTAAAATCATTTCAATTCATTGTTGGCCCTTGTCAAGCAACACTCAACACCCCAGAATGACAAAATGAAAACAGCCGTTTAAGAGAGTTTGTGAATTTATGAAAAATAAAAGACCCCATCGACCCAAGTATTGGCCCTCTTTGCTGGTAGTCTTGAGATTTGGGTCAGGTGTCTCCCATTCTGTGAATCACCACTGAGGTGTTTGTGGTCCTACCTGTGGTCAGTTCATTGACCGGACTGACTAGGAAAGGCACACAGCTGACCACAGAGGGTCCCACAGGTGAATGAAGGAAGGGTGGGCAGAGCAGAGCTTGGAGACAGGACTGGGCAGAGGTGCACACCTGGAGATGACTGCAGCTTTGGAGGTTCCCAAGAGGACAGCGGCCTCCATAATTCTTAAACAGAATTAGATGGGAACAACCGCAATGCTACCCAGAGATGGTCGCCTGGCCAAAGTGAGCAATCAGGAGAGAAGGGCCTTGGTAAGTGAGGTGACCAAAAACCCGATGGTCACTCCAGCTAAAGTCCAGAGAATCCGTATAGAGGTGGGACAAACTTCCAGAAGGACCACCACTACTTCCAACATTCCACTACTCTGGGCAATACAGTAGACGACACATGAATACTCGTTTGGAAATTTGCAAAAGAGACACCTGAAGGACTCTCAGACTGGGAGAAATAAGATTCCCTGGTCTGATGGAGCCAAGACTGAAGCGCCTGGCCTCAGTTCCAAACACCACATCTGGAAGGGGGACTGTGATATAGCAGGTCTTTCGCTGCTCATTTTGCTGCATGGCACCAGCGAGTCAGCAGATGGGCCTCGCCTCTGTAAGCTGTCTCATCACTCATCACTGGTGGTGGTCAGGCCCTGAAATAGCTGTGCCGTCGGCAGGTTTAATGGAGGAGTCATGTCAAGGGGCTACCCTGTGAAGTGCCCCTCAGGTTGTGAGATACTGAATTAGCAAACAGACTGGAAAGCCATCCCATCTGAAGAGCTCCCTTACAGCAGGAGAGCACAAGTTTGCCTGGTGTGATAAAAGGTTTAGCGGAATTGTAATTTGTGCCCCTGTAATGGGCCAACTTAAAGAAAAGCAAAATTGTTGATTCACTCAAATGAGAGAAACTAAGACGTCAGTCAAGATAAGGAGAGAGATGATGAATGTGTCAGGAAGATAAAACTACTCGGCTCGGGAGTGTCTTCTTCTGACTAGTGATAACTGACCAGGAGATCAGCCTTAGGCAAACGGCCACTTGTCTCTGACAGAGAGAGTATCTCCATGTGGCCAGTCGTGGTGCTTCTATAGAAGCAGCAGTCCTGAGGAAAATGCAGATAAGAAAGAGCCCAAGGGAGCTCCCCTTCTCGTGGGCCATCTACTAAAAATACACAATATCACCCAAAACTGCAAATCATTGAATTCAGGAGTTCCAGTCCCTACAATGGCCACATATGTATAAAATCGAGCACCTCGGCATGCAGACTGATGGCTTCTACAGACATTTGTGACAGAAAGGGTCGCTCTCAGGAGCTCAGTGAGTTCAAGCCTGGTACTGTGATAGGATGCCACCTGTGCAATAAGTCCATTGGTGAAATGTCCTTGATACTAAATATTCCACAGCCAACTGTTAGTGGTGTTATACCAAAGTGGAAGCGATTGGGAACAACAGCAACTCAACCACAAAGTGGTAGGCCACGCAAAATCACAGAGCGGGGTCAGCACATGCTGAGGTGTGCAGAAGTCGCCACCTTTCTGCAGAGTCAAATAGCTGCAGACCTCCAAAAACTCAAGAACAGTGTAGCGTAGAGAAAGACGTTCATGGAATGGGTTACCATGGCCGAGTAGCTGCAGTCAAGCCTTACATCACCAAGTGCAATGTAAAGCGTCAGATGCAGTGGTCTCTAGAGCAGTGCAGAAGTGTCCTTGGGAGTCTGGGTTTGGTGCGTGCCAGGAGAGCAGTACTTGCCTGACTGCATTGTGCCAAGTGTAAAGTGTGGTAGAGTGGGGATTATGGCTTGGCCCCTGTGAAATGAACAGCCTCGACACAACACAAAAAGGTTTGGGGCAGCCACCCATATATTGTCCCAGGCTGCAACAGAGCACTCATGTGCATGGTCTTGAGTCCTGAACTGAACTGAAGTGGTGAGAAAAAGATGGCGGCTTTATAAGCCGAAAGGCGGATGGGATGTCATTTGGCCGGAACCGGAAGTGCCATCAGAGTGGAAGTGATGTCGAATCAGGCAGGTTTTCCCGTATTTGGCCTGCAGAGATAACAGAGGTAGGTTTAGTGCACCACGCCACCCTCAGGCCTGGTGGGGAATTACCTCCATTTGGTCCACTCAGCTAACTCCTAGTTGCACTTGTGTGACACCCCTTAGTTCCAGTGAAAGGAACTCTTAATGCTTCAGCATACAAAGCCATTTTGGACAATTTCATACTCCCAACTTTGAGGGAACAGTTTGGGGATGGCAACATGACTGCGCTGGCACCAGTGCACAAAGCAGGGTCTATAAAGAAATAGAGGAGCGAGTTTGGTGTGGCTGCACAGAGCCCTGACCTCAACCCGACAGAACACCTTTGAGCGGAGATTGTGAGCCAGGCCTTCTTGTCCAGTGTCAGTGCCTGACCTCACCAATGCTCTCCTGGTCACACATTCCCATAAACACACTCCTACACCTTGTGGAAAGCCTTCCCAGAAGAGATGAAGCTGTTTGAGCTCCATATTAAAGCCTATGTATTAAGAATGGGACGTCATTAAAGTTCATGTGTGTGTAGAGGCAGGCATCCCAATACTTTTGGCAATAGAGTGTAGGTTGAGGCCTTTCTTAAATAAACTGCAGTCCATCTCGACCATTCTTCATTCCGCTTCCTCTGTTATAAGCAGTACTGGGAGCAAAGCAGCAACAAATTCTAGATTGGTGGCCATTCCATGGCATCATTTACTCACCATAAGTGCACCTGGGGTTGCAGGTCACTCGATGTAAATGGAAACATGTAACCCACACCCAGAGTGTGACTGAGTTGGGAAATGAAGCCAAGTCCCTTAGGCTGGGAGGTACCAGCACTAACCATTGTGCCACCATTCCTCCCTTCCATGTTGCAATTACAAACAGTTAATTATGGTCTCCTAAAGTGACCAAGTTCTCCCCCTTACAGGGTTCTTCACAGTGGCAAAACTTTAGGCCCACGATGACTTCATGGGTGTTGCTTTGCAAAACACTTTAATGCTTCTTGAGGGAGGGAAGTCCACAAATAATCATGTCATCACGTGGTGGTGCACTCTATGGTCAAAGGTTTGTAGTCACCTGACCATCACACCTATATAAGCTTTTTGGACATCCCATTCGATAGCCATGGGCATTATTATGGATTTGGTCCCCCTTTGTGTCTCTTAAAGCCCACACTCTTCTCTTTCTGTTTGTGGGAATTTAGTACGATCAGGTAGTGACGTCAGACCTTGCTCACATTCAGAGACCCAGTTCAGTACGGTTGTAGTCAGGGCTCTGTGCCGGCCACTTGAGTTCCTCCATGTCTTATTTTGCACAGGGGCACAATCATGCTGAGACAGAACAGATCCTGCCCTAAACGGTGGCCTCAAAGTTGGAGGCACTCAATTATCTAAAATGTCTTTAGAATTATCAGCATCCTTCATTGGAACTAAGGTGCCTAGCCCAAATGCCGCCATTATCCCATTTCCACCAAACGTCTCTGTATAGTTGTGGCCAAAAGTTTTGAGAATGACATAGATATTCATTTTCACGAAGTCTGATGCCTCAGTTTTTATGATGGCAACTTGTATATACTCCAGAATGTTCTGAAGAGCGATCAGATGAATTCTCAAGGTCCCTCTTTACCATGAAAATGAACTTCATCCCAAAAAACCACTGCATGTCAGCCCTGCCACCAAAGGACCTGCTGACTTAATTTCAGTGATCCTCTCATTCACACAGGTGAGAGTGTCAAAGGGGACAAGGCTGGAGGTCACCCTGTCACGCTGATTGAGTTACAATAGCGAGGTGAAGATGGCGTCAGGGCACCCAAGAAAGTCCAGCAAGCGCCAGGAGCGTCTCCTGAAGTTGATTCAGCTGCAGGCACCACCAGTGCAGAGCCTGCTCAGGAATGAATGGCAGCAAGTGGGTGTGAGTGAGGCGAAGACTTTTGGAGGATGGCCTGGTGGTTGTCAAGAAGGGTAGCAAAGAAGCCACCAGGGACAGACTGAGATTCTGGGATTGGACTGCTGGGGTCAAGTCATTTTCTCTGATGAATCCCCTTTCTGATTGTTTGGGGCATCAGGAGAAGAAAAGGTGAGTGGCACTGCCATCAGTCCTGTGTCAGGCCAACAGTAAAGCATCCAGAGACCATTCATGTCAGCCAAGGCAGTGGGCTCACTCACAATTTGGCCTAAGAACACAGGCATGAATAAAGAATGGGACCAAAACATCCTCTGAGAGCAACTTCTCCCAACCATCCAAGGACAGTTTGGTGACCAACATGATGGAGCACCGGGCCATAAGGCCAAAGTGAGAACTGAGTGGCTTGGGTACATTTGGAGTTCATGGTCAGGAAACTCCCCAGACCTTTAATTCCATTGAGAACTTGTGGTCAAGAGGCGGATGGACAAACAAAAACCCACCAATTCTGATTATGTAAGAATGGGCGGCGGCCATCAGTCAGGATTTGGACCAGAAGTTGATTGACAGACAGCCTGCCAGGGTGAATTGCAGAGGTCTTGAAAAAGAAAGAAGGGCCAACACTGCAAATATGGAGTCTGCGCATAAACGTCATGTCATTGTCAATAAAAGCCTTGTCTGAACTGCTTGTAATTCTGCTTCAGTACACCAAAGAAACATCAGACACAAAGTTCTAAAAACACTGAAGTGGCAAAATTTGTGAAAACCAACACTTGAGTCATTCTCAGAACTTTTGGCCACGACTGTAGTCACTAAGCAGTCTGGAGGGTAGCGTTCTTCTGGTATCCACCAAACCCAGATTTGCTCCTCAGACAAACAGATAATGACGTGTGATTCGTCAATTTAGAGAACCTGCTTCACCTGCTCCAGAGTTCAATGGCAGTGGGCTTTACACCACTCCAGCCAAAGTTCAGCAAAAACCCATTTCATGGAGCTCCTGATGCGCAGTTCTTGTGCTGACGTTGCTTCCTTAGGAAGTCCAATTCAGAACAGAAGTTGGCTTCATTCCTGCAGCCACAGGGGGTCCTCGGGACTGAGCTTTAGGACCACCGCTCTAAACACAAACATAAGGTTCACAGTGAGGCACCTGCCCTCCAGCAGAGTCCTGTCCACTCAGGCCCTTGGAATTTCACCTTACTGACCTAAGACATGATGACATGGACTGTGTCCCCTGGAGGCTCAGCTTTAGTCAGGCCTTCCTCTCCTTTGTTTCTTCATTTATTGACCTGAATATCTGCACTCAGTGTTCTGGCTGCACGCCAGGCTTGGCATGACCCGAAACCCACGCAGGACATTGACCCTTTAGTCATAAATGAGTGCAGGCAGATGAGGAGAAAAAGTGTCTCTGTTCTTCGTCATTTACAGCATTGTTCATTGTAAACCATGAATCCGAACAGCACTTGGCACAGGAAAGGCAGTGAAGGGGCTTCCAGTCGCACCATCTGATCAAAAGCAGGCAGCTCTGACTGGACAGGATCAGCTTCAGTTTTGTGTTTTTGTTTCACTGACAGGTGTGAGAAGACAGCCCGGACTCCGGCAATTCCAAAAACACACACACGTTTATTAAACAAAGTCCCAAAGTCCAAGTCCCGCACACACACGTTGCTCCAGCACCAAACACCCTTCAATTCAGGGCCTCTCAATGGTCCTCCTTGGGCCGTCTTTCCTCCTCACTCCCGATCGTTGCCTTCTACCACCCGACTCCGGCTCCTTGACTGTAGGAAGGCGGCCCCTTTTATATTCACCCGGATGTGCTCCAGGTGCTCCCTGACGTCCTTCCGGCGGAAGTGCCACATGAGCATCCGGAAGCACTCCAGGTGTCCCTGGAAGTTCCTCCACCAGTACTCCCAGGTGTGACAGAAGTGCAGACATCCTGGGCTCTATGAAGCTCGGGGTGCCCCCTGGTGGTGGCCACAGGCCCCAATGGGGTTGAGCCTACATGCTCCATTCCTGTGGTCCCCACTCTATCCAGGGCAGTTGCCCCCTCATGGCCCGAAGGATGTATAGTCCGCCTCCTGGTCCTTCCAGGCATCCTGGCTGGGTCTGACACCCAGCTGCCTGCCACAATGCTTATAAAAGTTCACACTAAGTTTATATCTACTTATGCCCATACATAACTTTTTATTTTCCATAGGCTCCCCCTTATATACCTTTGTGGGCGCAGTGTCTCAATCACACTCCGCAGAAGGCCGATGAAGCAATCGAGACAGACTGCACCGTCACTTGCAGGCGCGTCTCACCTCAATTACCTCACCAACCTCCCGAGCACGCACACCCATGGAGATCGAGCTGACCATTTATTTATTTATTTAAAAATTAGCCACCTTTTTCTGAGCCACAGACCCCACTATACCACAGGGATAAAATAGAATCTCCCATTAACTATGCATTAATATATAGGCAAGCATTTTAGCCATAACTAAGAAAATACATAACCTTACTAAACAACAAATGGCTCTTACAAACATTGTTTCAACGTTCAGTTGTTAACAGGGATGTGAGACCAGCTGTCATCCAGCACTGGATTTCGCAACATGACAAGGACCACAAACATACCAGTAAATCAACCAAGGAATGGCTGAAAAGAAAGAAAGAAAGAAAGAAAGAAGGAAAGAAAGAAAGAAAGAAAGAAAGAAAGAAAGAAAGAAAGAAAGAAAGAAAGAAAGAAAGAAAGAAAGAAAGAAATGGAGGGTTCTGGAATGGCCAAGTCAAAGCCTGGATCTGAATCCCACTGAGAAAAGACCCCCTGGACATCACACAGATGAAAGAATTCTGCATGGAGAAGTGGAGTTGATGTCAGAGACTGGGAAACACCAACTTGAGGGGGCAATGCCAGCTATCTGAGTCAAAGGTGGGCTTATTTCTTCTACAATTAGAAATGGCATATCTGTTCATGTTTTGTTAAATGAATTATCACAAAGACAAAAAATTCATTTGTTTTTTCAATTCCGTCACCTTTATCTAAAGATCAAGTCTTGTATAATAATAATGACTCCTCCTGCGTGGAGTTTGCATGTTCTCCCCATGTCTGCGTGGGTTTCCTCCCACAGTCCAAAGACATGCAGGATAGGTGCATTGGTGATCCTAAATTGTCCCGTGAGTGTGCGTGCCCTGCCCGGGGTTAGTTTCCTGCCTTGTGCCCTGTGTTGGCTGGGATTGGCTCCATACAGCAGACCCCCGTGACCCTGTAGTTAGGATGTAGCATGATGGATGGATAAAAATATTAATAAAACATTTTATTTATATAGCACCTTTCCCATGCTCAAAGCGCATCCACATGCAGTTATGTTAAAGAAGAAAAAAACATTTCATGAGGTGTACTTACATTTTCACGTATTTGTCTACAAAAGGTGAAAGAGCAGACCCCTGTGAGGACCCTGTAGATAAGAACAACCATGTCAGACAGACCGCCATCGACTTACATGTTTATTTATATTTGATACACACTTCATTTACTGCACCACAAATAAAATATCTTAGCAGCAGCAGCAGCGGCATACACAATAGGAGACCATGCGCCTGGTGGGCTGTAACACTGCATGGAGCAACAAGACTTCTAAATCACTCCGTCCTGAAAGTGCTCAATGCAGTCTTTTAGTTCTTTATGCCACTTGCAGTAGATCGGCCGCACACATTTGCACTGCTGGTATATTACATCAGTGACGTCTTTATCTGTCCCCTCATTGTGTAAAGAAGGGCTCTGTTTTAATTTAGCGTATTGTATTCTTTTGATGAAGTTTCATAACACAGAACAGATGCCTGATTATCCTGAGTGGTGTTTCATGCTCAATCTTAAGCAAACAGTTACCTGATAAATGAAGCTGGTGCTCATTAAGTAACCACAATGATATCTTCTTCCTTTTGTGCTCGCATGGCATGTCACACATAGAATATGATCTGAATGATCCTTCTTATGTGTGTCCTGAAAAATACAGTAAAATAACGCATGAAATTAAGGAGGCATACGGCATGACGGCTTAATGAGGGGTTTTGGTATTAGTATGGCTATGGACTTAGTGAGCATAAGAGCCGTTCTTAGAAAGTGTTTGGATACAATGAAGGGTGCAAACTGCACAAAAAAGTAACAAAACAATAGGACAACCACAAAAGAGAGGTAAGTGTTTAAAGCAAAAGCAGAAATATTTTTAAATGTCTTATAAATGCAAAAATCATACTGCTGTGCTTTTCTAAAGGTAGAATAAGAGAAGGAAAAAAAGACCATCTAAATAAATGAGATCAATGATTATCACTAATTGTGAATTTGGAATAAAAACCTGCAGCCACAGAGGGTCCTCAGGGCCGAGTTTGGGAACCACTGGTATATACAATAAATACAATATTGTCACAAGCACACAAGCATAGAGGACGGGTAAAGGGCTATGTTAACGGTAATGCTCAACTGCTCCAGGGGTGTGCGCTTTACAAAGCACCTTGAGCATGGGAAAGGCGCTATATAAATAAAATGTATTATTATTACTGTTATTATTACTAATGCCTTCTCAAACTCTGCCTCTGCAGACCGGAAGATTGGCGGCTTTTGCACCGCTGATGTCACTTGTAGTCTCTGCAAACCTGGATCTGCCTCTTCCTGCCTTAAGTGAAAGAAATTTGGTAGCTGAATGCAGACTCCCGTCTGGAAAGACATAACTTATCTACATTTTATTTCTTTTTTTTTTTTTGAGACTTTATTTACATGGGGTTTTCCTTTGGGTGCCCCAAAATGTTTCATTGACTTTGCTTCATTATTACAATGTACATATTTTTTTGTGCATGAGTAATTAGTATTACTGTAAACTGTTAGAGGAGACATGTAAGCAAACATTTTTCATGCTTCGTGCCCATGATGATCATCTTACTTCACACTACACTACTCTTCTTCCACCTTGCACTTTTTAACTTGCACTATGTTTTTATCACTGTTTAATTAGGGTTAGGGTTATTTTGAATTTCCCCTTGGGATTAATAAAGTATCTATCTATCTATCTATCTATCTATCTATCTATCTATCTATCTATCTATCTATCTATCTATCTATCTATCTAATTAATATTTTTTTATCAGTATATAGGCTATGCTACGGAAGCTGAGAGAGGACATGCAATATCGTTATTTTTTTAAATTGTTTCCTCAAGATAACGGACTCATTTTATCGAGAACTCGATAAAACCAAAGATCTTGATTTCTCGAAATTATGAAATAATTGTATCTAACGTTTAATGTTTAGCGTATTGAAGCCACGTCCTGTTTGAAATGGCAGAAGAGCAGAACTATATTGATCAGCGCGTCACATTTTTGTTCAGGCTGAAATATGTTTATGCCTTAGTTTAGAAAATAATAACGTGAGTGTCCGTCATTTAAGAAGACGGTTAGCAAAGCTTCAGCTGTATAGGCGCCAAAATCTAAGTGAGATCTCATGCCAGGAGCAAAGGTTAAGTTTTGTTTTCTCAAGATCGCGATAAAATCATTCCGTTATCTCAAGAAAACAAATTTTCATTTTCTCATCATCTTGATAAAATCATTCTGTCATCTCGAGGAGTCAATTTAAAAAAATAACAATATTGCACGTCCTCTCTCGGCTTCCGTACTATGCCGCTGCTGGAGTATGTGAATTTCCCCTTGAGGATTAATAAAGTATCTATCTATCTATCTATCTATCTATCTATCTATCTATCTATCTATCTATCTATCTATCTATCTATCTTAGAAGCTGTCATTTTGAAGTGCCATGCTCACTTCTTTTATACTTCCCATCTTTGAATGCGACTCTTCACGGGCCTCCTACACATTTATTCCTCATGCGTCTGACACTCGCCACTTTTCCTTTTGATTGCATCACCAGAGCCAAGCTGACCAATCACACCAAAGCCAAGCTGACCAATCATACCAAAGCCAAACAGACCAATCACATCAGAGCCAAGCTGACCAATCAAACCAAAGCCAAGCTGACCAATCATACCAAAGCCAAGCTGACCAATCATACTAAAGCCAAGCAGACCAATCACATTGCTCTAAAGGACCGGGCACACACACATACCTTAGTGTTTATACGTTTACCTCTCTTTCCTATTAATACAATTGGCCTCTATGAATGTCTGATAGCCATTATCGACCATCTCCTGTCTCCTAATACTGCTGCACTCCACATGCTCCTTCTCCTTGACCTTTGTGTAGCTTCAGATGCTGAAAATCATCACACATTTCATACCAATCTCTCTTTGCTTGGCATTTTTGGCACAGCCCTTATGATTCATATTGTTTTCTATTTACTTCCATTGCTCCCAACCTCTTCCTCTCTCTATTTTCACTATTAGACTCATATTTTTTCATGTATTTAAAAGCATAACAACAAACATTTCAGAAGCTCTTTTGTTTAGCCAGGCAGCCTGCAACACAAAGGTTGGCCTCACCAACATCATTAAACCTGACCCCAAACTTGATAAGCTAGCTATTTGGGAAAAGGAGCCAAGTCTTACATTTCTCTAAAAGGGAGTATGGAACTGTATGGGGGTGGGACAGTTCAGCTGAAGGGATGATGCCACATTCCCCCCTCCTCATAGCCACTTGGCCTGTATGTGCGTCTTCTGTCATTGAGCTCTGTCGTATAGCTCTCTTTCAGCTGGTGTCTTGTTTGGTTATTTTGATCTGTGAACCAGTTCTGTTCCTGTCTTTGCAGTTGGCCTTCAGCCCGTTCCAACCTACACATTCTGGAATTGTCTTTGTATTGCCTACTCACTGCCTTGTTCCTGAATACCTTTATCTGTTTTGCTGTAGCATGTTTTTAATACTGTACATTTCGTGATCATAGTTTTTAATGTTGCAGGAGTGAGAACTACAAGGTCAAGTCCATTCTGTACTTTGGCCACTTGTTGCTCTTCAGGGCCTGGATGACCTTCAGTCCTTACAGAAAGCCACAGTCCCAAGGTCAGGGAGGTGGGTCTGAGCTGCAAGGATTGTTAAAGTTGCAGTGATTTAGCAAATAAAGGGTGCAGTATGAAATAACCTACATTGTGACTTTATGAAATACAAATTTACTTTACACACATTTACCAATAAACATACTTGAAAGCTCTGTTTCACTTACCAGTTCAATGTAATATGAAAACATGACGAGAGTTTCTTCCATGGGAAGTTTATGAAAATTCCAAAGAAAAAAAAAACGGCTGCTTAAAACAATATTTACTGCAGTATTCCAGAGGCAACTGATACGTTCTGATAAATCCTGCAGTGCTAAAAATAAAGCAGGGCGACTGTGGACTGTACATACTGTACGCTTATTGTTCAAACCTCAAGGCTGTACTTTACTGACCTTTGGAGAGGATTAGCCACTTCAGTAGGTAACGTACATCTAAAGACGTGGTGTACATACTGAGCAGAAAAGAGTAATAAAAAGTTAAAATCTCACCACAATGTACTCAGCCTTTGTCTTTCTCACATTTCTGAACTCTATAAAACTAAAACTGAGTAAGATGACACTGGGGTGGCACTGTGGTTAACGCTGCTGGCTCACAGCTCAGTGGTTTGAGGCCTGACCCTGGCGCTGTCTGCCATGAAGTTGGCACATTAACCCTTTCAGTCCTGGATTTTCTGTTTTTATGGGAAAAATTATTTTGTGAGATATTCTACCTTTGGAGTGTCTAGAATGCTCAAAAATGAAAAAACAAAAAAAAAATTATCACTATTATTATACAATAGTTGCCAGATACTTCAATCTTCTTGAGGAAATAAAATTGGAAGTGGAGCTACTTACTATGAGGTGCACACAGTCTGGAAGCCTCCATTTTCACTTCCGTGTTTCCCGGACTGTATGCCAGTCTGCGCTAACAGTAGCACACGCCTGGTTCCAATGGCTGCAAACGTATCTGCGCTTTACAAAAATGGCTACATATTTATGTACTAGTAATAGGATGTCAGGGCCGAAAGGGTTAAATCGATGGCTGTCCATTTTTTTTAAGTACTTCTAACCCCCCACAAAAATCCCAAAGACTTCTGTCCGAGGGTAATAACTGACAACTGCACGTTTCCCATGTGTGACTAGATGTGTGTCAGTATTCCCTGAGGGTCTTGTCCAGGGTGATTTCCTACTGCCAGGATCGGCTGGGGCTCCCACCACCCTAAAGATAATTAAGTGGGCCTCAGGATGGATGGATGGATGGATTAAAAATACCCCATCTGGTGAAATGAAATGAGACACGCAGATGAAAAAGTTACATAGCCTGTAGTTGCAAACATCAGCTACTGTGGTCCACTGTATCATCTGTGCTGATCTTTCTCATACTTCAGTTTCTTTTCAGTGGAGTGGTAAATTAAATTTACTTTAATGGACATCTTTTGTAATATCCAGATATATATTGTCAAAAAGGGCGGCTGCTGCCTCGCAGTTAGGAGACTCAGGTTCGCTTCCCGGGTCCTCCCTGTGTGGAGTTTGCATGTTCTCCCTGCGTCTTCGTGGGTTTCCTCCCACAGTCCAAAGACATGCAGGTTAGGTACATTGGCGATCCTAAATTGTCCTTAGTGTGTGCTTGGTGTATGGGTGTGTGTGTGTGCCCTGTGGTGGGCTGGCACCCTGTCCAGGGTTTGTTTCCTGCCTTGCACCCTGTGGTTGGCTGGGATTGGCTCCAGTAGACCCCTGTTACCCTGTAGTTACGATATAGCAGGTTGGATAATGGATGGATTGGATATTGTCAAATATCTGAGCATGGGTTTTGGAGAAGGGAAACATTGGTGATGACTAAGGGCAAATCACAGCTGATAGCCATTTCTCTGTTTCCACTGTTAGAATGGAGAAGAAGTCAAGTCAAGGCCTACTGACATCACTTCTGCCCTGCCTCTGCAAGTTCTGCCCCTTCTGGTGCCAATCTTATACAGTGGATTGAGAAAGTATTCAGACTCCCTCACGTTCTGCACACTTTATTGTGAGGTTGCATTTAATTTCAAATCAATACATCTGTCATTTTTGCTCATCAATCGACACTCAATAACCTATAATGACCAAGTGAAAACATGTTTTCATTAAGGCTTGCAAATTTATTACAAATTAAAAACTAAAATCTTTCATTCCTTGAAGAATTCAGATCCTTAATTCTGTTCTTTATAGTAGCCATTTTGGTCAGCCTCAAGTTTTCTCAGGGAAGTCTCTGCAAGCATTCCACACCTGGATTTGAGGAGTTTATCCCTCTCTTCCTGGCAGATCCTCTCATGCTCTGTCAGATTGGATGCAAGTGTCTGTAAGCTGGCATCTTTAAGTCCCCCATGCATGTTCTATGGGATTAAAGTCTGGGCTTTGGCTGGGTCAATCAAGGACCCTCACCGACTTGTCCTGAAGCCACTCCAGTGTTGTCTTGGCTGTATGCATCAGGTCATTGTTATGCTGGAAATTGAACCGTCACTCCAGTCTGAGGTCACATGCCCTCTGGAGCAGGCTTAATTCAAGGACCTCTTTGTGTTTGGCTGCATTTATCCTTCCCTCAGTATTGACCACTCTCCCTCTCCCCATGCCATGATGCTGCCACCATCATGTTTCATCGTAAGGATGGTTTGTGGCAGGTAATGAGCAGTGCCTGGTCATCACCAGACATAATGCTTGGATTTCTGGCTAATGACTTCAATTTTTGCCTCTTTTGCTCATGTTCTCAGAGTCCTCCAAGCGGGCCGTCATATGCCTTTTACTCAAGAGTGGCTTCTGTCTAGCCACTCTTCCATAAAAGTATAATTGATGGAGGGCTTTCAAGATGGTTGACCTTCCAGCAGGATCACCCATCTCAACAAAGGACTGCTAAAGGTCTGTTAGAGTGAGTATCAGGTTTTCAGTCGTGTCCCTGACCAAGGCCCTTCTTGCCCAGTTACTTAGTTGGACAGGGTGGCCAACTCTAAGAAGAGTCCTGATGGTTCCAAACATCTTCCATTTCTCAATAATGGGGGCTACTATGCACATTGGACCATTCAAAACTTTAAAATGTTTTATTAACAACAATAATAATAATAATAATAATACATTACATTTATATAGAACTTTTCTAACCTACTCAAAACACTTTGCACAGACAGTAAGGAGCCACTTCAACCACCATCAATGTGTAGCATCCACCTGGATGATGTGGTGGCAGCCATTGTCAGTATGCTCACCACACATTAGCTGTTAGGTGCTGAAGGGGTGACAGAGATAGTTACCAGGTTAGAGATGGGTGATAATTAGGGGCCAGAATGACTAGGCCTTGGGTGGGCCTGGACATTAGGAAACACCCTACTCTTTTCTAAAGATCTCCAAGGGTCTTTATTATCACTGAGAGTCAGGACCTCAATTTTACTTCTCATCCTGAAGGACAGTGCCAATTTTTACCGCAGTGTCCCTGTCATTACACTTGGCATTGGGATCCACACACAAACCACAGGGTAAGTGCCTCCGGATGGCCTGACCAATACCTCTTCCAGCAGTAACCCAACCTTTTCCTAGATGGCTTCCCATCCAAGTACTGGCCAGACCCAAACATGCTTAGCTTGAGGTAGATAACCTGTTCTGAAGCAGAGGTGGTATACACTTGACACTAATCTATGCCTCCCCACAATTCAATCACAGAGGTCTACAGAGAGTTCCTTGGACTTCATGGTTTGGATTTTGTCCTGACATGCAGTGTGAATCGTGGGACCTTCTATGCACAGGTACACGTGTGCCTTTCTAGCCAATGTCTAATCAGTTCAGTTTGCCACAGATGGACTCCAGTAAAGTTACAGAAACATCTCAAGAAGAATTACAGCAAATAGAGACACCTGGGCACAATTTGGAGTGCCACATAAAAGAGTAGAAATACTTCTATGAATGAGAAATTTCAGTTTTTGCTTTTTAATGAATCTGCAAATCTTTCTGAAAACATGTCTTCACTTTGTCATTGCGGTTAATCGAGTGTAGATGGAGTGGCAAAAATGGCAAATCTATCCATTCAAATTGAAACCTACAACAGAATAAAGTGTGCAGAAAATGAAGAGGCTGACTGTTTTCTGAATCCACTGAATATGTTTGTACTCACAAAGCTATAGCATTGGAAAGGTTTTATGGATGTTTATATAACAGAACCGCAGGCGCAGTCGCTTAGTGAAAACCTGTTTCTGCCACATTTGTTAGAAAGAAAGAAAGTACAGGAATGTAACATTTCAAGTATGTAACATGAGATTGTTTCATCCAAACAAGTGAAAGTTTGTATGTTATCACATCAATCTCATGTCAGGGGCCATGAGAGTAGAAAGAGCAGCTGCACCTCCTGAAAAAATCAGCTAATTAAAGTCACATTAATATTTGACGCTGCTGCACACCATACATTGCATTCGCTTAATAAATAAGTGCAGCTCTATACAAGTTTGAAACTTTGCGTAGTTTGATAATCTCTGTGTATTCCGTCCATTCGACCATCTGTTTGTTAACTTTTCCAATAAGGAGACCAAGGTTTGCGTCCCCGGGTCCCCACTGCATGGAGTTTGCTTGTTCTTTCTGTGTTTGCATGGGTTTCCTCCAGCTAGTCTGGTTTCCACCCACATTTAGGTGGACTGGCAATGCAAAATTGGCCCCTAGTGTGTGTGTGTGTCTTCCCTGAGTTTGTCCAGGACGCCAGGAATTGGCTCTGCCTTGTGCTGATGCTTGCTGGTATTGACTCCAGATGCCCCATGACCATACACTGGATAAGTGGGCTTGGAAGATGAATGGATGGATGGATGACAATTGCAACAGACTCTTGGTGTGGACCTCCAGAGATGTTCTGCATTGAGGAGGTTGTCACTTTTCATGATATGTCAACACCTGTGGTTAAGATTAGGGTTGGGGGAAGGAGTAATCGGACTCAAGGCAAGTTAACCATGTGACAAAAAGCTGCAATCCAATTGGCTGCTGAGTGGAGCTACTGAATCTGGAGTGGAGCTGCGGAGGTCTGCAGCTGGACCCATCTTGACAATTCACTTATTCTGATGGCCTGACCTTCACTGAATATTGACCAAGGCTTCTTAATTCTTTTTCCTGGTGTACCACCTCCAGTAATTGAAACATTTAGGGGTCCTGGCATATTTTGAGCTCTTACTGGACACAACTAAAGGTGGTATTTCTTTAACTCTTCCACAACCCCTACACAATTGTACTTGGTGATTTTAACAAGGGATTACAGACAGTTCTTTGTGTCAGTGTGTGTCTTTTCACTTTTCTTTTTTTGTACCAAATGCTTTTTTATTTAATTATTTTAAGTATAAAAACAGCTTCATATGGAATAAAAATTGATTCGTATTGCTCTGTTTTTTTCTTGTTGTGTGCAGGCTGAATGCCAAGTTCCTTTCGTGAGATTATTTTGTAGCATACTGCTCTATTGCTGTGTTAATCTAATTTGTTTGACTGAGTTGTATTCTGTTGTAAGGTTTTATCCTCAAATCAAGGGAAAAAAGGAAAACCTAAAATTTAACTCACAAGTTACATTACTTCAAGATAAAAAAATATCTGATAAACGCTTCCAAGTCAAAATGAAAGCTGCGCCAGTTTTAAAAACTTTAAACACATTTCTGCAAGTAACTGAACTTTGGTGACTCTGCTGATGATTAATATTAATCAATGAATGAATTAATATTGGATAGTGGCACAGCACCTATGGCTGTAAGCACTAAAGAAGGATGAGAAAATAGATAATAAACTTCTACGCTTACATGCCTCTACAGTATATACATTAAACTTATATGCTTAAATGCTTGTTGTATATATATATATATATATATATATATATATATATATATATATATATATATATATATATATATATATATACTGCTCAAAAAAATTAAAGGACCACTTCTTAATGGTTGATCTAGTCAGTTAAGTAGCAGAGGGGCTTGTTCATCAGTTTCAGCTGCTTTGGTGCACTAGAGGGGCAACACTGAGATGACCCCCAAAACAGGAATGAATGGTTTAACAGGTGGAGTGAGGTCACTGACATTTTTCCCTCCTCATCTATTTTGTTACTCATTTTGCATTTGTCTACAGTCAGTGTCACTACTGGTAGCATGAGGCCATACCTGGACCCTACAGAAGTGGCACAGGTAGTCCAACTTCTCCAGGATGGCACATCAATACGTAGCATTGCCAGAAGGTTTGCTGTGTCTCTCAGCACAGTCTCAAGGGCATGGCGGAGATTCCAGGAGACAGACAGGCAGTTCCTCTAGGAGGGCTGGACAGGGCCCCTCGTAGAAGGTCCTTAACCCATCAGCAGGACCCACTGGCATCTGCTCCTTTGGGCAAAGAGGAACAGGATGAGCACTGGCAGAGCCTACAAAATGACCTCCAGCAGGCAGGCAGAACACTGGTGTGAATGTCTCTGACCAAAGAATCAGAAACAGACTTCATGAGGGAGGCCTGAAGGTGCGACGTCCTCTAGTGGGCACCGTGGAGCTCAATTGGCATTTGCCATAGAATACCAGAATTGGCAGGTCCACCATTGGTGGGCGCCCTGTGCTTTTCACAGATGAGAGCAGGTTCACCCTGAGCACATGTGACAGACGTGAAAGGGTGTGGAGAAGCCGTGGAGAACATTATGCTGCCTGTAACATCGTTCAGCATGACTGGTTTGGTGGGGGTCAGTGATGGTCTGGGGAGGCATATCCATGGAGGGATGCAGACACCTCTACAGGCTAGACAACAGCACTGCAGGACTGCCATTAGGTATCAGGATGAAATCCTTGGACCCATTGTCAGACCCTATGCTGGTGCAGTGGCTCCTGGGTTCCTCCTGGTGCACGACAATGCCCGGCCTCATGTGGCGACAGTATACAGGCAGTTAACAGGAACAGCACTTAACCTTAGAAGCTCTCTTTTTCAAAAAAGAAAACAACATTGACCTTGGCATGTGTTTCCCGGGTAGACTCGATCCTAACACTAACTGATTCTAGGAATTGGGGTGTGAGGGGAAGCCTAACCCTAACCCTCAGACCCCATGTGAGCAGTGAGAGACTTTGAATTTGGAGAACAGGAGAGGAGAATGAAGTGAAGTAGTGCAGAAGGAGCACTGTGGGACAGACTGGTGGAATATCAGTGCAGCCCATCACGGATGGAGACAAAGGTTTGTGTGACTAAGAATCATTTTAAAGCCCATTTTTTCCCTTTTTTTGATGTATTCCCTGTATTGTAAAACAGACTGAGAATTGCTGGTATAGACCATTTTGTCAAACTAGGAAGACCAAAACTTCACCTGTTCATAGAGGGGGCTAACCATGAAAAAAGTAAAAAAAATCCTTACTTTTCCGTAATGAGGTGAAACTCTAGATCACAAAAAGTCAAATGCTTTTCATAAAGGAAATATTGTTAAGAGTGTCCAGAAATCAATTCAAATAAGTAATAGGAGGTTTTGGACAGGAGGCATGATGGCGCAGTGGTAGCGCTGCTGCCTCGTAGTAAGGACATCCGTCTGGGTTCACTTCCCGGGTCCTCCCTGCGTGGAGTTTGCCTGTTCTCCCCGTGTCTGCGTGGGTTTCCTCCCACAGTCCAAAGACATGCAGGTTAGGTGCATTGGTGAGTCTAAATTGTGCTTGGTGTGTGCTTGGTGTGTGTGTCTGCCCTGCGGTGGGCTAGCATCCTGCCCGGGGTTTGTTTCCTGCCTTGCGCCCTGGATTTGGCTCCAGCTGATTTCCGTGACCCTGTAGTTAGGATATAGCGGGTTGGATAATGGATGGACAGAGGTTTTGGAGATCACTGAGCTTGACTCTTAGTTAATAAAGTAACTACTTACTCATAACAGGGTCCCACAATTTTCTTTATTATAGGAGATAGCGCAGGTTTCTTTCTAAAATGATGTTGCCTATTCTGAGCTTGTTGAAGAGTTTCAAATTTAAAAGGTTGGACCAGGAAGACCTAAAAAATAAATAAAGAAAAATGTAACAAAAAGCACGAATGTCGATAATCATAAACAAAACTGAGCAGTAGAGTGTTGTACTGTGTTAGCCATAGGTTGATACAGGAGAAGGTAGGGTGAAATGACACCCGTTATTGGCTAACTAAATACATTACAAATGCAAGCTTTAGCTGCCTGATGAAGGGGCCTTAGCTGCCTCGAAAGCTTGCATTTTTAATCTCTTTAGTTAGCCAATAAAAGGTGTCATTTCACCCTACCTTCTCCTGTATCAAACAAAATTGAGTGAATAGTGTTAATCATTTTTAAGTCTAGTTTTAGCTTTCTTTTATATAACATTTTCATTTCAGAATTCCCTTGTAAATGTTTGCCTTTGTAAAACTGGCATGCATTTGTTAGAGTTTGGCATAAAATACGAAATTTCCAGACGTTTGGTGAAAGTGCTGCACTTGAATTGTAATAGAAGAGCCAAGGGAAATTCAAATATGCTAAGAATTACAGGAACTCTTTCCTAATATGAGACAAAGGGGAAATGACTAACCAGAAATCCAGATATGAAACAATAAAAATATAAAGACCTGATCTGAATGAACTGTAGAGCAGGAGCAGGAGGGCAAGAGTGATAAAAGTGTTTAGTACAACTGACATGGGTAACTTGCCAGCAGCAAATATACAGAATGGAAAAACAAAAAATGTCCAGTCTGATGATAAGAAGGTACACGCAGGACACAGTCCTGAGCAGGAACTGAAAGCGGCCTTATTAAGGATTTTATTACCACACAATCTGTTTGGGTCACACCATTATTCAAGTCAACATTGCTGATCAGGGAGGTGTGGATTCATGGATTTCTGTTAATTTCCAGCTTTTATTGTTGTAAGAGAATAGACAGACCATGATGAAGAGTTAGGGCAGCACCCTGGTGACTCCATATCACTGGAAGGCAGCAATGCAAAAGAAAACAAGCAGTAATTGCAAAAAAGTCATTTCAGAGACGAGTCCCATTGTGAACTGTTTTTAATATAACTGAACTTCTGGTCATAAGTCCTTCCGGCAGGAAGAGGTGGGTTCAGGAGGACAGACACCAGATGTGACGTCAGGAGTGTTACAGCTGTCAATCATCCTGTCTGCAGAGGGAGGCAGAGAAAAGGCATTAGAGCACAGCGCCAACCCCTGGAGTGGCGGGGAATTACAATGGCCAGAGCCCTTAAGCTGTCACCTATGTGCATGTGCGTGACATTGTATAAATATTTGCAGCCCAATAATTGAAGTGAAAATGTTGTAGTTTTTTTTTATCTCTGTGGAGTCGCTTTTATAATCCATAGCCATTTTTAATTCTAGATAAATGATGTTACATTAGAACATTGAAAACATTGTGACAAGAACAGGCCATTCATCCAAACATGCTTGTCCATTATGTTCACTGAGATTGTCCAAAATAACATCAAGTCGAGATTTGAAGGTCTCTAAAGTTTTGCACTACTTGGTCACTTATTCCATGTATCTATGGTTCTTTGCGAGCAGAAAAACTTTCTAACATTTTGCGCAATATGTTCCCTTAACAAGTTTCCAACCCTGTTACTATGTTCTTGTTGAAAAATGTATTTTAAAGTGACTGCTGGGATAATTCTTTTCATAATTTAAAACACTTCAGTCATGTCATCTCTTAATCGCCATTTGCTTAGACTGAAATGGTTCAACTCCTTCAGCTTGTCCTCATAGCTCAGACCTCTCAGTCCTGAAATCAGCCCCGGCGCTCTGCTCTGGACTTTCTCCGACATCTGAGTTTAAGACGGGTTTGTTGATGTATTTATATGGATGCCCTGAAAGAGGTACGTGTCATGCATGCTCGTTGGAGGATCTGTCAAGGTGTGTAATAACCCACAGGGATGAGAGGTGGTGCTGTCGCTAACATTGTGAGGGTACCTGACTCCGCACCTTCCAGTTCCCCATCCATAAGAATCCTGGATTCCCGGAAGGAGGCGTCATTTTATACAATAGCGACTTTGCAAGAAGAATTTTGTTTTTATTGATTCCTTTACATTTGTACTAATTATATATCTATGTTATAGGAAAAAGTAGGGTGAAATGACACCTTTTATTGGCTAACTAAATAGATTAGAAATGCAAGCTTTCGAGGCAGCTAAGGCCCCTTCGTCAGGTAAGGTGTAACCTGATGAAGGGGCCTTAGCTGCCTTGAAAGCTTGCATTTCTAATCTATTTAGTTAGCCAGTAAAAAGTGTCATTTCACCCTACTTTTTTCTGTATCAATCTATGGCTAACACGGTACAACACTCTACTGCTATGGATATCTATGTTATGTAAGTGTGCATGGATTTTTTGTTGCTTATTTATTATTATTCTTTCCTAATTTGAATTTGTTTTACTTATCTTGTAACTATTTCTTTGACATCTCATGAAACACTTTGTGTTACATTGTTTGTATGAAGATGTGCTACAGAAATAAATAAATGTTGTTGTTGTTGTTGTAAGTGACATATAAAATTTAAATTGATTGAGATTATATATACAGACAAATAATATACTGATTACAATAAATAATGCCCTCCATCACCTCTTATACTCAAAGGCTCTTGTAAGTTCGACTTTCCTTCAAATTTTGATCAAAGAATTAAAATTCTTGTAAGATTTGTTGAGTCGACGGAATTATTGCAAGGTTATTTGGATACATTAGTGAATGAACAAAGGATTTTGGGTCTTTATACACATTGTGGCAGATGGCCGGGGCCCTTGCCTAGCTGGGACGCCCCTCTGATGGAAGGACCGGGGGAAAGGACACGTTCATGGCAATACCTCCCCCGGAAACACGAGAGGGCAAACCCCCTGGATTACATCAGGGCCATGGGTTTGGAGCTTAGAAGCTTAACCATGTTGGGGCCTGTGGGCACTGCCAGAGGGCACCTGGAAAGTTCCGGAACCCTGGACTGCAGCACTTCCGCCACACCCGGAAGTGCTGCCAGAAGAGGATCCGGGAACACATGGAGCACTTTCAGGGGGTCCTTACAGCACTTCCGCCACACCTGTAAGTGCTGCCGGAAGATGATTGGAGAGCACCTGGAGCACTTCCTGGGTGCAGTATAAAAGAGGCCACCTCACTCCAGTCAAGGAGCCAGAGTCGGGAAGTGGAGGAGAAAGCTTGCTGGGAGAGGAGTGGAGGCGGCAAAGAAAAAGAGAAGGAAGAAAAGAGAGAGAGAGAGAAGGGACTGAGCAGTATTGTTGTGCTGGATAATTGTGTACTGTGCTCTGAAGTCGGGAGCGGAAAATAGAGCTGCTCCACAAAGAAATAAAGAGTGTGGTGTTCTGCACTTGTGTGTCTCTGTGCCTGTCTGTGTCCGGGTTTGGAGAGCTGTACATCCCCATGGCTTTCACAACATGTATGTGTAAACCCTATTTTACTAGAGTTAAGAAAAGCTAAAATTTCTTTCTTTCTTTCTTTCTTTCTTTCTTTCTTTCTTTCTTTCTTTCTTTCTTTCTTTCTTTCTTTCTTTCTTCACCTGACCTTGTGGCAGTGCTCGTTGACGTGGCGTCACAGGTAGAGTCTCTGAGACTTGGCAAGCACGAGGCACCGCTGATTAGACATTGACGGTCCTGCTTTTTGTCTACTGAACATGGAAACTAAAGGCGTGAATAAAGTTTAAACATGAACTAAACACGAGAGTTTCAGCTTTGTGTAACTGCAGCACCTCTAACCAGAAGCCACTTACCTAAAACATTAACTTGCTGTTTACCCAATGTTATTGACTCAGTCTATAACTCTGACACAGGTTCAACAATAATGATTGTCTGATATCAGTAGCTGCTTCATGGATTATATTGGGTTTTTCAAAAATATCAGTAGTTCTTGCTACAGTATATTAGTGGTTTCAGAAACCCCCCTCCCTGCTAGACGTACATTTCTACACTTGAGTATCACTGATCAGATTGTCTCTTTCAGCTGGAACAGGAATGTTACTTGGAATGTTTTATCCACTTTCTTTTGCAATCAGTTGTTGTTTCAGCACATTTCTGGCCTATTTATTTATCTGTCAAGCAGTCTGTTTAATCCGCTGGTTTACGAGAAATCAGTTCCTTATGAGCAAAACAGTGTGTGACACACAGATAGTAATTTATGTCAACACATCGCCCTGATTCATTCAAGCCAATTGCCTGTAGTTTTCAGGGGTCTCCTCCTACAGTTTTGTGCTTGCTGTTAGGCTGAATGGAAATGCTAAATGGACACAGTGTGGGGATGTTTGTGAATGTGCCTCCCAGTAAATGTGCAGGTCGGGCTCTAACTGCCATTAAATGAAAAGACAGGAATATAAAATGAGTTTTATTATATTTATTTTATTATGCTGTGTTTTTCCAGAATGTCCACAAGTCATTCCAATCAAGTGCTGATTGCTGTATGGGATAGCGTCTCCCTCTACATCACCCTGTCCTAGAAAAAGAGAACTCAGAAATTCAGTTAAGGGAGAGTAAAACTCAAATGGCACGGTGCATAGTGTTGTTCAGCTCTGAACGAATTCTGGACTGAGGTGTCATCTATTGGGTGTTTACGTTGTAAGATAAGAAGCAGACATGAGAAAGGTTTAGGACACATAAAGAAATAAATCAAAAAAGAGATGATCTTTTTACAAAGACAGCCATAATGTCTTTTCAGATGGGAATCCGATGCAGAACTAACTCAAACATGGCTGACCTTCTGGTCATATGGGACTCAGGAAACGACGTCAGCCGTAGAATGGCTGTCAATCTTCCATTATGCAGAGGGAGGAAGAGGGAAGGAGGCAAACCCCTGGTTTGGTGGTTAATTACCATAACCAGAGCCCTTAAGCTGCTTCCCAAGCACACACGCGTGACGTGTTCTCCTTGTGCTGAGGTAGATTGACACTTGGCAAGGCTGATTAAAATCCTTTTTTTTTTTGGTGAGGGGGCATGGATGTTCCTTGGAGGGGTCTGAGTAAAACAAGTTAAATGTCTCTTTCAGTATTGCTGTCTGTACACTAAGAGGCTGGAATTATTGTAGCAAAGCTAATAATTACTTTGTGTTTTGTAACACTAGATGGCGCTGTACAAGCGATTAACCCGACGCACAGCCACTGACAACACAGGTAAAAAGCACCACAAAGTTGTTTTAGTTTCTTCTTTTTTGTACAGTGCTCTTCAAGCACCACCGTCACCAATAAACAGGCAAATAAATACAATATTAAACACAAGTAAATCCCAATTCTCTTCTCTACACCTCCCAGCAAGTTCTGTCCTCTACCTCCCAACTCTGGCTCGCTTGCTAGGTTCCCATCAGTACTTTAAATAGTCCTTGACCTGGAAGTGCTTCTGTCCTTCTGATCACGTGACTGGCTGGCACTTCTGGGTCTAATGAAGAACTGACATTTTCTTCAGCCTGGAAGTACTTCAGGGCTTCTGTCCTCATGACTACCTCATTCATACTTCTGGGCCATAAAGATAGTATGAGTACCCAGGTTCTACGAACAGCTCCCCCTGGCGGCACCCACGGCGCCAAACAGGGCTGAGAATCCGGAACTCCATGTCCCAGGATGCCCTGCAGGAATCCGGGGCACCGCTACACTCCAGGGGTGCTGCCATCTAGCATTCTGGGGGAGGCAGTGTCGGCAAGTAGGTGCCTACCCCCATCTTTCCATTCCATGGGCATCCCGGCTAGGTTAAGCTGCTGGCCCCTCCATCACAGTTTTCAGTTGTCCTGATTTTGTACGTTTATCAAGCTCTGCATAGTCAAGCAGCAGTTGCATTGCGGGTGTTTACTACTTAGCTCTATTAGGCTGGCATCACAATGCAGGACTTTAAGTCAGAGAACATGTCAGTCGCTGGACTGTAGTGTCACAGGAGCACACGGGTGATGGACTACACCACTTTCTAGTGACTTTTCAGCCTAGTTTAAAGCAGATCCTTATCACAATGGAGTTGTGGCAGCCACAAGTTGTCATCAAAGCTGTGTGTCCTCGCAGGTGACTGCAGCTTTACAGCACAACAGTGTTTCATGGAGTTCTCTGCTTCCCTTCATTTTGCCTAAATTTTCTCAAGATAATGTGGTCAGATTAGCGGAGCAGTATTCGAAATGAAAGGAATCAAAGTTTTCCTAAGTATTTATTTAAACTATAGAGGTAAGAGAAACATAAACGTTCATTTGCAGAAACTGTGTCATTCGTCTGCGACAACCAACATGCATGAATGCAATATTAGCAAGTTGTAAACGCTGTAAGAGCCCAGCCACTGAGTAAAATTAGTCATCAGGTTCACATTTGTGTTTATAAAACTGGCTTGACACGTGCAGTTTTATTCACATTTATTTTACTGGAAATTTCTAAGAGTAAACACTAACTGAAATGATGGGAAAGTTGAATCGATGTTGCAGTGCAAAAGAGGCTGGGAAAGTTAACCTGGCAGAGTTAACAATATTTATGTGAAAGGAGCTCAAGTAACAAGCAGCAAGCTGTTTCCCCACTCTCTGTGCGGTCTTGGATGTCATCAGTTTATTAATATACCGGTAACGGTGACTACACGATAACGTGCAGTGAATTCTCTTAACCTGAGCATTCCTAGTTGTCATACTCTCTCTGTACATTTAGCATTCATTTGCTCAGAGGTTGATGCGCTTGCTGTTTCCTGAGAAGCTCTTCTTGTCTCCACCCTAGTGGCCCGCTTCTTCTCTTCTTTCGTGGCATCTTTTCACATTAAAACTGATGAAGTCCATTTTTGTGTTGCAATTACTTAGTACGTTTTCTTTAATTTTTCACTTAAGCTGGCACTTAAGTCTTCAATCCGCCTCAAGAATGATTTAAGATATGAAGAGGTAGGAGAAGGTGGTAAGGATGAGAATGCCACCTGTATGCATGTGCCGCACAGCTGCCCTGCTGGACTGCCGAGAGTTGATTCTACAATAAAATAAAATAAAAATAAAAGGAGGAATAACCTTGGAGGTCAATCATCATGCCGAAAGTGGATAGCAGACATCACGTAGTATGTTAGTACCAAATTTCAGGTCAATAGTTCAAACGGTTTGCGAGCTACTGGTGATTTAAAGTCCTGGACAGACAAATGAACAGCCATGGTAGCGTATTACAGTATATACAGTATAAAGATAGCACAAACTGATGTGCTTCTTGCAAACTAATTTGCATTAACATTAAAGAATTTACTGTAGATATTATTTGGAGTTTTGTTTCTGTAATTGCTGTTTTATGTCAACCAAATATACAATACTATCCACGCGACCAGTCAAAGTTATTTGATTTCCTCTGTATCCACTTGTGTCTGAACCTCTCCTGACTAGCGTTCCCTTTGTCGAGTCCATTCCCATAAAGCCCACTTCTTAGAAGCTGTCATTTTGAAGTGCCATGCTCACTTCTTTTATACTTCCCATCTTTGAATGCGACTCTTCACGGGCCTCCTACACATTTATTCCTCATGCGTCTGACACTCGCCACTTTTCCTTTTGATTGCATCACCAGAGCCAAGCTGACCAATCACACCAAAGCCAAGCTGACCAATCATACCAAAGCCAAACAGACCAATCACATCAGAGCCAAGCTGACCAATCAAACCAAAGCCAAGCTGACCAATCATACCAAAGCCAAGCTGACCAATCATACCAAAGCCAAGCAGACCAATCACATTGCTCTAAAGGACCAGGCACACACACATACCTTAGTGTTTATACGTTTACCTCTCTTTCCTATTAATACAATTGGCCTCTATGAATGTCCTTTTTTATATTTCACAGAAAATTTGCCCCCCAACCAAATTTCCTGTGGACGCCCAGTAGGGCAGCTCTTACAATGGTGAGTCCCTTCCTTGCACTATGGTGGCCAAGTTACTCTTTGGCTCAACACAACCCAAAAAAGCTATGACAGGCTTACGGTTAGGTATGTTTAGCTTTGGGAATTTAGGGTTGAGTTCCCTTATAATCCTCCCACCTGCCTGAACTCTTCACCAGCAAGTTAGTTTCCCAAGTGTTTATCTCTGGCTCTCACGGGTTAGGTTTAGATGGAGAGAGTTAGAAAGGTTTACTTTTTATGTTTCCATGAGGAACTTTGTCATTTTAATGGGGTTTTACAGTGTTGCCAGGCTGTTTTTTTGTGCCAAACTGAACTAGTTATAAAACAACTCAGATGAAAATATCTAATAGGTGGTGAGTGGCTTTTTTGAGCTCCTTAGAAAATATATCAAAACTGCAAAAAAAAAAAAAAAAAAAATCAGGAAACTTAAAACAAATACATTGATAATGTTGTTTCAAATGTCCATTCAAGCATTTTCTAACCTGGCTTGTCCAGTAATAATCCAATACAGAGGCACAGGGTTGTAGGGATCTGAAATCCACCCCAGCGGCATCAAATGCAAAGCAGGCTAAAGGTCAAGCTCAGTGACCCTGTAAAATCAAAAGAAAAGACAGAAAAGTCAAATTGTTACCATTTAGACACAAGAATAAATCACAGGTGTCACAATGTGGTGGGTTTAACAGAAGAATCTCTTAGGGAGTAAAAGGATCACATGCAGAACCAGATGTTTAAATATTTTTTTAAAACGTGTCTGTTAATTTGTTTTTGTTTGACCAAAGCGTACAAAATTTTGCAGAATCCACATCTGAACCCTGCACACTTTGTAGCAATTTAGTTGAAAATATGATTAGGTTGTTACTGTCTTGCTTTGGTGAAGCAGATGAGGAAGACAGCAACGCTATATGAAAGAATGAAAAGTTTAAATAGTTCAGAGGTGTTATTGATAAATATGAGAGATGACCAACAGGGAAAGAAGAAGCAAAAAACAAAAGAAGAAAAAGAGCAGAAAAGAAACAAATTAGTGTCAGTATTTGTACCCAGTGCCAGTGCTAGGTTATTTTGCGCTCTAGGCCAATCTTATTAGTGTGTTAACCATCTGTTTGGTAGCTAACCTGTGCAGCTGGTTTCCCCTCCTTGTGATCTGCGCTCTAAGCGAATGCCTGATACACCATAACGGCCATGACTGTACCTTGATTTATTCAAAAAATTGAATTGAGGAAAAAACAATAAAAAAGCATTTCTTCTCTGTGCTTACAGCCATATTTATGTCATAACTTAATATATGTTATACATACTGTAGATAGTGGAGGCTCTCTGGCTAAAGGATCTGCGCTGGTAACTGGATGATTACCGGTTTGAGCCACAAGGAATGCAACTCCACTGAGCCCTTAAGCAAGACTCTTAACCTGCAATTACCCCTCCGGGGGTCTATACAGATAGCTGACTCTGCATCTGACCCCAGTCTTCTCATTCGTTCTGTGTGTCTCTGGAGAGTAAGTTGGGTTAAGCAAAAAATGGCAACTTCCTAATGCAAGAAATTGTACGTATGTAGTGAATAAAGTGAATGGTCATTATTAATGTAAGTGTACAGTAAGCAGATTGGTGACAAGTGGTTTTGTGTCCTGAAAGGGGTCTCTAAAGGTCAGTCCACCATGCCACTTGAATACCACACAGTAAAATGTTAAATGAACTCTGACTCTGTTTAAACTGGTGGGACGCACTTACACACACTTAGCTGATTCTTGGGACCACAATCCTAATGCCAGGCAGGGGCTTCCTTTTGCTCTCACAACAGCCTCGATTCTTTGTGACATGGATATCTTGAGATGCTGGAAACATTCTTTTGAGATTCTGGTCCATGGTGACACAATGGCATCGTGAAATTTCTGCACGTTCTTGGTGCTAATGTCCTGTTTTTCCACATCCCAATGGTGTCTTATTGAATGTGAGCCATAGCAGTAGAGTGTTGTACCGTGTTAGCCATAGACTGATACAGGAGAAAGTAGGGTGAAATGACACCTTTTATTGGCTAACTAAATAGATTACAAATGCAAGCTTTCGAGGCAGCTAAGGCCCCTTCGTCACAAGCTTGCATTTGTAATTTATTTTGTTAGCCAGTAAAGGGTGTCATTTCACCCTACTTTCTCCTGAAATGTGATCCACAGACTGGGAACACCACTGAAGAACGCTGAACTCATTATCATGGTCATCAAACCAGTTTGCTTTGCGACATGGTGCTATCATAGTTGAAGCAGGCAATAGAAGATTGCCAAACTGTGATCATGAAGGGATGGGCGTGGTCAGCACCAATGATCAAATAGACTGTGACATTCAAACAATGATTGATTGGCATTAGTGGGCTCAAAATGTGTCAAGAAAACATTCCCAGCACCATTACACCATCACCTGCCTGGGCTGTTGACAAAGGTTGGATGTATGGGTTCATGCTGATTTTGCCAAATTTTGACCGTACCATCAGAATGTCTCAGCAGGAATTGAGATTCACCAGACCAGGCTAAATTTTTCCAGTCTTCAACTATCCAGTTTTGGGAACCCTGTGCCCACTGCAGCCTCAGTTTTCTGTTCAGGCTGACAGGAGTGGAGCCCGATGTGGTCTTCTGCTGTTTCAGCCCCTCTGCCTCAAGGTTCAACATGTTCCAAGATGTTCTCAGATGCTGGAAACATTCTTTTGAGATTCTGGTCCATGGTGACACAATGGCATCGTGAAATTTCTGCTCATCACAGTTATACATAACTAGCCGTCCCCTGCTGCTCCGCCCGCGTAATAGTGAAAGAGTACCGACTTTAAAAAGCAATAAACAAACAGGTATCGCTAGCCAAGCGGAGGCAAGGTTCACTCCTAAACACAGAGGTTGACCTACTGGAACGGAGGCTGGTGCGTGAGTGAGGAGGGCCCTGCCCGGCTCCCTACTCCTGACATCACGCTTCCCCCTCCCCGCCCTCCTCCCCTCGGCCCGCAGCTTCTCTCTCGGATTTGTGCAAATAAATCGTTACTGCAAGCGAACTACGATACTTAGTGCGATGAGAGAAGTTGCAAAATCAACCAGAATGTTCAAGCAAATTATAGAAAAAAACCTGATCTATTAATCCGTTAAGAAGTTTTCTCGTGAAAAGCAGACACACATACAGACGGACAGACAGATGTTGGATTTTGCATAAATATAGAGATGTTATCTGACTTACCATAGCCTTTCTATCAGCGTGCACCAGTCTGGCCATTCCTCTGTGATCTCTCTCATCAACATGGAATTTCTGCCAACAGCACAACTGCTCACTCAATGTTTTTCGTTTTTCACACCACTCTTGATAAACTCGAAATCCCAGGAGATCAGCAGTTATAGAAATACTCAAACCAGCCTGTCTGGCACCAACAGTCATGCCACGGTCAAAATCACTGACATCTCGTGTTTTCCCCATTCTGGCGTTTGATATCTGCATGATTTTAGGCATTGCGCTGCTGCCCCATGATTGACTGATTAGATAAGCAGACATAGAAGCGTCCCTACTCATTGAGTGTATAATATATTAATATATGTGTAAAATACCCAGGTTACTGACAAGTGGTTTTGTATGCTTACAGGGTCTACTAAGGGTCAGTTCACCATTTACTGTATTTTGAGTACCACACAGTGAAGTGTTTAATGAACTCTGAGTGTGTTAAAACTGTTGGGCTTTATTTACCCATCATATATAAAACTGTCCATACTCATCTTTACTGAAGAGGATCAGAGATTTAAAATCAAATTTGACATGGAGATATGGAAGGAACTGGAAAATGTTTTAAAGGACTTGAACTGGCTGGTGTGGGGAAGATTGTGTATTAGGGAGAGGAAGAACAAGGTGTCAGTCAGTCAGTCAAATAAGTCTGAGATCATAAAGTGCCCAGGTGGCAATGTTTTTTGGGACTGTAAATGGTACAAGCAGGGCCATCTTAATACATAGGCACACTGGGCAATTGCCCGGGGGCTCTACGAGCACAGGGGTCCCATGCTAATCTGTGTATGTTGTGACTTGCTGTCAATAAATAAATACTAGACTATACTAAACTATAAGTGTTTGTTATTATGTTATAAGTGGACATTGGCATTCGCCTCTGACTTAGTATCACGGTCACCTCTGCAATCTCGCGTGTCTGTATGTGTACGGATCTCACGCACTACACAACGGAACAATGTATATGTTAGCATCACTTCAACTCAATTCTCTGCAAAGGAATTTCGCAAATGTTTGTGTTGAACACTTGATTAATAATAAATAATTCATAGTAATTGCATACTGTGCCATCTCTGTCTGTATGGTTTACCAATTGAGTGTGTGTGGGTGTGTTTGTGTGTGTCCTGCGGTGGGTTGGCACCCTGCCCGGGATTGGTTCATGCCTTGTGCCCTGTGTTGGCTGGGATTGGCTCCAGCAGACCCCCGTGACCCTGTGTTCGGATTCAGCGGGTTGGAAAATGGATGGATGGATGATATTTATATGCTGAAATGTTTTTGTTTTTCAAGGCTCATGTTACATTGTTCAAATATTTGTTGATTAATCTTTGCTGTACACCATGTTTGTTTAATGTTTAAACACTGATTTTGTTGGAAGTACCAAAACAATAAATATACAGTATGTTTAATTTTATTGACCATTTACATTTTTATTCCTGTGAGTGGTTGTGTAGGTAGGGGCCCAAGTGTACTGCTTTGCCCGGGAGCCTATAATGCTGTTAAGACAGCCCTGGGTACAAGGAGTGTGGGCTGATGTGCATTGATTACTGGGAATGGTACAAAGTTCAGTCATCTTGTCTTAGCACAGCGGTTCTCAAACTGTGGGGTGTGCCCCCCTAGTAACAAAAACGTGGGTACGAATGCTGCCATATGTGGTGTAATTTCGCTATTCGTAGGAAAATTTTAAACTTGTAGCGGTGTATCGGCAGCAAAAAATATAGGAATACATTTTATTAGGATTTCAAAAAAACGTTAGGGGTGCGTGATTAAAACTGTTATGAAAACTCGGGTCGCAAATACTTAAAGGCTGAGAAACGCTGGGTTAGGAGTTAATCAAGAGAGGAGAGGAATTGGGGGAGAGCATAAGGTGTCTGAGTCAAGCCTTTTCGATGTGGATGATTATTAGTCTGGTAGATGAAGAGAATGTGGGATGTTAGGTGTATTCTCATATAGCGACCAGAGAGTTGAGGTGGAAGAGAATATTACAAAGCAGGTTTAGAGTGAGGATTCAAAGGTGCTAAGGAAAATTAGAAAAATGTTTAGTTATATGGGAATGGGGAAGAGGGGATTTACTGGGAGCTGACTTTTAAACAGGGATATATGTTTGAAAAGGGGATTTTGATGTCATTATTTGGAGAACAAGGATGTATGAGTTGTGAAAAGAGAAAATGGAAATACAAATACAGTTTGAAAATGAAAACTCTAGTTATACTGTACACTAGTGTTGGTTTGGCACTAGACTTTTGACTTGGACCTCAGTATCGGTACCAAACCAGTTCCGAAGCAAACAATGGATAACTCCAAAACCCCCCATCTTACTCCAGCTTCCCAGATGCACCACCTAATTTACTCGCCTCCCTGTTGCGCGATGTCATTGCGCCACACTATACACTGCTGCCCTCTTGAAAGGTTGAAGTCCTGCTTGCGTTGGAGCAATAGGGGTAGATGTCTCCCAAAAAGTGCTGATCGTGTTTAAGTGCACAGTGAGTGATTTGGGTGATTGGGAGGAAAACTGACATTTACATACGGTATGCAACATTGGTGAAATGCTAGAACCGTATCATTTTAAAATGTGGGTTTCTCAGCACTTTTCCAGTACAGTTATACCCTGAAACCCACACTGTATACTGGAATATACTCTGATATGATATTGATTATTATCTAATAGTAATGATAGGAAGAAAGGGGGGATATGAAAGGAAAACATTTTGCTGTTTTGTAGAATGTATTACATAAACTTACAAATAAGTAATTTATGGGGGTGTTTTTAGATAGATAGATAGATAGATAGATAGATAGATAGATAGATAGATAGATAGATAGATACTTTATTAATCCCAAGGGGAAATTCCCATACTCCAGCAGCAGCATACTGATAAAAACAATATTAAATTAAAGAGTGATAACAATGCAGGTATACAGACAGACAATATCTTTGTATAATGTTAACGTTTTAGTGCCATTAGGTAGGTTTAGGTGAGTTCCTTTTTTTTGTAGCACCTGCCTACTCTGAGTGGGAGCAGTGAGGGTCTTTTCTACCCTCACAGCACGTGAGGCGCAGGTTTGAAGTTCCTCCAGTTTTTGCTGAGGGTTTTGCACTGACGATTCCAGTTTCCTTCAATAACGAACTCATTATGCCTGGCATCCCGGCCTGGTCATGTCCTACTTCTTCTGCAGCAGCAAGGTCAGACGTTTATCTGGATTTAGGACGAGATTTTCCTTACGCTACTCTGATGCACCCCCGTGACCCTGTGTTCGGATTCAGCGGGTTGGAAAATGGATGGATGGATGGATACTCTAATGTTGTACTCTTATTTTATTTTTTATGTAAAAATGGGAAGTAAAGTGTTGCCTAATCACTCCATTCATCAACCCCGCTGTTTCAAAATGAGTGGCTTTGTTCGGATTTCTAGAACACCGCAATAATAAATTGTGAATTTCCCCTTGGGATTAATAAAGTATCTATCTATCTATCTATCTATCTATCTATCTATCTATCTATCTATCTATCTATCTATCTATCTATCTATCGAATATCACATGCGCCACTTGGCAGTCACACTAGCTATAAATTCGCTTGGTCTTAATGAGATTTACACTGTGTGTCCTTTTCCGCAAAAAAGCAAAAAGAAAACACAAAACCGAAAGTAAAATCTGAACAAGTACAGCGTACTTCGGGTGGTGCTCCTCAGTCTTTACCTTGACATCTTCGCGAAGAGCTCTTGACGGCGTGGCACTCGCCGATGGTCTGGCTGGCGACGCGAGCAGATCGGACGTCTTGTGCTGCGCAGCTGACTGGGCGGGTCGGGCGGCGCTGGCGAGCGACTGACTGCTTGGGCGCGAGCGTTGGGTGCGCGCGTACATCCACCGAAGCGGGAAATCTGCGCGCTCAGGTGCTTCGCGACTGGCATCCGGCGGCTCGGCGCTGACTCCTCCCTCTTTCATCCCCGGGGGTCTATTGCTGACTTTCGTGTTCTCCATCTGCAGAAGGAGGAAATAACTGTGAAGTGTCTCGGAACATGGCGGCAGGCAAGAACGTGGGCCTCTTGCGTTGGCTCTGCAGGCGTACCTGCCTGAGTCGGAATCTCTCCTGGCACCTTGGCTTTTCGAAGAGTGCGGGTCATCTACGGGGCGCGTATGGCGTGCCCAGTACGCAGATGCCAGTCAGCTGCGCGTCGCGCAGTTACACACAGCTCAAGAAACTTTCCGAGCAGGACCCGGACGCTTTCTGGGGTTCGCTGGCCAAGGAGGGCTTACTGTGGAGCAAACCGTTTGAGCAGGTCCGAAACTGCGACTTCACCACGGGCAAAATTAACTGGTTTGTTGGAGGCGAGCTCAATGTCACCGGTGAGTCTTATTGAATGGGACAGGGACTGGGATTTCTAACAGTGAGTGGGATGATAACTGGCTAAACTTGTAATGAACTCGTTAACTTTGTTATAGCAACTTACAGCAACGTGTGCGCAGTCGACTCGCCCTGATAAGCTTACATATGTTAAAATTCACATAACCGCTCTGTCAAGACGGTTGGATGCCGGAGCTAATCCCGGCAGCATCGTATGCGAGACAGAGACCATTCCTGGACGGAACGCCAGTCCATAGTGGGCCCAGTTAATGTAACGAAGTTAAGAATCGCAAATAATTGGAACCAACGCACCATTGGTCGATGAAGTGGTGAATTTACAAACTTCACATAGGTAGCCACCGATCGTGCAAGTTATTCGAAGTCGGGACGTGGCAGCAGCTGTTAAACTACCGTGTAATGAGGGAGTCACTTTATGATGATGATGATTATTATCTTTATTACTATTATTACTCTACAACTGTTGAACTGACATCGGTTATTAGGCTCCCAATGTCATTTGACACAGATCCAACTTTCCCTGTGAAATAGCGGAACACAATGCAGCGGGTCCTGGAAAACAATTCAGAGAATTGATTGGTTTGATTTCATTTAATCTCAGTTATGGGAATGACCTGAGATCATCACAGCACTTTTGATATCGAGGGCAGCACAGACGCTAAATACAATTACTCTGCAAGAAAATGCGTTCTAATGTGCGTGGATGTATTTCTTTAATAGTTTTTCTTGTTCTGGTTCAGTGAGAAGTTAAGCAAAATTAACCCTTTTATTGGCCAACTAGAAAGATTACAATATGCAAGCTTACGAGGCAACTCAGGCCCCTTCTTCAGGCAAGATGTAACGTAATGGATTCCAGCTAGCCTGAAGGAGGGGCCTGAGTTGCCTCAGAAGCTTGCGTATTGTAATCTTTCTAGTTAGCCAATAAAAGGGGTCATTTTGCTTAACGTCTCACTACATCCATAATGGCTAACACGGTTCAACACCCTACTACTATGTTCTGGTTAAGAAAGAATTTCAAAGCACTAACAGTTCTGCTTTTTCAGTGTACATATTTTTGGTTATTGCAGTTGGTATTTCTTGTTAATTATTGCTCTGGAGAGTGACAACCTTTTTTATGTTACTTAGAAAATAAGTAAGAGTTTCACTATCTTCTTTTGTAGTTGCAGGGTGATGTACCGTGTTGCCATTATGGATGCAATGAGAAGTGAAGCAAAATGAAGGCTTTTATTGGCCAGCTAAACAGATTACAATATGTAAGCTTTCAAGGCAAGTCAGGCTCCTTCTTCAGGCAACATGTAACATAATGGATTACATCTTGCCTTGAAAGCTTAAATATTGTAATCTGTTTAGTTAGCCAATAAAAGGGGTCATTTTGCTTAACGTCTCACTACATCCATAATGGCTAACAAGATACAACACCCTGATTCTATGTTCTGGTTTAGAAAGAATTTCACAGGACTAACAATTCTGCTTTTTCAGTGTATATTTTTTTTGGCTCTTGCAGTTGGTATTTCTTGTTAATTATTGTGCTGGAGAGTGGCAACATTTTTTATATCTTCTTTTGTAGTTGCATGGTGATGTATAGTGGGTCCATCAGCTGAAGCCCAAATTGGTCTTGGACTTCTTGGCTCTTTCTCTGTCTTTTGCAAACCTCAAGTCCGTAATCTTGGTGTTATCTTTGACAGTAACCTCTCTTTTGAGAAACAGATAAATTCTGTAGTCAAGAGTTGCTTTTTCCAGCTTCGTCTTTTAGGTAAGATCAAGCCTTTTTTTATCTTCTAGGGGTCTTGAGAAAGCTACTCATGCTTTTATCTTTACTCGCCTTGATTACTGCAACTCGCTGTATTCTGGGATTAGCAAATCCCTGATACGCAGGTTACAGTTGGTCCAGAATGCTGCCGCTTGCTTTCTGGTTGGGGCAAGAAAGTCTGATTCTGTTTCTCCAATATTAGCTTCTTTACACTGGCTGCCTGTCAGTTTTCGAATTGATTTTCAAATCTTGTTGCTAGTTTTTAAATCTTTACATGGGCATGCTCCTGCCTATTTATCTGAATTGTGTGCTTTACACAGCCATCTAGAGTGCTTAGATCTTCTGGTCAATTGTCTCTTGTTGTCCCTCATACCATGTGTAAAACTAAGGGGGACAGACAGGGCTTTGGCAGCCTCACCAGTGGAACTCGTTACCTCATCACATAAAGGAGTCGTCTACAATTCAAAACGAGATTAAAGACTCATTTCTATTCACTTGCTTTCCGTGACCTTCAGTAATACTGATGGTTTCCTCATTGTGATTATGTAATCTTGCTTCTATTTGTTATGTATTTTATTGTATGTTCCTTTATTTTATTTCTATTTATGTTATTGATGTTAATTGTATGTTTTTTTTCTTCTTTTATTGTAAAGCACTTTGGTCACAGCATTCCTATGTTGTTTTAAATGTATTATATAAATAAATTGACATGTACCGTGTTGGCCATTATGGATGCAATGAGAAGGGAAGCAAAATGACAGCTTTTATTGGCCAACGAAACAGATTATAATATGCAAGCTATCAATGCAGCTCGGCTTCTTCTTAAGGCAAGTTGTAGTACAGAAACTGGAGTCCCCTGTGTTTATATATAAACTAGGAAAGAAACATCTATCCATCCATCCATTATCCAACCTGCTATATCCTAACTACAGGGTCACGGGGGTCTGCTGGAGCCAATCCCAGCCAGCACAGGGCACAAGGCAGGAACAAATCCCAGGCAGGGTGCCAGCCCACCACAGGGCACACACACACACCCACACAACAAGTACAACTAGGGACAATTTAGGATCACCAATCCACCTAACCTGTATGTCTCTGGGAGGAAATCGGAGCACCCAGAGGAAACCCACGCAGACACGAGGAGAACATGCAAACAGGAAAGAAACAGCATTCAGAAATATGTTTTCATATTGGGTTATCTTCAGTGTCAATAATTAACAGAGCTCTCCAGGCTGAGATTCATTTAGCAGGAGAGGAGAACAATGTATGGTCAAGATCTTCTGATAAGATAACTGTCTGACAAAGTCTTTTGACGATTTTGATGAGTTTTCCTTACAATGTGAATCTGTAATCAAATCGACTGGGTCAGGTGGGGTAGTACTAGGGTGTTGTACCGTGTTAGCCATTATGAATGTAGAGAAAAGCCAAGCAAAATGACACCTTTTATTGGCTAACTAAAAAGGTTACAATATGCAAGCTTTTGAGGCAACTCAGGCCCCTTCTTCAGGCAAGAAGGGGCCTGAGTTGCCTTGAAAGCTTGCATATTGTAATCTTTTTAGTTAGCCAATAAAAGGTGTCATTTTGCTTGGCTTTTCTTTGGGTCAGTTAGAGAAATGTAAATAGTCCTCGTGTATGGTCATAAAACTCTTGTCTCTATTTAAACCATGTTGTAACGTGTTACATTTTAGCATCAGTTTAACTTCCCATTCCTATCTCTCCTGCTGTGTCTACAGTAGAAGTTGCTCATAAGCACTGTGACTTTAAAATCCTTCTCACAGTATCCATTGCTGCTGAATTGAGCTCCCACAGGAACACCTCTGTTGCCATGCTTGATGAGGAACACATGCAAGTTCATTTTTTGGCAGTGTTTGTCCAGTTCCTCCCACATAGAGTTCAGTGTTGGGACATTTCATACAAAGAATTAGATAGACCACATTAGATGATTTGCAGGAAAATGATCCCTTCATGCAGTGTTCTTGTCGGCAGTGTGTTATAACTACACGATCCGTATTATAAATGTGAGCACAGGTTTTACATCTTAAGGGATATGTACCATTGTCTGCTGGTTCACTCAGGGAGCTGCAAGTTTGATGGTTGTCTGTATGCCAGGAGGGGAGGTTCTGGGAATACATCTCTTAGCATATCATCATTATTTAATACTGGCTGAAGTTCTTTTATACTTGTGTGAAGTATTTCAAGATGTGGGTTATAGGTGACAACAAGGGAGATGCAATTCTTGTTTTTATTTACCAGATGGCGTCACTGGGTATGGCAGTAGCTCTTCTTATTTGAGATTCTGTTGTTTTAGGAGTATATCCTTGTCTCATGAAATCTTGTCTGAGCTCCTGCAAATGTTTATCCCAGTCTGTCAGGTCTGAGCAAATACGATTATAACGTATTGCTTGGCTGAAAATGATGGAGGTCCATATATGTTTTGGGTGGAAGCTATCACCTCTCAGGTATGTCTTGTCTGTCTTTTGGTTTGTGAAAAACAGAAGTCATAAGGGTGTTATCTTTCAGGTAAATGGTGGTGTCAAGAAATCTGACTTCTTTTTTTGAGAAATTTAACTTCACCTTTATGCTGGGATGGAAAGAACTGTATTTGTTATAAGAACAGAGGAGGTCTTTCTCTTCCTCACAGTCCAGATTATAAAGATGTCATCTATGTAATGGAGATAGATCATTGGTTTTAAGATGTTGAAATAAAATCCTTTTCCAATTTTGCCGTAAATAGGTTTGCATAGTGAGGTGTGAACCGACAACCCATTGCACTCCCCATTTGTTGAAAGTAGATGTCCTGTCCAAATGAGAATAAATTGTGAGTCAGTCTGAATTGTATCATTTGTATAACTGACTCCTTGGGTAAATCATGTTGTTTTAGGTACACTTCATATGCCAGTATGCCATTATTATGGGGTGTGTTTGTGTAAAGTACCTCAAGAACCATTGTGGCCAGTAAAGTTCCCTAGGGTAAAGAGCCTATAGCAGGCTATTTTATATTTTCCTTTAATATATAAAGATCAATGTGTATGTATTTGTTCTTTATGCAATTCCATACCCTTTGTCCAATCTCCACAAAATTTTTCAGGCATGTCCAACTTTGGCAGGGAATAACACCACACAATTTTGGAACCCACAATTTTGACCCTGATGTTCTTTTTACTACAGTGAGTTTTCTTGGATTTTGAACCCTGAAATAAATTAATTAAATTGGTGTCTTGGAGGGTACACTTTTAAGAAATACCATTTGCAGAAGTTAGAAAGTTATGCCTTAAAATTGTAAACACAGAATGTTGCTGCTAGTACTCTATACATGTGTCACTACTATTGTTGCTGCTGCCACCTCATAGATTCAGCATCCCAGAGTTCAAAATAACATGTCCCTTTTTTGTGTAAAGAAATGTTCACATTCTCTCCCTGTCTGTGTGGGTCTTCTTCTGAATAGTCTGGATAATTCTCTTCCCACATCTCCAAAGATGTGTCTGTTAGGTTAATTGATGCTTCTAAATTGGCTCTGTGTGAGTGGGCCACTGGGGTGGACTGGTGCTTGATGTCCCTAGGAGTTACCAGACCTCTACAACCCTAAACTGGATTAAGCAAGCTTGAGAATGTTATGTATTATTACAATTATTATTACTGTTTTTGTCTCCATATTCCAAACAAATCAGTATGGAATGGTCCGTACAGTATTTTCATGTAAATTACACTGCAGGAATCAGTCAATGGAAGATTTTACAATACAGTACAACTGATTGTATTGTGCAATAATATAGAATCACATTTACTTATGTAATATTTATTATGTACACAAATAAATGAAGAATAAATTAAACAGGAAATTGAATCAAATGAACTACCTTAATAACATTTGAAACTAAACACATTGAGTCAATTTAAGCAATCAAGCTGCATAGATACAGTACATAGACAGACAGATTGGTACAGGAGTGGCTTAATGGCCCCCTGCACATCAACCTTTACAGATCTACTGTGTGTGTGTTTGTGAATGATCATAGTTTTCTCTTCATCATCAAGCATATGCTTTGGTCACTTATGCATTTCTTTCAGTGTGTGTGTGTGCCTCTTTGTGTGTTTATTTAAATAAATTTTGTATCTCAAAAACTACATGTGCAAAAAGTAAAAAATTCTATAGGCCTGGTACCAAGACTGAACGGAGTAGACTGCAAAAATCCTGTTTACATTACACAATTTCTCTGGCAGTTATCATTGACCATTGGCCAAACTGTTTTTGAAGGATATAAGGATAAGTACTGGAGCAAACTGGACCAAAAACAATAGGCCTGAAGCAGGAAACAAGACTAACAAAATGCAACTTGTAGGAAGAAGATAGGTAAAGCTTTTGGGAAGTTATCATTGTATACAAGTTTCAGCATCAGGGTGGATATCTTGGAAACTGCATGTTCTAAAATGTTCCGTCTTTGCTGGGATGTAGTCATACAGGAGCTCTGCACAATCCAAAAAAACAAACACACACATTTCCAATTGTAAATTGTAAATTTAAGATGTGCAAATCACTTTCAGTTTTGCACAGACACACATACAGACACCATGCTAAAATCAACATTTCACAAAGGTTTGAACATCCTAGAAACAGAATATAAACATAACTTCATAGCAAAATTTTGCCCCCATCACCAAACTTTCACTTACATGGAGGTGTAAGACATAGCAGTTCTAGAGAAAGTCCAGAGAAGAGTGACTAGGCTGATTCTAGCACTAAGCTGTATGAGCTATCAGGAGAGGCAGAAGGAGGTAAATCTGTTCAGTTTAAGTAAATAGAGATCAAGATTAATTTTTAAAATTGTGAAAGGAATTAGTACTAGGGTGTTGTACCGTGTTAGCCATTATGAATGTAGAGAAAAAGGTGTCATTTTGCTTGGCTTTTCTCTGAAAGGAATTAGTAAAGTGAATTCATGTTGTTATTTTAAAATTAGTTCAGCCAAAACACAGAGACACAGATGGAATCTTGTTGAAGGAAGATTTCGCATAAATGTTGGGAAGTTTTGCTTCACACAAAGAGCCATAGACAGATGTTATACATTGACCGACTTGTGTGGTGAGAATAGGACTTCAGATCTCAGTTTGATTTTATTTTGGACTAAGTGAACAGGTTGGACAGGCTTGTTGGGTTGAATGGCCTGTTTTCATCACAATTTTTATAATGTTTTAATCAGATGCCGATAAGTCCACTTACTACAAATCACTCACATACACACCCATCCATTTTCTGAACCAAACTGTTCCACTGCAGAGTTAATGAAAGGCATAGTATGTTCTTGCAGTGTAGGGCACAACCTATAGGCCAAACTATCTTGGAATTTCAGCCCTTGGTATGACACACTCATGCTACAGTATATTTCTCAACAACATTTAGTGTTTCTAGTAATAGTAGAAGTGAAATTACAAAGAGGAAATAATACATCAGATGTCTCAGTGCTTGGCAAGGAAATGCAGAATTTGCAATTTCCACAGTCATGACATTTCACATACGGTAAGTACACACTAATCAGAATCTAACTCTTATACAAGAGGGTCTGAATGGTGGTGCAGCAGTTAGGGTTGTGGCATCATGTTGTGTCCAGTTTTGTTTACAAACTGGAGTTCTGAGTGTGTGAAGTTTGCATGGATTTCATGTCATTGTCATATTGTTAATTTAAATGAGTACTCTAAATTGTAGTACTAGGGTGCTGTACCGTGTTAGCCATTATGAATGTAGAGAAAAGCCAAGCAAAATGACACCTTTTATTGGCTAACTAGAAAGATTACAATATGCAAGCTTTCGAGGCAACTCAGGCCCCTTCTTCAGGCAAGACATCTTGCCTGAAGAAGGGGCCTGAGTTGCCTCGAAAGCTTGCATATTGTAATCTTTCTAGTTAGCCAATAAAAGGTGTCATTTTGCTTGGCTTTTCTCTACTCTAAATTGGGAATTTACCCCGTCAGAGATCTTCCTTCGAGGGCATGCTCCTGCATTGTTCACTTTTAAGGTCTTTCTAGTCTTTTGCTGGATTCAGATAATGGATGGATGGAAGGCTGTTATGGTACTGCACCTTGTACAGCAAGTAAATTATTACAAGTTGGTGATTCCCAGCTGTTGATATGGCTTACCCCATGGATTTTGTTTTTTGTTCAGTCCTTTTCCTTAAGGCATTATACAATCAAGTAACAGAGCATATATACTGTAAAGTATTTCTGCCAGTTTAGTGTTATAATTATTGCATGATTTCGCATATTGATTTCTTACATCTTGTTCTTAACTTATGCAGCCAGAGTCTGTATATTCATGTAATTCATACTGTGATTTTAAAACTTCAATTACTGCTTATGAGATTTCAGACTTTTTTTATAATTAAAGAAAAAGTTCACAATCTTAGAAAGCAACATATAATTTAGTAATAGCATACCTTTTTAAAATCACACGTTTCAATTGAAAGATTACAGATGTTTGCTTAAGTCTGAGTGGAAAGAATCGCAAATGACATACTGATTCAATTACTCAGTGATAAGTAGTCATTTTGTCGTAAAAGTATATGACTTACTGGCGATTGTATAAGCCAGATACCAGCATCACCCTATTTAACCTCTGATATCAGTGCTAGATAGAGTAATACTACTGGTTGGAAACCCTGAACATTTCACTTTATATGTTGGTGTTTAATGCATTGGGCAGCATAGAGGCACAGTGGCTAACTATCATTATTGATTCAAACCTCCAGTCTGTGTGGAGCTTTCATGTTAAATTCTTGTTTCTTCGGTTTATTCTCCAGGAACTACAAATTTAATTTCAGAGATGTGCATGTTAGTTTAACTGGTGACACTAAATAAACCTGGTATGGATGTGTTTGGAGAATAATGGTTTGCCCTGAGCCTGGAGCTGCCAAGACACAGAACTCAATTAAGTAGGTTTGAGAATAGATGTTGAATGTATGAGACATGAAATTTTATTATTTAATGTAATACTGCTCCTAATGCCATAACCATAACATAAAGTTCTCAAACCTGTTAATCCATTTGAGCATCATAAATGCCAATCATGACAGTACTGGCCACAAGGCTGGAAACAGCCCTGGACAGGGCACTAGTCCATCGCAGAAAACAGGTACACACAGACCCACAAAGGATCAATTTAGAATTGTCTATAAACTTAATTTTGGGATGGTACCAGGAAAACCATAACACTCAGTGGAAAACCCACCTAGACACTGGTTTATGTGAAAACTCCACATGGACAACAAGCAGGTAAAGAGTCTGAACCCAAAACACTGGCTCAGTAAGGTGGCAGCACTTACTACATAAAAGTTGTGGGAATGCAAGGTGCTTAGTCCAGATGGGTGTAAGACTGGCTAAGGCACAGGGAGTAAAAGGTTATGGTGTGAGGAACCTTATCAGAATTAGGTGAGGAGGCAGTGCTGATGATCCAGATAGGAATATAAATAACAAACTGGTTAAATTTGCAGATGATACCCAATAATGTAGAATAGCAGATAGTGTAGAATAAGCCGAATCATTACTGAGGGAATTGGACAGAATAGAGGCATGGGCAGATCTGTGGCTTATGAAATTTAATGTAAATAAATGTAAGGTATTACATGTAGGAAGTGGAAATTTAAATAAACAATGGTAGGCCTGACACTTGAAAGTACCCACTATGAAGGACCTTGGAGTCATAGTAGGCTCACCATTCTCTACAACTAGACAGCTTGCAGAAACCATTAAGAAGTGAAGCAGAATGCTGGGTTGTATAACACTGTTGGGGTCAGAGGTAGGGTTAGGGTTAGGGGTAGACTTCAATATGGCACTGTTGGGGCCTTACCTGGAATACTGCATTTAATTTTGGTCAACAGACTACAAAAAAGAAAGAGCAATGCTAGAAAAAGTCTAGAGAAGTGGGACTGGATTTATTCCATGACTGTAAGGTATGAAGTTAGAGGAAAGATTGAAGGAGTTGAATCTATTCAGTTCAAGCAAGCAGGGATTAAAGGTGAGAAGGTTTTAAAATAATCACAGGAATTAGTACAGTGGATCCAGGCCATTACTTTAGAATGAGTTCTTCAGCAAGAACACAGAGATACAGGTAGAAACTGTTTAAGGGTAAATTTCAAACAAATGTTGGGACGTTTTACTAGGGGTGGGTGATCTTTCCAAAAAAATCATATCACGATCCTTTTAGCACAAAATCACGATCCACGATCTGAATTGCAGTCTGTCTTTTCAATGTTGCATACACCTAAGAGAATATTTGGACTCAAACTCATCAAGACCTAAGTAACACTTTATTTTAAATATCAAACAAAGTTGAATTAAATTGTTCTCTCTTTCGATAGCTAAGCGGACTTAAAGTACACACCCCGAAGCTGGTGAGTGAGTGAGGAGGTCCCCCCCACCCCAGCCTGCTGCGTGTCTCTCGAATTCGTGCAAATAAATCGGTACTACAAGTGAACTATTGATACATAGCAAAATGAGAGAAGTCGCAAAATCAACCGGAATGTTCAAGCAAATTATAGAAAAAAACCCGATCTAAATTTGTTAAGTAGTTCTTACGTGAAAAGCGGACAAAGACAGACAGACGTTGGGTTAGAGAGATTAGAAGAATATAAAAGATCACAATCTGTATGATTCACTTGAAAATTAGATTGTGGACGTCTTTAAGATCGATCACAATCTAAAATCGTCAGATCGCTCACCCCTACGTTTTACATTTTGAATCAAGAACAGAGAACTTTCACACAGAAAACCAAAGACACATTGACAAAAATACCAAGTAGTGTGGTGGAGAGTATAAATCTAGGGAGCTTCAAAACTTACCTTGATATTGTTTTGGAGAAATTAGGAGGATAAGATTTGTGAGCTTTTTTGGGCTCAATGGGCTATTCTCTCCAAAAATTTTCTAATGTTCTACCCAATGCACCACCATGCCACCCAAATACTCATAATGCTTTTGTCCAAAAAAAATTCTACACTTTGCACTTTTAGAAACGATCAGTATAACATTATCGTTAGTTTTGGAAAATTGATCATTTTATTTTTAAACTTTTCTCAATTCCAGTGTGCTGCCAGTGATCTGAAGTCCTACAGTAATCTCGTCTCATTTGCTAGGCAATTCTTATACCTGCTAGCTGAACTTCAGTTACTACTTACCAGTGTTGGTTCTTGGTGGTGTTCTTAGTTCAGCCCCAAGTGTTTCTCATCATTGTTTTTGTGTGAAGGTTAACATTTTATAATACATTGTTTGTAAGAGGGATATTCTTGTTTGTTTTTGAAGAAAAACTCAAATATTATAGGGTTGAGATAGTCATGGTATACAGTATTCTTAGAAATAGGGATCTTGGCAGGGCCCAAGTCACGTAATTAAAGATGGCACTGTTTTTTTAAGGACTCTGTCTGTTTTGTTTTTTTGCAGTGAATTGTGTGGATCAGCATGCCAGTAAGACACCAGACAGAGTGGCATTGATTTGGGAAAGAGATGAGCCTGGCACAGAGGTGAAAATTACATATAAGTAAGAAATTCTACTTCATTTTTTTCCTGTTCTTTTCGGGAAATGTCTGCTGATCTTAATGGTCGCACAGAGACACACCTTTCATGGCTTTGTTTCAATTTATTCTCAAGGCTTGTTGACCTAGTTACTACAGTTTTGAAAATTAACTCTTCCTATCATTATGGCTTAGTTTCTAGGCCTGTGCTGTTCTTAAGCCAAAGAATATTTAAAAGTGTTTACTTTAACAAAGCTAACACAGAATAACAAAAGATAAACAAGTAAAATCTAAAAGACCTTGAGTATTAGTATTACACAGTACCCAAAAACATAGTGATAAAAAATAAGAAACTTTCAATACATTCCAGTTTTCCTGCTAATTAAATGTGCACAGAGTGTCAAGTGTATTATTTCCTTTGGAAGCACTTTAAATCAAAAATCATGGTAATACAATTAAAATCTGGAATGAAGCCTCTGACCCTCCATCAGGCAGACTACATTTGTCAGTCCTACTTCAGAAGCAGCACCCTATCGAAAAGTTTCGCTCTGTGGAGGTCTCTGAAACCAAAACAGTGTTTTCTAAGTGTAACAATTCCAGTATAATTTATGTAAAAGAGGCTGTTCTTCTCTCCTTTTGCCGAGTTAGAACTCTTGACATCCTTTATTTTAAACTGTGGTTTTACTTGGGCCTTACCTCCTCAGAATTACATTTTGAAACCTTTTTGCTCTTTTCAACATTGGCGTATTAGCCACTCATTTAGTGCAACACATTCTTTGCCTTTGCAATTTCTCATAGATTGATTTCATAACACTACAGCAATAACAATGGAGTAGAGACATACTTTTAATAAGCATTACTGTTTTTCTCAGTAGCAGTTTTTTCCTTGCTGTGCTGTTCTAATGATGAACATTTTTGTTTTAGAGATAAATGTTTATTTACAGAATTTATTAAACAGGAAGCATTTTTGTTATGTTTAAATTAACCTTGACTAATTTTAGTCTGCATCCTTATAAACTGTATATTACATTTAAGAGTAAATTTAAAAAATGTGATTTATTATCTTTTTAAAACTCTTTAATAAAATTTTTAATATATTTTGTAGCTGTAATTTACAGCTGTCACCTCACAACTCAAATGCACAAGGCTTAAAATCAGTTCAGACTCTGATTTATTGGATTTTGCAAATTCTTTTCATACTTATGTTAGTTGTTTCAACATGCCAGTATTTTCATCCCACATTCCAAACACATGCATATTATGTTAAAAAATTAACTCAGTTTTACCCCATGATAGACTATCATCTGAACCAGAGCTTAATTCAGCCTTGTAGCCAATACTACTCGATGGAGTAGAGTGCAGCAGAGCGCAACCTTGAAAATGGATTAAGCATGTCAAGTAAATAGACTGATTTTTATATGGCATATACTGTACGTGGTAAATAACTTGATTTGGGAACTTTACATTTTTAAATACATTTTGTAAGTAGTTTACCTTTTGTTAGAAACTCATTCAGGAATACCTTGGAATGAAAGAACACTTTCATTCACAACTTCCCATTTACAAAGAACTCTTGGTTTCTACACACTTTTCAAATCAGGATTTTTAGATGATTTTATTATGTTTGACATTTACTGCTGTGAGATACATTAAGAAACATTAACTGCTTAATAATGTTTACTGAAAATTACCATTTAATAGACACTTTTAATTAATTTAATTTTCAGATATCACCAAATGCTACACTTTAACTGTACAAACTTCTCCATCTCTTTTTTATTTGCTATAGGGCTTTCCATTTCATGGTTTTCTTTGTGAAATCAATGTTGCTCAGTTGAAAACCAATCGATTATTTTACAGTTCCTTTAAAAAGAAGCATTGTGCTGTTTTCATAGTTTTCCACTTAACTGATCACAGACAGTATTTCTGTTTTTCAGAACTGACTTTAAATTTGACTTAACTGTAGTATTGTAGTTGTAATTGTGACTGCTTCATAACTGTACCTCTACTTTTTAAATACAGTATGTATCATGCATATGTCCCCTGCTTTCATTACATAAATACTTATTGTACCTTTTAGTTTCAAAAATTCAAAAAAACTTCAATCTTAACTTATCCATTTGTCCATCCATTATCCAACCCGGTATATCCTAACTGCAGGGTCACAGGGGTCTACTGGAGCCAATCCCAGGCAACACAGGAACCAAACCCCAGGCAGGGCACACACACCAAGCACAGACTAGGGACAATTTAGGATCACCAATGCACCTAACCTGCATGTCTTAGGACTGTGGGAGGAAACTGGAGCACCTGGAAGAAGACACGGGGAGAACATGCAAACTCCACGCAGGGAGGACCTGGGAAGCGAACCCGGGTCTCCTAACTGCGAGGCAGCAGCGCTACCCACTGCACCACCGTGCCCCCCATCTTAATTTATATGCCAATATATATATGTTCTCATTTTGATTATTTTATCTGTACATATTTGTGTGTCTTTTTGATTACTGTATAACTTTTTATAAAAAGTACTGCTCAAAACAGCATACAATTGTACACAGAATTTCACAAATAAGATATTTCTTCTTTATACGAACGTGTGTCCCCTTATGAAGCTGAGTTTAGATTCCTCAATGTCAGACTTTGTATACTTAAAAAGTTATGATAGCTTGCTATGCCTCTTAAAAATATATATTAATATCATAAAACAATGATGGTGAACATACAGCATTTCAGCAATGTACTAATTATTTGCATATAAGTAATTAGTTTCTACCAGTTTTACTTTTAAAAAGTTATCTGTACAGGAGCAAATGTTTTCACTGAAGTAAATCAACATGTAGTTTGGTCTATGTGAGACATAAGAATGTGAGTCATACTTTATAGATGTGCCCAGAAAGAAGACTGTGCAAGTGATTAAGGATTTCTGGAGATGTTTGATTATGATTTTTATCACTACTTGGGCTTCCTGAACACGCAATTGGAAAGTTTGAAAATGATGTATGAGCTTTAAATCTGCAGACTGAAGTATAATACGTATGACCCATTTTTTAATTACAGTTTGCTTAAAGTGTGCAATACCACCCCATTACCATAATATAGACAGAAGTCAGTTCAGTTCAATTGAAATTTGTATAGTGCTCTTCATTGAGTGCAAACTCAGAGTGCTCACACAATAACACTCTAACACAGGGGTGCCTAACTCTGATCCTGAAGGGCCACAGTAGCCACAGGGTTTCATTGTAGTAGTTTTCATAATTAGTGACCAGTTTGTATTGCTAATTACCTCAATTTAATTGATTTGCTATTTAAGACTCAGACCTTTAAATCAGGGGTGAGCAATGTTGGTCCTGGAAAGACACAGTGGCTGCAGGTTTTTGTCTCAACCCAGTTGCTTCATGAGAAGTCATTTGTTGCTGATGAAGCTCTTATTACTCAAGTGACCTTTTTCTGCTTCATTTTAGTTGTCTCACTTGTTAAGAGTTTGAACTGTTTAAGTGCTTATTTTAGTATTAAATGGCTGCATTCACTATTTTAATTGCTCCTTATTAGCAATAAAAGGCAAATGACAAAGGAGCCAGCAGTGTGTATTCATCACACACTATTTGGTTTAATAAAGTACTCAAAAGGAAACTGAAGAAAAAGTGAAGAACTGAAAATTAATGATCTGTTTTAGGATTCAGATATTTTGGATGATATCATTAGAAAAGGAAAAAAATCAATGATTTAAGAATGATCTGTCATTACAGAGTTAAAATACTAACAAGTCATCATATTAAATAAGACCTGTTATCAGCAAGGATTTTGTCTAATTCAGCAGCTGAGTTTGAACAAAAACCTGCAGCCCCCCAGGACTGATGTTGATCACCCTTGCTCCAGCACATAGTTAAAGCTCTGATACAGTAACAGTAAATTGTAAAATCATACAGCATTTTACACTCTGCATGTACCTACACGTTATATTAAATGTAAACTAAACCAGAATGCCTCACAATGATAAACGTAAGCAAATCAAGACATTATAATGCTCTTATTTAGTTATGAACAGTTGATAATGGAGGAGAGGAAAAGAAAACATGAGTCCGAAACATTCCTGGAGAAAATACATCTCAGGAAGGGATAGAAGCAAAATGAAGTATAAAAGACAAGGTCACAGTTTTGATTAACCTAAGCCAACTGCCTGCTCTTCTCCCAGGACAATACAATATCAGAAGTACTGTACATGTGGGGTGATTTAAAATCGAAGTCTTTTATTAGATTAGATTAGATAAACTTTATTAATCAGAAGAGGAAATTCACAGGAATTCCAGCATTCAGTTCAAAGGTTAGCAGTATCTCTGGTGTTACTTAAATGAATAATAGTAGTATCTTTGCAATGCAGCAGTTGTTTAAGATACTGTAGCTGGATACCACAAAGAGAAACAGAGCAGAGAACTGTCAGTAACAGTTCAGAATGATTGACAAGATTTTGTTTTTGCGCAAATGACTAGCAAACAGAGTTTGCCTAATTCAGCAGTTCTGATCAAGGAATGTCAGAGTCAGGTAGTGAGCCTTCAGCTTGGATTTACTCTAAAGGTGAGTCTGATGAGTCAGCTGAGTCCTCTTGATCAAGATGGCAGATCATTCCACAGCTTTGAGACACTGTATCTAGGCTCAACCTCCCATAGTATGTTTATTTAGAAAACCAGCATTTTAGTACTTTAAGATTTGCTCTGGTCTGTATGCATCAGTAATTCTGTTAAATTAAACTGGCCCAAACCATTTACAGCTCTCTAATGTATGTAAGAAGGATGATTTTGAATTCAGCCTTAACTGATAGCCAGTTTACAGATTTAAGAACACGAGTTATGTGGCCATACATATTAGTTCCATGAATGATCCTTGCAATAGAATTTTGAATTAATTGAAAGCTACAGATAGAACAGTTTGAGTAGCTTGTAAATGGCACATTGCAGGAGAAGGTTATCTTCTCTATATGCTGTATACTACTAAGATGATGCCTTAATATACAATTTTGTTTGCTGGATAAAGCAGGTTTTGGTTTTTAAAGAAAGACTGGTGACAAAGATAAAGGCTAAAGTACATTCTGATTAAGCAAAACTTAGATTTAGGCCTTCTGACCTAAAAATTGATAGAACCTCATTGTTATTGGTATAATTCCCAGTAATTAATAATTTTTGTGTTTTTCTGTATTTAAAGACATATAGTTATCACCCATCAATTATTTTACTCACTGGCACAATCTTTAACGGGATTATCGAAGAAATGCCACTTGTTCTGAAGGAAAACTGATTAACTGATAATACAGAAAGAAATTAAAATCTATTAACTAACAGTAAATAGGCCAGGTCTACTAGGGAGTACTTTTATATTAAATATAATTAATTTGTTTTAATGTAAATTATTTTACATTGAGCTTTTGGTTTATTTTATTTTGTGTTATTTATAAATAAATAAAACAGGCAGCTGCTTGAATCAACATGTCGTCTTGCCAACACTTTGCGAAGACATGGTGTGAAGAAAGGTGATCGAGTTGCCATCTACATACCTGTATCCCCATTGGCTGTGATAGCCATGTTAGCATGTGCCAGGATTGGTGCCGTGCACACAGTAGTCTTTGCTGGGTTCAGTGCTGAAGCTCTAGCTGGGAGGATTCAAGATGGTAGGTATTCACATGACATTCTGCATTCAATTCACTATTGTTACGGTAAAGTTTCATTTGCCTTTTTGTGTGCTAAAGTAAATTAACAAAGCATGATTTTGATTGTTTTACATGGCAAAGAGTAAAATCTGGTAAACAATAGCAGTGCACTGATTCTTTATTCTATGAAAACTGCTCATGTTGTATTAATTTAGCCAGTAAAACTTCTGTAAGTTTATTTCACATAAATATCCCCACATGTTATGTTTATATTTTACTTAGCTGAAGTTCTATGCCCAAAGGGACTTACACATTTCAAATATGAAGGACTCTTACTTTTAGTATTTCTGCAGTTTCAGCACTGGCAAGTGAAATGACTAGGTCAGTAACATGTTACAGGTCAGAGTTAAACTCTTTATTTTGTGGTTCACTACTCAAGGATTCAGACACTTGGCCAAGCTCTGTGTGGGCTGGATGGTATTAGGAGGTTTAATTGCTTAAAATGTTGTTGAAAGCTGCTACATTCTGGGCAGGACTTGACATAATCTCTTCAGAATATGAAATGGGGCCCAGATTAATTTAAACTAATAAGATGACTGTGTTAGTTATGGTAGTGTGAACATGTTATACAATTTTGTGTCCCCTTCTCCTTTTCTCTATTCACTTTCTTGTAAATTTCAAATATTCAGTAAATGAATACCACATAAAATGCAGCAATAAAAATACAAGAAATACGTTATGTTCAAGTATTATCATGCAATTTCATAACTTAGTAAAATTCTTTAAAATTCCTTCTTATATAATGAAAGTAATTTGTGGTGGTGTATGTTTTTCTGGACAGGCATTTGTGTTCAAGGTCACTTCCACACTATTTTTGGTTGCATAACAGTCATTAAAAAAGTAAACATGAAAAGTAAATAGAGTGGATTTTTAAAAGATTTCAGATTTCATAGATTCATTTTGATCTCTTAATTTAAGTTTGATTATTAAATGCAATAAATCCTTGGACAAATCCAAATCCGTGTTATGGTGTTTACACACCTGATATAATGTATTAAATACAACAGCATACAGAATTATAATAAACAGGTTATTAAAACTGGTGACCATGGTTGTCTTGTTGCTGAGTACTCCATGTTTTATTCCTTATCTTATAGATTTACATGTTAAGTTAATTGAGGATTCCAAAATTAGCTGAGTTTAAGTAAGTGCATGCACAAGTGGGCCTTCTGATGGACTGGCACTCCTGACATTTTCTGATGCTGTGGAATAAACTCAGCATACTTGTGATAAAAAAACAGTTTTAGATAACTAAATTCATAATGTGCCCTGAAAGGCACTCTAGAATAATCAGTAATAATACATTTTCAAACAGTATTATACCAAATATATAAACATGCTTAAATAGTTAAAAGAGGTGTTGTGGTGGTCTCAACAAGTTACACAAAACATGGCTTAGTTTCTAGCCTGGTGATACAATATCTTTGGTAAACACTGAAACTATAGAGGGGTAAACTCCAATCTGTTGGCTTATTGCCATTCTCAAATTACTTCAGCAGTTTTCAGAAATTGTGTGTTTTCTTTGTCTAAATTAATTTTTGATTGAGATAACAGTAGGAACTGAAATGCTCTGTTCGTTTACATTTTTTGTTAACAAACCTTTTCTGAGGCAGTGGCAGAAACTTTCATTTAAGTCCAGATACTACTTGCTTTCTTTAGTGAATGGCAGGAAATGTGAGAAAGAAAGCCTGCCAGATGCAGTTAATTTTTCACCTGGTGCTTACAAGACAATGACAATTAACTGTGTACATCAAGTATTTTTAGTACAAGCCAAAATTCTAGCTTGAAAAGTAGCTAATAAAATAATTAAAACATTACTGCCATTCTGTGCACCATCAACAGTGGTCATTTGTGGAAACAGATGTGATTTGACCAGTACTAGATACATGAAAGACTGGCAGTTTTTTAAATTTTTAAGCAGAAGCCAATTTCTGATTTATACTGAACTGTTTACTTAATGTAATGTATTATCTTTATTCTTCTGCCTTCTGCAGGTACATTTATTTTATTAGTGTTCTTGTTATCTGCCCAGTCACCTGTTAATAGAACCTAAGGATTCAAGGACATCTACTGTAGTTGTGCAGCTGATCTGATTTGGCCCTGGCAGGTGTTGAAGGAGATGCTGTGTCTTTTTGACTAACCCTAACCCCAGGAGGGGTGCTATTGTGTCTATTGCCCCATGTCCGTAAGAGTTGGTAGGATTGTCTCATCACCAGAGTGCCCTGAGCATGCTTCACTGTCAGAGTTCCCCACTCTCTTCTCATGTTCTTCATCCAAAAAATTAATTATAAATATTTGGGCCAAGTTTAATATTGTGTGGTGTCTGGAAGCCATTGTGGACTATGTTATGTTTCAGCCAGGGTTGCATACCTAGCTGAAGTATGTTTTTTGGGGTTGGCTCCAGCAGACCCCCGTGACCCTGTAGTTAGGCTATAGCGGGTTGGATAATGGATGGATGGATGGATGGATAAATACAATCATAACGATTATGACACTTGTGGACACTTTGTTTGCTCTTGTCCTGAATGGTCGAGCATAAATTTTGCATGATCTGACTTAAGCAGCAACAAAACTCTATAAGAAAAAGAAAAGGTGGTTAATGTCCTCATTATGTCATAGTTGTCTAGAGCAATTCTTCAGCTTTTAGAAAGTCTTATTTATGTAATGGAATGCATGTAGAAATGTATGCATGTAGTCTTAATGTAAGAATAAGATTTTCTCAGGTCACAGTATCACATTGATCACTAGCATTTTTTCCAGCCCAGTTACAAATTGTATCATAACTCAAATGTCAGATTGATGTCATACTCTGTGGTCCTTGGCAGTTGTATTTCTACAAATCTTAATTAAAATTTTTTCCATTATATATATATATACCATACCATTTTTATTTGTTAAGCGCTTAAAAACACAGCATTACAACTGACTGAAGCGCTGTACAGTTAAAACAAGCAAGACTAAAAGCAAAATATTAAAAACAAACATTAAGAGAGAATTAAAACAGAGACACTAAAAAACAGGTCAGGGGACCCAATAAAACAGAGAAATAGCAAAAAGCAAGTGGGAATAAGACAGGTTAAGAATTAAAAGCCAATGTGAAGAAGTGCGTTTTTAGGTGTGATTTGAATGTGGTGACTGAAGCGGCTTGCCTAACCACTAAAGGTAAGGAGTTCCAGAGCTTGGGTGCACAGACAGAAAAAGCCCTTTCACCACGAGCTTTAAAATGTGCCTTGGGAACGGTTAGGAGCAGCTGATCTGCGGATCTAAGAACACGAGGGGGATTGTGACGATGGAGCAAGACACTCAAGTAGGCAGGGGCTAGACCGTTTAGTGCCTTATAGGTTAAGAGGAGTATCTTAAAATCAATTCTGAAGCTAACCGGCAGCCAGTGTAGGGTTTTTAAAATCGGTGTAATGTGTTGGCTTCTACTGCTTCCAGTTAAAAGTCTTGCAGCCGCATTTTGAACCAATTGGAGTCTCGAAAGAGTGGCTTTACTAATACCATATAGGCAGGAATTAGAATAGTCGAGCCGGGACGTAATGAATGCATGGATTACTGATTCCAGGAGGTGGTAAGGCAGAATTGGTTTGAGTTTGGCAATTCGCCTGAGATGGAAAAAGCAGGATTTTACTGTGCTGTTGACTTGAGCATCCATTTTCAGGACCATATCCATTTTGATTCCAAGATTGGAAACAGACGAAGTTACTGGAATGGGAAGAAAGTCGAGGTCAAGGGGTAGGGTCTGTTTGCGGTCGGGACTAAAAACAATGACCTCGGTTTTTGAATCGTTCAGGTGAAGGAAGTTTACAGCCAGCCAGTCCTTAATGTCAGATAAGCAGTTGAGAAGAGGTTTAGTGGAGTCAGTTGACTTGAGGGAGAAATAAATTTGGCAGTCATCAGCATATAGGTGATACGAGATTGCATGTTTTCTAAAAATTGCACCTAAAGGCAGGATGTAAATTGAAAAAAGTAGTGGCCCCAAAATGGAACCCTGGGGGACACCACATGGGAGTGGGACTGATTCAGATGAAAAATCATCTAGCATGACTCTAAGAGTCCTGTTGCAGAAATATGACCTGAACCAGTCGAGGGCTAAGCCAGATACACCAACCCAGGATTCGAGTCGGGAGATCATGATGTCGTGGTCGATTGTGTCGAAGGCAGCAGATAAATCGAGAAGAACCATAATCACGTAGAGTCCTGAGTCCAATGCCAAAAGGACATCATTTAGGACACGTAAATGCGCGGTTTCTGTGCTGTGTTGGGGCCTAAAGCCTGACTGAAAAAGGTCCATTACCTGATGGTCCTGTAGGTGGTGAATTAATTGTTCATAAACTACTTTTTCGAGTAATTTTGACAGGAAAGGTAGTTTGGAAATTGGACGAAGATTGGAGAAGACGGCAGGGTCAAGATCAGGTTTTTTCACGATTGGATGTACAACTGCGTGTTTGAAAGCACAAGGAACTGTAGCCGAAGATAGACTACTAGTTATGATCTTTAAGACATCATATCGAATCACAGGAAAGACATCTTTCAGCAGTCTGGACGGCACCACATCGTCCGGAGAGCCTGAAGGCTTCATTGAGGCGACGATTTTTTCCAGATGGGGGAGCGAAATGGGTTCAAAGCTAGTGAGGGTGTCATGTACAGGAACGGCTAAATCAACAGAGCCAGAAGAAGAAATGGAGATCTGGGATCTAATGTTCGTGACCTTATCCAGAAAAAACGTAAGGATCTGATTACAAAGAGCATTGGAGGGAGAAGAGAAAACAGTTGCAGCTGGAGAGAGGACAGCATTCAGTGTTTTGTATAAGACACGTTGATTGCCAGAATTTTTTGAGATGATGTCAGTAAAAAAACGGTTCCTTGCACCTCTGACTGCTCTCTGGTATTGAGACCACATGTCTCTCATGCAGTCAAAGGTAACAGTGAGACCATCTTTCCTCCATTTACGTTCTAGCCGCCTACAGTTTTGCCTGATGGAGCGAGTTTGTTCATTTAGCCATGGGTCATGCTTGACTTTGGATTGTCTCTGTTTGAGTGGGGCTACAACATCCATCACAGAACAGCAGGAAGTATAGAAGGTTTGCAATAAAACATCAGCATCCGTGGATTCACATGATGTGGAGATTGATGAAAAAGCAGCTGCAAAATCTTCAGCAGCAGAAGGGGAAATGACACGGAAGGGACGGGTAGTGGTGGATTTACCATGCTCAGCAGAGACCAAATCCAAATTAAACAGAACAGGCGAGTGATCAGAAAAACTGGGAGGCAGAATGTCCAAGTCACTGATTCTGAGACCGTGAGAAAGAACCAGGTCCAGTGTGTGAGCCTGTCCATGTGTTGGTCCATTGACTAGTTGAGAAAGACCAAAGGAGTCAATAATGTCCAGAAAGTCTTTTGCTAGAGGTTTAACGGGACAGCAAACATGGATATTAAAATCACCCAAACAAAGGAAGCGATCATATCTGCAGGTAATATCAGCCAAAAAAGCTGCAAATTCGTCTAAAAAGTCCTTATTATATTTTGGGGGGCGATAGATGAGTGTGCACAGCAGCGGTGGAGAACAGCCAAGTTCAAACATACTGAGCTCAAAAGTTAAAGGGGAAAATGAAAGCGGAAGGGAAGGGCGTTTGCAGATAAAATCAGATTTAAATAAGGTCAATAAGCCCCCGCCGTGGCGCAGCGCTCTCGGCATGTTGATAAAGGAACATCCCGGGGGCAAAACTTCAGTGAGTGAGAGCGTCTCGCCCGGTAAAATCCAGGTTTCAGCAGTACATAAAAAATCCAGGCCATTGGAAAGAAAAAAGTCTTTCAGGATGACTTTTGTTCACGACCGATCTGGCATTTATCAGCGCAAAACGAACCGGCTGGGACGACGTTAACAAAGACGCACCAGCCGTGGCGGCTGACATTGTCGTGATGCGGCGTAGGTTGTTAAAGTTCACTCCCCGACGGCGGTGACCGAGCGAGGCAGGGAAGTGTACCAGAGCATCCGAGGGCAAGAGGCATTCTGGGAGCATTGACTCATGTTGGGAGCCAGGAGAGTTGTTCCTAAAGAGGATCCTGGAGGCTCGGAGCCGAGCCCTGGTGCCTCCACGCTTCCCACGGCGGCGGCGTTTCCATCGGCGACCGGCCAAGCCGTGGACAGTGATGAGGAAGGCCGGGACTTCCTCAAACAGTCGGCCAAAGGTTTGACTGAACTCCGGAGTCAAATGTCGAGAAACCCCAGCACTCGTTCGAAGAGCCAGAAGGGTGAAGCGATCATAACGAATGATCGAGTCAGGAAGAGCATCACAGGAGTAAGTAAGCCGAGAAAAAAGCAGGAGTAACGAGAAACACAAAAGCCAGAGCGGCTGACGGCGTGCCTCAACAGTCGGCGCCATCAAGCTACCTTATATCATATATATATATATATTTCTGAAATTTCACAGAACCTGATGCATGATTTCATATCTTGATTGGTTCCTGCTTTTCATGCCTCAGTTTCAATTTTGCGTCATTGACTGATTTTAGCATGTGTCATCATACAAATGACAAGCCCATACGTGGAGCATTAGTACTGTGTGCTGTTTTGGCAGACTTGCCTTAGTTGTTTGGGTTTGTTTTTTAAAATACTGGAAATCACTTACTGAGATTATTCAACACAACTAAGGAACATTGATCTCTTAATTAATCACAATATATAGGCAAACATATACTGAAATAAATCGGAATATTGTTTAGCATATAACAGTGCTGAGAAAACCAAAAACTCAAACAAGATGCCATTATTAATTTCCTCCATATGTTTCTATGGTGGTAAATCCAATAACATTTGTTGCTTACTTTAGAGGTACTACAGTGTGAATCTAATGACTTTTTTAGAATTATTGCTTATAATGAAAAACATCTCCATCAATCTTATCTGGGTTTCTGATTTTATTGCAAAAGTAGTAGTTACTTGCATTCTGTCAGTTGAATATGTCTCATGCAACCCATGGCCTTCCATCAAAACATATTCTTATGTTCATAAGTTCCATGCAGACTTTATTTGTATTTTTATCTCTGGTGCTCAGTTTGTTTAAAAGCATTATTAAAAATTAATTCCCTATATTCTTTTTGCAGCAAAGTGTAAAGCGGTTATTACTTGTAACCAAGGATTGAGAGGAGGTAAAATAATAGACCTGAAGAAAACTGTAGATGAAGCCGTACTAACATGCCCGACGGTTAAATATGTGTTTGTGGGCAACAGAACAGAAAACAAAGTCCCAATGGGCAAAATTGATATTCAACTTGAAGATGTGAGTAGAAACTCTTTTAAAGCTCATATAATAAAAAAGGCGTATGCTTGTTGCTAAATTTATGTATTTTTGGGTCATATTTGGAATCAAGAGATTTTGTTGTTCTTTTTAGATTTACAACAGTATGCAGATGCAAAGTCATCTGTTAGTGTAAAGGATATCTAAGTAAAGAACCTTCAAGGTGCTGTAAATTTATTCTAGATTTATCTTTATCAGTGTTTTTTGAAATGCCTTTAATTGTGAAAGTGTCACTTGTCAGAGTGTTATTTTTTGTGAAGGTTAGAGAATGTGTATTTGTATTAATGCAGACAAAAACAGGCACCCGGGCTAGCACATAGTCTGTATATTTCTCAAAATTAATGAGAACCCTAGACCTCTTTCATGGGCCAAATCAGAGTGAGCTTGTGGGACATCTGGTGTCCTTCTAGAGCAAGCTAGCTGTAACAATATTGGGCCAAGCACGAGGTTCAACTTTGAAGACTTTGTTGGTATATTGAGTTAAAAATACAGTACTCTTTTACCTGTTTTCATTGTACATTTTGACTGTGGTATATCAGAAGTTGTTGCCATATTGAAATATATTCTTTAGGTGCTGAATGGGAAAAATTAATCTGACCCATATTTAGGTCAGATTAGCTAACCTAAATAAAGGCATCAAAGTTTGGTCAAAATATATCACAGAATCTGTAATTACAGGACTATACAGTACTTTTTGTACTATTAAGGTTTCATTTCCACGTGGTGTGTCTTATCTTTCCTGCGTTGATATTCAAATACAAAGATAAAAAATGCTTTAAGCTGATGTTCATAAAAAATGAACTAACAAGATTCTGTCTTGACTATTTGGTTATCAGTTATCAGTCCATGAAAATATTTTGTTTTTGTAGCCTAACAATGAAATACTCTTGATGGTTCAGAGATGCTGTAGGCTCTGATTCCCATGACCCGGAATGGGATTAAGCAGGTTTTAGAATGTGGTGTTATGTAGTTTTGTTTAATAATAATAATAATAATAATAATACATTTTACTTATATGGCACCTTTTCCACAACTGTAGGATTCCTAAACACTTATGTAAATTATGGTCTACATGTTTTAGAGTTCATCATTTCAGAAGCTTGGTGTATCTTAAAATGTTTATACACAGCAAGGTAGCAAAGTCAAAATAGCATCAGGACTTTTCAGTATGATGGTCACAAAAAAACTAATGATTCTACCTTTTGCTGCTTCTCCCATGAACATCGATTGAATGATTAATTCATTTATCCATTTTTTCCAACCCATGTATTTTAATACACTAAAGGTTTTCTTAGATCAGGGACTATCTTGACATCATCTTTGCTCAAGGCAGTATTCAACCCCGACAGTGCTATCACAGGGTGTATTCATAGCACATGTTACTTTCGCCTAAACATGTGATAAACATCTTTACAGTACCCAGAGAAAACCTACATAACTAAGGAGAAGTTTACAATACTGTACAAAGACAGAAAAAAATAGTGGAAAATTGAGAACAAAATAGGCAAAACTGTGACTTTTAAATTGTTAATCATGGTTTTGTATATATGTGTGACTTGTCAATAATTAAATTACTAGTTAAAATATCTCTTCTCTCTCCATGCAAAACAAATGTTGTATACTAGGGAAGGTTGTTGGTGATTATATGAAAAAGCAATAGTGCAGTGCAAACCTATTAACTTTTAAACACCATTACAATCAGTCGCCAAGTTATAAATTAACAGTTGTGACAAATAGAGGCACTGTCGACCCCTTGAACCCTCAGACCAGATGTCAGACACCAGATAAAAGTCCAAAATGAATATTTATTATTATGAATAAGTGCACAAAGCACCCTCCTCTCCACAATACTCAATAAATCCACAATAACCAATAAACAATACTCAATCCTCCACTCCCAGACACTTAGCCACCCTGCCTCCCAACTCAGCTCAACGTCTAGGATTTCCCACAATCCTTTTATAGTCCTTGACCCGGAAGTGTTTCGCCTTCTCTGTCCACGTGACATGGGACACTTCCGGGTCAGATAAAAATCCTTTTTCTTCACCCCGGAAGCACGTCATTCCTTGTGTCGGTGTGATTAAGACGCACTTCCGGGTTATGGTGCAAATAACAATCCCTGGGCCTCCCTGCAGCGACTCCTGGCGGCCCCCATGGTATCCAGTAGAGCTGTGCATTAAAAGTCCACTGTCCATAATTCCCTGCTGGCATTCGGGGTACCTCCATGCTGCAAGGAGGGCTCCATCTGGTGGCCTGGGGGTATTGGCCGGGATAAATAGCCGGCCATATCTCACACAGTATACACATGGAAAAGTAGATTATGCAGAAAGGCAAACATTGATTGGAAAAATATTTCCAAGAAAAGCTTCAAAAAGTAGTAGTCATGAGAGATAATTGTACAAATAATTAAAGGCAGGAACAAATAAGTGACTTGCTTACCAATTATATCCATCCATCCATCCATCATCCAATGCGCTATATCCTAACTACAGGGTCACGGGGGGTCTGCTGGAGCCAATCCCAGCCAACACAGGGCACAAGGCAGGAAACAAGTCCACGGGCAGGGTGCAAGCCCACCGCAGGGCATGCACCCACACCCACACACCAAGCACACACTAGGGACAATTTAGAATCGCCAATGCACCTAACCTGCATGTCTTTGGACTGTGGGAGGAAACCCATGCAGACACGGGGAGAACATGCAAACTCCACGCAGGGAGGACCTGGGAAGTGAACCCGGGTCTCCTAACTGTGAGGCAGCAGCGCTATCCACTGTGCCAACCCTTACCAATTATACCACTACTTAAAACTCTGCAATTGTGCATTGTTAAACTTTGCTTTGAGATATGGATATTATCACAATTTAAACAGAAAGACAGACTAAAAGAAAACGTATTTTTATTGACCAGACCATACAAGTTCCATATTTTGTTTGGAAATAGTAAAATATGTATGCTTTAAAAATGTATAATCTTATTTATTATGATAATGATGTAATTTGTTATTTTGCTTTTGTTTCAAGGAAATGGCGAAAGAGTCACCAGTTTGTCCACCAGAAGCCTTGGGGAGTGAAGATATGCTTTTCATGCTGTACACTTCAGGAAGCACAGGCAAACCTAAAGGAATTGTTCATACCCAGGCTGGCTATCTACTTTTTGCTGCCACCACGCACAAGGTAATAATATTTTGCTTTTAATGGTGCCTTTCAGATTATTCTTTGTGTCAGTTCCTTTGATGACACAGTCAAAGAGCAATTAAAGTGTCTATTTCTTTTCTCCTCATGCACCTTTTTGTATTGGGATCATGAGAGTAACATGAGTAGCTCAGAACAGACTTGACTAAGTCCATCAACAGTATTTTTCAAATACTCTGCAGCTTAAGCCGATTCTGATCTTTTGATTTTCTTCTAGTGTGCTGTACTTTGTATAGTTCCCATTATCACTAGATTTCCAAATCACCCCAGCCATATCCTCTTCAATGTTCCTACTCTCAAGTCTTTCTTGAGTGTGAAATCCCTCAGTTTTAGTGCATCTGTTTGTACTTGTAATCTTATTTTTACCATCACTACCCAAAGCATACATCACTACCATTATGTGGTAAAGTGCCATTGCTGTTTTGAGATTTTGATTAATCTCATGATGTCTACTCTTGCATGTGACCCATACTCCAAGGAAGCTTTAATTCTCTGCTTGGAGATGCTGCTCTCATCTGTTCTCAGCAAGCATACCAGTTGCACTTGACCAAAGAGAACTCCACTGTGCAGTAAAGGCAAGGAGGGTAGAATCATCTGCAAATTTAACCCTCAGCTTTCACAGCTGGAAACTCTAGACCTCAGCTGTGTCTTCATACCTGGTCCACGCGGACATCAGAAACATGAGAAGATATTGAACAGAGTCATAGACACATTTAAAACACTTGACTTAATTTTGAACCTTTCTTTAGAGCAGAATGTACTCTGCTATACCACTTCTTATACCCAGGCATAGTCTTTTCTAGGCACAAAGAACAGTGTGGTCAGTTAGTAATTGTCACAAAACCTCTCCTCTTTTTTAAAATCTTGCTGAGAGGGCTAACGAGACTTTCTCAATACTCCAGTCACTCTCAGTGAGCTGAATTGTCATTTTAATCAGTTATTTTGCAATAAACATGAGTTGGTCTTCTTTGTGACACACCCTGACAGTGCAGTCAGATTCTTTGAGCCGGCCAAACTTCTGATTCTTAAATTTGTTTCTTATGTTCATATATGTATTAATTCAGTTATATTAGGGCAAAAACCAAAAGCATGCAAAAACAAAAGGAAAGTCCAGATTAAAAAATTACACTATGTAAAAAATAAAACCATTTTTTAAATTGGAAGTGCATATTATAAAGATTAACTGCATATGAGACATGTGAATCGAGTATATGAACCACAATCAGTAGCCACTTACGTTAGCTCTTCTCATTAATTCACCTATTGCTATCTATGTAACTTATGACAATGTTTCTTAATGTTGTGGATACTTGTTTTTGTTATTTGGTGTTTACACTTCATTTATTACTGATTATGCTGAATTGTTTTTAATATACAGCCATTTTAGTAGAGTTACTTATGTGAAAGCAGACAAATGTGCATTTTTGGTGTAGACAGCCGTGCTCTGTTATCTGGGCATTGTTCTTCATTGTTTACTTTCCTAAAATGTAGTGTGTTGGCTATGTGTTTGTGTCCTTAAATGTTAATATACTCGAGAGAAGCCAAACTCAGAAGTGCAGTACTAAAAGACGTCGGCCTCAGAGTAAGGTAAATGCTATAACTCTGTGGTTTTTATAGTCATTTTTCAATTAGGCAAACATCAATTCTGTAATACAGTATTTTTGACCTTTGCTGTTTCTAGCATGTCTTTGACTACAATCAAGGGGATGTATTTGGTTGTGTAGCAGACATAGGCTGGATTACTGGACACAGTTATGTTGTCTATGGGCCACTCTGCAATGGTGCCACAACTGTGTTGTTTGAAAGCACTCCAGTTTATCCTGATCCAGGTAAGACAGTATTGAAAACAATTCATTTTAAATTTAATTGAAAACAGTTTGTTAAATAAGTGGAAAAGGTTTCATATTCTGAACATTTGTTGGTTGATAGGTAGCTTTATATGCTCCAGTTAGTAAGTTTTTAATTCTGTCAAAATTTTACACTGCAGTTTTGCAATGACATATTTGTCTTCAATCTTTAAAATAAGTAGGTCACAGTTTAGTATTAATGTAAGTCCCGAGTGTTACCTGCCACAGATGTGTAATACATCTTCTGTTAGCATGTTGAAAAGTTTAAGGAAATATCAACAAAATGCTAATTCATGACATTTGGCAGAATATTGTCAATATCTAGTTTAAACACCTTAATCATGTTATTGCTAGTAAATATCTTATATTCAAAATATCTTGCTACCACTGTGCTAGTGTATTGCCCAAAAGTGCACCCTATAGTTTATGCAGTGTGACAAAAAGGAGCTATATGAGTACTGGCCTGACACAGACAGACACAGGAGGCACACTTATAAAAGAAATAAACTTTTATTTTCTTCATCTGTGGGCTACGTCTTCCCTGTACCCACAGACACAACACAGTCCCACACTAAGCACAAGCACAAACTCAAATAAACACAAATCAAATCTCTCTTCTTTATCTCCTCCACTCCTCTCCAGCAAGCTTAGTCCTTCTCCTCCTGACTCTGGCTCCTGGAGTAGTGGCTGCTGGCTCCTTTTATAATGCACCCAGAAGTGCTCTAGGTGCTTGATGACTTCATTTCCAGCAGCACTTCCGGGTGTGGTGGAAGGACTGCCCGTAAGGGCTCAGCAACTCCAGCTACAGCACCCCCTGGTGGCACCTGCGGATCCCAAAAAGGCTGCACCAAACTCCAACTCCCAAGAAGCCCTGCGGGAGTCTAAGGCACCGCTGCAGCCTCCGGGGGTTGCCATCTAGCATAACGTACCGGCCACGCTTGATCCCCCAGCCCTCCCAGCATGGATGCTTCCTGACCGGGCCGCACGCTACAGTAATAACTAGAAACTGTATTCCTTAGTGAGCACTACATTTGAAAATACAGCTGGGTCACATACACTTCTTTCCCTGAAATCCAGTATGTGATATGTATTGCTTTTATTGATTCTTTCTTGGTCTTCTGAGAGTATACATCAACCCCTTTTTATAGCTTTTGGGGATTTACACATTTTTTGAATGTCCATCCATCCATCCATTTTCCAACCCGCTGAATCCGAACACAGGGTCACGGGGGTCTGCCGGAGCCAATCCCAGCCAACACAGGGCACAAGGCAGGAACCAATCCTGGGCAGGGTGCCAACCCACCGCAGGACACACACAAACACACCCACACACCAAGCACACACTAGGGCCAATTTAGAATCGCCAATCCACCTAACTAGCATGACTTTGGACTGTGGGAGGAAACCGGAGCGCCCGGAGGAAACCCACGCAGACACGGGGAGAACATGCAAACTCCACGCAGGGAGGGCCCGGGAAGCGAACCCGGGTCCCCAGGTCTCCCAACTGCGAGGCAGCAGCGCTACCAACTGCGCCACCGTGCCACCATTTTTTGAATGTACTCTATCTTTCTTCCTGCTATTAAAGTATATTCATCTGAAGATAAAGTAACTGTTATTTTTATCAGATGGAGCAATGACTTCCTTAAATGAATTGACTTACAGTAGAAGTGCTAGTTAAAGGGGAAAATGTAATTGGGGGCTAGAATAATATGCATGAACAAAGGAAGCAGGAGTAGAACTGGCAGAATTGTTTCAAATTTGATCTCAAGAAAGTACTATTTTTTATTTATATATTTAATATTTTTTGGCTGTTAAAATACATTACAATGTTGCCTTGTACAGTACCTTCAAAATGGTAGATTTGAATCCCTGCCTAGTTTCTGTTTCTTCTTTTATTTTTCTCCACATCCTAAAGGTGCAAATGTTGGGTTACCTGGTTTTAAACCACAGAGTGTGTGTAGGTGAGTGTGCATGTGCCTTGCAAGACCTTGTGTTGAATGTTGCTGGGATAGGCTTGCATTAGAAGGTTTTTAAATTGTTAAATGAAATAATATAAGCCAAATATGTATTATAAATGAATAGTTCCTTATTAGCAAATAAAATGCACATTGTGAGTCAAATTAACACAAATTAAACACATATTAAAACACAAATTAAAAGAATATACAGTAGTATAAGAGCGGCACATTTTAAGGTGCCATATCTACATTTCTTTATTACTCTCCAGAGAAAAAAAAATATATATGTTCAGTATGTTTAGAGATTAAAAATAATATATTAAATATCAAAAAGTGCAGATAAATAACAATCTAAATAATAAAGATTTTGTTTAGAGAGATAACCCGGTGGTGTAGCAGTACTGCCTTTAGAGCTCCAGAGACCAGTGTTTGATTTCTGGCTTGGTCTCTCTCATTTTTCAGTCTGCAATTTCTCCCTGCGGCCATTTGATTATCCTCTGGGAACTCTTGGATTTGTCTCTTATCTCAAAAATGTGCAAGTTAAAACCAACTAGTTGATTCCAAATTGCTCCTGCAATGTAAAAATGATTTAAGAAAATGTAAAGAAAGATTAATAATTTTTAGACATAAAAATAGTCTTGATCAAGAATGGTGTGAAATCTTGAATAAAAAAAATCTATTGTGATTCCAACTGCCTTTTATGAACATTCCAGGACGATACTGGGAGATGGTGCAGAGGTTGCAGATTAACCAGTTTTATGGAGCCCCAACAGCTATCCGACTATTGTTGAAGTATGGAGACAGCTGGGTGAAGAAGTATGACCGATCATCTTTGAGAACACTTGGAAGTGGTAAAGAGAAATCATTTGTTTTAAAAGGATGAACTGAAAGCCCTAATGAAATTAGAAAACATACAATTTTGTCATATCTTAGGATGTTTTAGATGTTTGGGTGCAAGTACTGTATAATGTGTTTTGATTGACATAAAATCAAAAAGTTTAATTGGAGATACCAAATTGCCCATGTCATTGTTGGTGTTTGGTATCGGGCACTGTGATTCATTAGCTTCCTGCTAGGATGCTAGTGTTACAAAACTCATTTCTTGCTTGAGCTTTATGGTATCTTGTTAAAAATATTTAAAAATTTAATATCTGGTCCTCCGGGTGCCACACGCTTGAGGTAGACAATGGGCTTGGAAGGCACTCTCTTTGGATGTTTAGAAAATAAATGATTCCAGAAGATGATACCTTCTTTGAAAAGTAAAAGTTGGGTAGCAATAAAAAGATTGGTTATGGTTGTTCACTGGTGTTGATCAAAGAAATTAACTAAAGTGTTTTTGCATCAAATTTGCTGGGTTCGTCATTTTCCATGTTCAATGAATTTTTCCCTGAATATCTGCAGGGCAGCCAACTTAGATTAAATTCGATTAACGCCCAGTGATGCTTTGCGAGAACAGCATGACATTACACAGCTATAGTAGCGATGTTGGCTGGGGATGTCACTGCCTGATCTGTGCTATCTGGCTGATATGTGTCTTAAATTCTCACAACTTTCACACATGCTTACTCTAAGTGCACTCCCCACCCATACTTTATGTTACTGTCCAAGCTGCTTTAATATTTTATGCCACATACACGCATGCACAATGTCACTACCCGATTGGTACTCCAGCCTATGTACGTTTACAAAAAAAACTTGCAGTGTTTTGTTTTAAGGGATGCATTACAAGAACAACAACATTTATTTATATAGCACATTTTCATACAAAAAGTAGCTCAAAGTGCTTTACATAATGAAGAAAAGAAAAATAGACAAAATACAAAATTAAAATAAGACAACATTAGTTAACATAGAAAAGGAGTAAGGTCCGATGGCCAGGGTGGACAGAAAAAACAAAAAAAAAACTCCAGAAGGCTGGAGAAAAAAAATAAAATCTGTAGGGGTTCCAGGCCACGAGACCGGCCAGTCCCCTCTGGGCATTCTACCTAACAAATGAAATAGTCCTCTTTGTAGTTAGGGTTCTCACGGAGTCACTTGATGCTGATGGTCATACAGACTTCTGGCTTTTAATCCATCCATCATTGTTGGAACATCATAGTGCTTTGGGTAGATGGTGGTGGCGCAATATGCTTCTCATGAGTGTTTTCTATCATCATTTCTATATTAAAAAGTAGAAGAAAATGGTCTGATAGACCTGTATCAATGACCTGTTTTATATCAACTTTTAGTCCTTTAGTAATTACTAAGTCTAACATATGACCTGCTCCATTAGTACACCATAATGAGAATATCATGAAGATACTTTGTTGTTCTGCATGGATTTATTGTACATTGTGACTTCATTGCTGGATTAACCTTGTTACGCTCAACGATATGTAGTGCAGCTCGAGTAGTACCAGGGACAGCCACTTGAGTACATAATAATTCCTTGTATCACAAGCCCTGTGGGTATCAGTTAGATGTAGTGATAGATGCTAGGGAGATGCAGAGAGATAGATAAATGACTCAGAGTATAATTTTATCTCTGGGGGAAAAGTGGTGCTCTTGGTTAGCACTGCTGCCTCACAGCTCAGGTAACTTTTCTGAAAACAAGAATTGGTCCAGTGTACTTTAAAGATGCTTCTGTAGCCCTCAGGGACATTTGAAAGACCACTACACTATTATAATCCACTCTAAACTAGTTCAGGTTCTCCTTCCCCATTGACTTCAGTGCATGTCTCAGAGTTTCCCGAAATTCTTGAACATTTTTGTGGTTTGCCAAATTCTTGGTGAGATAAATTCATTCGCTTATCACTAGTTTTCACTACATCCTTCATGACTATAATATCCCCCACTAAATTTGCTTTTTTATTATTATCAAAAAGGTGCACACGACCCTCACCAGGAAAAGTGGACTAGAAGATGAGATGAAATGAGATCAGCTGAAGATTGAAACTATTATCCACATTAGTGGGTTTATAACATACTCACAATATTAGTGCTTTATCCTGAATGTCTTCTTGTTGAATCACGAAATCCTTACTAAGATGGAGTTGATCGTTCAAATGAAGAAGACATGCATTCAATTTCTGTTTTACATAAATGGCAAACCTCCCACACTTTTATTGATTCTGCTTATGTTTCCTAGGAAATGCGCAGTCATATATGTTGTACTCATCCCCATTTCTATTGTTTAGCCAGGTTTTTGTTATTGCTGTAATATCATGATTATGTTCAGGTACATACTGTATATCTCCAACTCACTTGATACTCCTAGCATTAAAGCAAGCAGTAATTGAGACTGTTCTGTCATGATTCCAGGAACCTGGGTTCAGTTACTGGTCAAGTCACTGTCTTTGCATAGTGTGATGCATAATTCTGTCCAGGGTTGCTTCTGCATTTCATCTGATACATCATGTTTAGTAGGTGTTCCTATTTACAGTTTGCTTAAACAGCTAAGTGCATAAATAGATTTTTTTCCTTGCTGCTTTTACCAAACTGTGCACTTACTTTAGTTAATACCTTAACTAGTATTAATGTTTTCTTATTGGTATGGTTATTGTAATTTTTATAATAATCCCCCCTTTTCCTTGCTTTAACTTCTTTAAATGTTATGATCTATATCTCTTGACTTTGATTTCTGGCCTCTTCCATTATGAAAACTTCTCTGATCAATCGATCCCTACGTACCTTATGGCTGCAATGAGAGAGTGTTCTGCTTAATCCTCTGCTACCTGAGAAAATAATAACAGTAGTAGTTGTATGCTGTTTTCTAGAATTACATCATTGATTGTAACTATGTTTGGAGTTCATTTACAATATACTGAATTCCAAACATAGCATTGAAATGTAGTCACAAACACACACTTTTTCAGAGTTAAGATAAAATACCTAAGAACATCAGATTATCAAAATATACAGTAATGCATGTTTGTCATTTGTTTCTAATTCTTCCTTTTTTTGTGCAGTATGATTCAGTTGTAATAAATAAATTAAGAACGATAACGCCCTTGGCACTGTACATCTCGATAGATTCCACTGTAAATCCTTGATAATTTGATTCCAGTGTATCCTGTAATTCATTATCGTAAAAGATAACAAGGAAAGAATTATTGCCTCTTAAAGCTGTTTATATGTAATGCTTACCTGAAAAAAGGTTAAAACATGAAGTTATATCTGAGTAATAAAACAGGTCAAATTCCAAAAATTCTGTTCATGGGTTTCTTATATATTTATACAGCCACTCAATTTACTTAAATCCTGTCCTTGCTGTTGCTATTGGTATACATTGTATTGTAGTTCACATAGAAAAGATTTTTTCTTAAGTGAAAAAGCTCAGTGATTCAAAACATTTTATCCTAGCTTATTCTGAGGCTAAACCTGTTGGAACACTACACAACTACAATGAAAAGATGTGACAGACTATTGGTTTAGTAGAATTAATTACATTCACAATGAAGAATGGAGCTGGCAAAATTAACATTAAAATAGGATCATTCTATTATATTTGAAATATAATATAGTGGCTTCGGAAAAATAATTTGCTCCTTTTACCTGCATGTTCAGTATAAGATACAATAATCATCAGGCATGGTATAAGGCTACAAACAAAGTAAATTGTGTGTGTTTTTGATTACAGAATTGTTATCATCAGAGTCAATATCAAAAATCTGTTATTAATAGCTAAACATAATTTTTGCATTATAGTAAGGACTAATAAAATTTGAATATAAATTCCTTTCTTGTATTTAGGATGTTACTAGTACACATTTTCTGTCATGCAGTAATCAGATTATCTTTCTGTTTTCTGTGAATTTCTGTGAGTAAGCTGTTAAAAAAATAAGCTTCAAAATATAAATGTTTTTTATTCTTTCTCTGCTGGTGAATGTATGTAGTAAATTAATTTTGTGTTACAGTTGGTGAACCTATCAATAATGAAGCTTGGGAATGGTACTACAATGTCGTTGGAGAAGGGAGATGTAAACTTGTGGATACCTGGTGGCAGACAGGTAATACATCAATGTTTTTGTTCAAAGAACAATCTTTTTAGAGTAATAGGATCAATAAACCGAAACATAGCATAGTTTTTCTTTAGCCAAATAATAAGCCTCAATTTTATAATAGCAAGGACTTAAAAGCACATACTGCATTTGTGGGCTTTATGGTAGTACAGTGTTTAGTGCCTCACCCTCACAGATCCAAAATGTTTGATTAGCAGCCTGGTCAAAAATTGGTGACTCTAAATTAACCTGGTATATATTAATTGTGGGTATGTAGGTGGATGTGCTCTGGTGTAGACTAAATTCAAATCTAGGAGTTATATATACTGTATATTTTTAATCTGTTAAATTTGTAAGTAGATGCAGTATGTTAGGCCTACTCTTTTGTATTATGTTCTATGGGCATAAAGTGACTAACTTTAATGTTGAGGACTAGTATATTCCACTATTGCTCTTGACCATACGATTTTAGCTATTCATTATAAAAATTGTAAAATTTCAATTTATTCTTGTAACGTAATGCAAATGTGAAATATCCAGTGATATGCTCAGTGAATGAAGAGAGCTGTGGGTCTTTCATTCAACACCTTGGTCTCAACTGAGCTTCCTTCCTTTTCATGCTAGAGGGTATTTTCCAGAAATGGAAAATCCTAACCAAAATAAATGTGTTTGGGCTGTTTTAAAAAAAAAAATTCAAAAGGCGTGTGTATGGGATATTGGGACAGCTTACCTACTAAAAGTTTTATTTTTGAGCAGAGTATTTCTTTAAGACATTTGCTTATATAGCAACATAACAAGCTTATTTTAATAGGATGCCACTTGAAGGTCAATGCTAACCATGCCAGGCAAAAATTAAAAAGACTCAAAATTTCATCATATCACGAGTAAGTGCCAAAAGGTATGACATACACTGTATCAGAAAAAAATTGATGACACCTAACTATCACACCTATATAAGCTTGTTGGACATCCTATTTCAAAACCATGGGTATTAATATGGAATTTACCCCCCACCAAACACACACAACTTATGGTTATTAAAAACCTACACCCTCTGGGCAGGATTTCCACAAAATTTCGAGTCTGTTCCTGTTTGTAATTTGTGCCTATTCAGCCAAAAGAGCATTTGTGAGAAATAGAAAAAGACTTCCTCCAAAATGTTGCTAAAAGTTGGGGGCATGCAGTTGTGTAAATTATCTTTGTATGCTGTATCATCAACACTACCTTTCAATGGAACCGAAGGACCTGGACCAACCTTGAATAACAGCCCCAAGCCATTATCCTTCTTCCTCCAAAATTTACTGTAGGCACCATGTACTCTGGAAGGTAGCATTCTCCTGGCATTTAAAAAATTCAGATTCCTGCATCAGACTACTAGTGTGAAGGATGATTCATCATTCCAGAGAACACATTTCCACTGCTCCTGAGTCCAAAGTGCGCTTTACATTACTCAAGCTGATGCTTGCACCCAGTGATCTTAGGCTTGTGTGCAGCTGCTCAGCCATGGATACCTATTTCAGAAAGTTCCCAATGAACATGGAACTCTGCTGTGAGTGATATAACAGAGGAAAGGTCATTTTTACACTCTATATGTTTCAGCACTTGGCACTCCCACATGTGGCTAAACTGTTATTGTTCTTAGACAGCTCCACTACACAATAATAGCTTGTGGTAAAGGTGGCATCCCATGACAGTGTCTTGTCACTGAACTCTTCAGTATGACTCCCTCTATTGCTAATTTTTGTCAATGGAGATGACATGGCTATGTGCTTGATTTTGCCCAGCTAGCAATGGTTGTAGCTGAAACACCTGAATTCAGTGATTTGGAGGGGTCTTCACATTATTTTCGCAATATAATGTATCAGTTTATTTTCAGAGTTTTCATTAGTAAATAAAAAGGGAATTAAAGCTAAGTAAAAAATACAAAAGTAATCTTTTCAAGATAACAACAAGGAAAACAAGGCCTATTTTCTGATAAGTTCAAGTTTTTCTTCTTTTAAAAGGTTTTTTGGTTCCTAATAAAAAAAAACATATTCTTGCAAATCCAATTCATTATTAGTAAATTAACAATGTAACAATAAATAATCTATCACTTGTTCGGTTCATTGGCAGAGACAGGTGGAATTTGCATTTCTCCAAGACCTTCAGAAGAAGAAGCAGAAATTATCCCTTGCATGGCAATGAGACCATTTTTTGGGATTGATCCTGTATTAATGGATGACAGGGTAACTACATTTGTTTAGTATGTTTGTCTGACTGGCAAAGTCTTGGGAACATTTGACTATTGTCATTTAATTGGATAACATATCTGTTATACATATTAAATTTAAGATAACGGGGTCAGATGTTCCATTATCTGAGGTTCGGGTACCTTTTTTAAATAAATACATTTGTTTATCTCATCTGTGTTTTTTATAGTAAAATTAATAGAGTAAAGGTGTTTGCTTAGAAAAGACCTCACCGATGTAAACCGGGTATACTGATATTTCTGCTGTTGTTGTTTACATTCAGGGAAACCTAGTAATGGGAAATAATGTATCAGGTGCATTGTGCATTAGCCAGCCATGGCCTGGTATGGCAAGAACTATATATGGGGACCATGAAAGATTTATTGATGCATATTTCAAACCTTTTCCAGGTAAGATAATAAAATACTTGTTCAGAATTATAATATTGAACACTGCTGGTGGAGGAAGTACTGGATTACTAAATTTCAGTATAAAAGGCAAACAGCTAAATGTCTGCTTGCTCTTCATCAAAGTTTAAGTGTCATTTGCTATACATTTGGATGTTCATTAACTGTGTAGCTTTTCTAAAAATGTTTATATAATTGGTTTTAACATGAAAACACTGTTCTGTTGTTCCCATTAACTTAGTTTTCTGTGATGTGCTCAATGACAGTTTTACTATTGGTGGTGGCAGGAGATTTTCTCAAAAAGTAATAACTTAATTTATACCTTCTGATCTTCTGAATTCTGGGTGTTTGAGGATTGTAAAAGCACTGTTTAGAAATTAATATGCAACACTCATAATTCATTTTTATATTTAAAAATATTCTTTCTGGTTTTTGCATCATGTTGTTTTATTAAAAGTGGCTATCAATAAAAATCATCTTCCTTGACAATTTTCATATGTTATTGTTTTACACTATGCAAATGGATTTTTTTTACTTGGGAATATTTCTTAATTTATCAATATACATTAGTAGTATTAAACTAAATACAGCATATATAAATCATTTCAAATAATGCATCAAGCATGAAATAACTGATTTTTTTTAAGTGTTTAACCTCTTACCTGTGACTCATATAAATAGGCTGTGGTGTTGCCAGCTATTTTTGGAAGCAGTATAATTAGTTTAATGGAATTCACCAATCCATTGAAGATATTTTCCATGACGGTCAATTATAAAGAACTTGATAAAGTGTGCCACAGCTCTTAATCTGCGTAAAACACTAAATATTTTCCATATGATTCACAAAAGGGGCTTCTTGTGACTGTTGCTAAAACAAAAGCCACAGGTGAGAAAAAGTATCACTTATTATCTGTGATAGACTGACACCTAGTATAATATTAGTCAGACAGGACTAAAGTACTAAGACAGTGCTAGGTACTTTTAGTGCAAAATGGAATACTGTAGATGTGTCTATAAACAGCACATTTATAATAAGGAATCGTGGGGGGCACACTGCAACATGGAACTGCTTCTTTGTGTTAAAGTATGTAAGGAATAAAAAGTAGAAGGCAAAATAAATGCAGTAATATATTGATAACTCCTGATAGGAAGAAACCTGGGAACTGATAAAATATTTATCTTCAAGCGGGACAATGGAAGAAATGTCTTAGTGGAATGACCTGTATATAATAAATTAGTGCTCTGGAGTGGCCCAGTCAAAGCCTGAAGGGTTAGTCCAGGCAAATCTACTTGTGAGCATTTGAACATACATCTTTATGGAGAGTCAGCAAGTGGACTAAATAAAAATGGCAATTATCAGATGCAGAAAGCAAAACTATATGCATCAGGAAACACTCCTTGATTAATTTTCTTCCATATGTGCCAATAGAAAATAATAATTCAATACGTGAATACTTGCAGAGTCAGTATGTCTTTTATAATGGGAACGTATTGTGTTCTGTGATATTGCTGTTTTTCATATTGATCAACGACAAAAATTTATAATTGAACATATTCAGTTTTTTGTTTTCCTCTCTGTATGTTTTATTTTAATTGGAAAATTTAAATTTGCCTAAAGCAAGTGAGTGAATTTGCGCATTTAATGTGTGGACTAGTATCCCATCCATGTTTTATTCTTGTAATTGTTGATGCAATAATGGGCCCCCACAATGCTGAATGGAGCAAAGCAGATTCATATTCTGAATGATAAATGTTTCCATATTATAACAATGAAATGTTAGAAAGTTCAGAGTGGTTGAATAAGTTTGAGACACATCATGTTGGAAACATGAAAAAATGCTCTCAGTATATGTCAACTGATCACGTTTCATTCTTACAGGTTACTATTTTACTGGTGATGGTGCGTACAGATCTAATGAGGGATATTATCAGATCACAGGCCGTATGGATGATGTCATTAATATTAGTGGGCACCGACTTGGTACAGCAGAAATTGAAGACGCCTTGGTAGGGGAAGTCATATTTTTCGTTATTATTTAATTCAGTAGCAGGCACTAATAGGATATTATGGCCTTCTTGGTAAATAAGCAAGTGAGAAAAGACTATAAAGGGAAAAAATAATTAAATTGTCCAAAAGATAAATAAATGCTGTGGTGGGCTGGCGCCCTGCCCGGCGTTTGTTCCCTGCCTGTGTTGGCTGGGATTGGCTCCAGCAGACCCCCGTGACCCTGTAGTTAGGATGTAGCGGGTTGGATAATGGATGGTTGGATGGATAAATGGTGGTCTTTCTATAACAAGGGGTTGATATAGTAGTAGGGCAGAGATCTGTGCATGTTAGTTAAAACATATCTAAATATCAAAGAAACAACTAGAGCCAAAATATAATCAAAAGGTCCTGAATAACTAGATAATCCTCCCAGTGACTATAATATAAACACCATTGTTTTCTTTTTGTTTATATCCCTAACTTGAATTTAAATAGAGTGCCATGACCTGTTATAATGGCAACATGATGACATCACATGACTATGTGATTGGCAATTGACTTAATTACCATTAACAAAATATACAAAACTCTGGTGGCTAGAAAAATGAGCCACAAAATGGCAATGACACAACATTACCACTATTGACTGAAAATATAAGAAACAATGGATTATAAATATCAAAACTGAGCCTCATGAATGAAGGGCAACCAAATATGATCATGACATATGTATTGCTGTTTAATTTCTCTAAATAGCTAAGTTGCTAGGGATGTCACACTACACAAATGGAAGTCACTATCAGTGGTATGCTCTGCAACTCTCCATGACTTGCTAATGTTATGTAAATGAAGGTTACAACTCAAAATTGTTGGAAAAGTTGTGTAGTACTTAGGGGGTTTAGGATGGCATATGCTTTGAGGTAGGGCAGTTATACTCACTAAACATAGCACCAGAGAGTGGCAACATATTGTTTGATGATTACCATGTGCAAGTAGAAAGTTCACCATACTGTGTACACATGACAATGAGGACCCTATAAACCTATAAAGACCCTGTAAGTCAAACCCTCTTGAATGGTAAAAAGTGAACAGTCTTGCATATGATCAGATATAAGACTTTCAACTAATCCAATTAGTATCTCAGTTAATCATTTGCCAAAAATGTCTTTTGCCCTTGAAAAACTTAAAATATTAGTGACATTTTGACTACAACACTTGTAAATAATGCAGTTGCTTTAATAATTATAACAGAAACCTCATGTGCATTTTTGTCAAGAGCTCCTTCTGTCTTTATTCCTGCATTGCCTAGGATGAACATCCTGATGTTCCTGAAACAGCAGTAATTGGCTTCCCTCATGATATTAAAGGAGAAGGTGAGTCATCTGCACAAGATAATGGATTTTTTTTCATTTTAGTTTAGTAAAATCCTTCCAGAAATTGTGAATCAACCATCTATCCTTCCATTTTTAAAATCTGCTTACTGTGTCTGGGGAGCTGACACTTTGCTTAGCGATGTGAGCTGCATTTAACTCTGGATGGGACACCATGGCAGGACACACTTATACATACATGCACCTGGACAACTGGGAATTACGAATCAACATATGATTGGGATCAGTACTAAAACATAATCATCATCATGATCATCATCATCACTGATTTTCTGGCTATCTTCCAGGTTTACTCAGGTTATTTCTGTTTGCCCCCAAATATATCTTTTCCTCTCACTCTCCACAGCCCTTTATCTCCTTTTTATATTCAGGCACCACTAATCACATCTCCTTCAGCCTCTCTCTGGGCCTTATCACATGCACCTCCATCTTGATTCAGCTAATCATCCTTTGTCTAGCCCATGACAAACTCACAAATCTATTTTAAAAATATTTAAACTTTGCTGAATGCTGGGATGAAATTTAGAAAATAATTCTGCATCCTTGAAGTAGAGCTAATTATCGAGTTATTGTTATACCCAAATATAACTGTCTATTTTTGCATAGCATATTTCCCGTTTACAATTTCATAGTCTTGTACTATTTACAAGTATACTTGAAATAAATCTCAATATACAGAGGATTCAGAAAGTATTCAAAACCCTTCACTTTCTTCACACTTTATTTTGTGGTAGATTTATTGTTAAATCGATAATTTTTTTTATCTTTTCCTATCACTCTACACTAAATAAACTTTTTTTGCCGAAAGGTCTGCAGATTTATTAAAAATTAAAAACTGATATCACTCATTCATATAAGTATCCAGGCCCTTAATTTGGTACTTTGTAGAAGCCCCTTTGACAGCAGTTCCAGCTTAGATTCTCTACAATCTTTGCACACCTGTATTTGGTGAGTTTATCCCCTTCTTCCAGGCAGAGCCTCTTAACTTACATTACACTGGATGGGAAGTGTCTGTAAACTGTTATACTCAAGTCTCTCCACAAATGTTCTGTGGAGTTTAAGACCAGGCTTTGGCTGAGCCACTCATGGATAGTCAAACTTATCCCAAAGCCACTCCATCCATTCTGAAAACATGTTTTCACTTTTCCATTAAAGATTATTGAGTGTAGATTGATGGGAAAACATGTCAATTTTATCAATTTAAAATTAAATGTGCAGCACAATAAAGTGAAAGAGTCTGAATCATTTTAGAATGCACTATAACACTAAAAATGTAAAATCACCATCCGTCATGTCTGCAAAAATATCCTAGGATATATACACAAACCATTTTTCTAGGCTTTTTGGAAAAACATTTTGAAAGTTGTAATTATAGTAATATAAGTAAATGATTCTGATAAAAAGTCTGACACTAATGAGGATTATTAGTCTAACTGAACAGCAGTCAGATGTGACCTCCTTACGGCCTCTTATAATTCAGCCTCTTGTTTTTTCATTAAGGTGATTTTATGTGCCTATACTTTTTTGGCCTTTTCAGTAAAGAGTAAAGTTTTCTAAATGGGTTCATTAATTTTAATATAACAAAAATAGTGTACATGATACAATTGCAACATTTATGAGACGTCTTCTGAAGAAAGACTCCTAAACTGTATCTATTTATTAGTGGTTAAATGTTTGATATTGAATTTGAACTACAAATTTAACTGTGCTCTGCATATGTAATTGTAATGACACTATAATGAAGGTTTTATAATTGGGTGAGTAAAATGTGTACTCAGTAACTGTCCAATGATCAGTATATATAATATATTATTATTAATATATTATATTATTTAACTTACTGTATTTTATAGCAATCTCACTCAAAAATTTTAAACAGCTTTACAGAATTCTGTTTAGGAGATTAGTATTTCAACATACTGTATTAGAAGGAGGATATAGAAGTAGAAGACCAGTATGTGTCACAACAGCATTCAACATCAATGCTGTAATTCATGTGGGAGGTAATGAACCGAGGTCCTGACAAACAGAACAGAACAGGTAGGAAAGAATATATTAGTGTATCCTGTTGAATTGCAGACAGTGCCAATTTCACTATACATAATTGGTAAGAAACTGTTAGTGCTGCACATAGGCAATTGTTTGCAAAAAATAAAAGTAGACACATGGGCCAAAACCACTGCTGATTTCATATCTGAACCCCTACTGTCTTCAGTTAAAGCTTAATGTTGAAATAACAGATCAAACAAGATTTTGTTATAGAGAACTGAAATTATGTTTACTAAGCGCATCAACTGCAACAGATGTAATATAAGGGCTTTTTTCCAACTTTCCGTGGAGTTGGACAACACAAGTGAAAACTTCCTGAAAACGGCAAACCTCATTGCGAAGGTTTGTATCCTTGAGAAATAGCTCCAGATACTCATAGACAGCCACACGACTAAAGGAAGCTTAACAATTTCTGAAACTTTCCTTTCAAATTAAAGACAACATGACATGATGCAGACTCCAACAGTTCAGACTTGGGTTCATGTAGTTAAAGGATATGGAAGGAAACCCAGCATTCCATCAGCTAGAAGACTGAAATAAACTAACAGATATACTCTGATACTAAAACCAGGAAAAACTGGGAATTCTTCATTGTCATGCAATGTTAAAATGGAAGTCTGCTGGAGGTATTGCTTGTTGGAGATTTCACTCTCCAGAATGCTGGCTGGATATGCAGATAAAATTACGAGTCCAGAGCAGTGTGCTGCTTACCATGAGCAACAGTGTCCCATATAACTCTCATATAAACCATTACTGACTGCAGGTGAGGGTTGTAGTTCATTTTGGAACAAATGACACTGGAAACTCAAGTGCAGCTACCTTGCAGAAAAAATGCTTGGAACTTGGAAACTGACTAAAGGCCAAAACCAAATCTGTCATTGTTTTCTTAGACTCTTCCAGCAGTGGAAAAAAGGCTGTACTAAATATTTATAAGCAAATATTCAGTCATAAAGCTGGGATGGTGGCATGGTATGAAAAAGAAGGCTTTAGATTTATCAGCCACGGAAACTGATCTCCCTTAACAGAGATTAACTCCATTAACAGAAAAAAGGGATGGATATTCCGGAAGTGAGCATCTTGAGAGAACTGTACAAATATTTAAGCAAAATTTTTTTGGAGAAATCCAGGTGAAAATATATAGGACAGGTCAATCCAAATATATGAAAATTTGGACAAAAATTGAAATGTAACACTTATCTTTTAACATGTTCAGATGTTAATATTAGAGCATTAGAAACAAATCAGTGGCAAATACATGAGAAGCATAACAATGGCTATAAATCCTTTAGCAATTACAGGAATGGAAGAACTGAGATCCTGTTTATGACAACAGTATTCAGGCTTAAAAGATCAATACAGAAGAAGAACATGTCAGAATTACTGTGGGTTAAGCTCATAAAGAAGGTGACCAGTGATTTTAGTTATTCAAGTTTGCTATATGCCACTAAATTGTGATATTTTATTCATAAAACAAGACAGATATGCATCACAGATATATTATACAATGGTTTAGAACAATAAGGTTAAGTGATTTAATGTTGGAATAGAGGTGGGAATTGAACTGGCAAGACTTCGGTCCAGAGTCCAGTTACATATCCACTATGCTACACCGCCTGGCAAGTGCAGTGCAATATCAGAGAACTAATTCAGAATTATGATGTTTGCCTTTGAACTCTCTATCTCTGTAAAATTAAACATTTTCTTTTTCAATATTAGAATTGATTTCCTACCTATGACTTGCTACTTTCTCCAGCTGAGTTACATTGCCTTTTGTACAGCACTTCATGTTCAGCAATGTAAAGTAATTTGTTTTAATGAAGGATACCATGTGAAACCATTAATGAAAGATTGACAGTACCCTAATATTCTAACATATATGATTATTCTATTTCAGCTGCATTTGCATTTATTGTTTTAAAAGATAACATCAAACACACAGAACAGGAGATTATTGCAGAGCTCAAAAGAACTGTGGCCTCTAAAATAGCTAAATATGCAGTTCCTGATCACATTTTGGTAAGTATAAAATTATTTATAGATGAATGTCCAACATCAAGTTCAAGGAAAACATAATAAAGCTATTCAAGTGCTCTTTGATGGACTACCATATGCAGCATTTTATTATTTGTTTATTTTGAGACATTTTTTGTGTTGTTGCATTTGAATTGTACTGTATACTCAAACTCAAAGAAACATCTTGTGGGGGCACACCACCGTATGTTTAATGGGCTTCATAAGTGTTCCAGTGTTTGAATTAGACAACTGATAAGTGACTATTTCCATCATTCCTTGTGGCTGCATTAAATAATTCAGATATACAATAGCTAAAGAAGAGGGTGGCACTGTGGTTCAATGGTAGTTAGACCAGGGTTTGTGACCTGGGTCCTCCCTGTGTAGAGTTTGCATATTCTCCCATATCTATGAGGCTTTCCCTTTGTTGCTTCGGTTTTCTCCCACAGTCCAAAGACATGCAGGTTAGGTGGATTGGCGTTGCAAATTGGCCCCTAATGTGTGAGTGTGCACCCTGGCATGGGCTGGTACCCTGTTCAAGGATTGCTCCTGCCTTTTTCCCTATGCTTGCTTGCATAATTTCCAGCTCACCTGGGACCCTTTCAGGATAAAGTGGGTCTGAAAAATGGATGGATGGAGGGACAGTAGAGTACTTAAGTATGGATTCACTTTTAAGTCTCTCGTGGTTATAATGATAAGTCCAATGCTATAGTCAGATGACCAGGGAGGACAGAAAAAGTAAAAAAAAAATTACTCCAGCTGGCAAGTTGCTGGAGAAAGTAAAAATCTGCAGGGGTTCCAAGGCCAAAGGACCACCCAACCACCGGTGGGCATTCAACGTAACATAAATGTGCTTAAGTAGTTCCTGTTGTTTTTCTGATGCAGTGGGTCTCGCCGACAGCTGGAGCAATATACAGTATGTCTGTATGCAACATAAATATATCAGAAATGCCGGGCAAATTAGTATAACCAAGAGTTAATTAAATGGGTTGTTTGAAATCTTTTTAGTTTTGGAGCCTGCCTTTAAGTTTAATTTATTTTAAAGGCTTTATCTTCAAAAATGTAAATGGAGATCATAACAAATGTGGATATAAGACTTATAAAGTGGTATGCACTTGTTTATATAGCCCTGTATTTGCAAAGTGCTGTGTGTGTTTTTCTCTGCAAGTACACAATCAATAAAAGAAAACTTAAATAGGCATACTTTTATTTGAAAAAAAATCCTTTAAAAGCATGGGTGAAATGAAAAGATGTGTCTTTTAATAGATTGATAAAGCTGTGTTAAAAAGTACCAAAAGAATTTTTAAAGCACTTTAATAATAATAATTCATTACATTTATATAGCAGTTTTCTCAAAGTGCTACCACACAGGGAGGACCCAAGACATGAGCCCATGATGTCCTTCCTGCGAGGCAGTAGCGATACCACTGTGCCACCTGTTTGTTGATGTACTGAGGTGCAAGCACCAGCTAATCACAACCCTGAACTGGATGCCCCAGCTAGAAGACTGGTCAATACATGCTGATAGCTGATGTCCTCTCTAGGACTGATTCCTGCACTGCATCCAGTGCTGCCTAGATAGGCTCAAGTGCCCCATTACTCTGAGTTGGATTAAGGGGAATCTTTAAAAGGATGTCAAGATGGAAATATCTTTATACTTTTTTTTTATTTATATTCAATCCTTGTGAAACCTTTTTTTCTTTTCAGATTGTAAAGAGGCTTCCAAAAACACGTTCTGGAAAAATCATGAGGAGAGTCCTACGCAAAATTGCTACTAATGACATTACTGGGTTTGGAGACACAACCACCTTGGATGATCCAGGTGTGATCACAGAGATCGTGGAAGCTCTTGAAAAGTACAAAAACAACAGTTGTACCTGTGTTTAAAGAAGTACTTGCTTTATATAAATATGTAATATACCTGTGAAGCCATACACATACTGTGCACACAATGCCAAAGAGATACCTGTAATGTACAGATTGTAGTCTTATACTAACTCGTTCCTTTACTAATTGTACATTTTATCAAACGGTGACATTTCTTTACATTTTTTATTTTGTGACATTTACTTAAAACTGTTTTTTCATCAGACGTGTCACCAGGAAGAGCTGTTTATTTGGTTCGTACACGATATAGCAGTACATCTGTATCATGACTGTATGCCATATTGATACTATTCACCAGCATTTCCAAGTGCACATTGAGGATTTTTTCATTTCATCATTTAGCAATGTCTGAGAGAAAATGCAGTTTTTTTAAAAGGAATTTTAAGTGTTTTTGCACTTCATTTTGTGTGAAAATTATAAACCTCCAAAGTTTAATTCAAAGAGTATGTCATACATTTGAACATATATATATAAAACGTATAATTTGTGAGCCAAAGATTACAATTTTTTAACACTTAATCTTTTTATAGTTTTTCAGCTCACAAAGACTAGTTATTTCAGAAAGGTTCACAGATTAATTGAATTTATAACTAACTGTCTGTTACTGTTGAATGTTTGCTAAGTGATTTTGTCTGGTTCAGTTTGAACGTGTAACTGCTTTGATCCATCCATTACTGTCAAATGGCTTTTGAATTTTAGGGTTTTGGGGAGGCAGTGCCTCTCTCAGCCACATAGGGCACAACAATTATGTGTGTAGAAGACGACAGTTTGATGGTAGACAGGAATAACTCATTTGCAAATTATGGAATTAAGCAGACATCACATTTTTATATGATATGACTACTTTCAATAAAGTTTGCCTTTTCAGCTGGTTCAGTTAGGAGAACATGGCAAATCTTTTAGGCAAAGTAGCCTTATAATGCTAGTTTGAGCTGATTGAAGTGAAGAACATCTGTGCACTGATGAAAAGTATGGTTCTGAATGCCATTGATTGGTTATTCATCGTGAAATAAAATAGATGGTTCAGAGTGCAGATACCTGAAAGGGGACCACTGTATGCATTCATTTGTATTTAAACTTATTAAAAGTTAATATTTACATGTGTAAAGTTGTCTGTTACAGTAGTTTTACTATACTTTTTCTGGTGAGGGTCACGGTTGTAACACACTGGGGTGCAAAGGCTGGGATATCCTACTTTGAGCAGTTTTTGCTGAGAACTTGGCCAGTGAGTTGTTTTTACTGCACTACCTTAGGTGGCAGCCCCAGTCAGCAGCACGTCTGAGTGACTGATGATGATTCCCTGCTCCCTTTGGTACTCTGCTAAAGGGAATGGAGGGTAGCAATTAACAAAGAAAAAGAACATTTGAAGAAAGGAACCAAAAATCATAAACAGTAGTAGAGACAAGACACACCTTTAGTGGAGTCCTAACAGCCACACTGCACAGACTCAACAGCAAGCATGTGAACACAACACTCACCTGCAAATACGTGGTCAGAGTACACACAGCAGCAGTTCCACCATCTCTGTCTCTTAAAGCAACTTTCACAAAATACTGTGGGGACCGGATTGGCAAATTCCCTTCGCCCTCTCTGTCTGTTTGTCTGTGAAAGGACAGAGGGTTTGTCCACTTTTCCATGGCCTGGACACAATCCATTTAAAGCAGTGGTTCCCAAACTCAGTCCTGGGGACCCACTTTGGCTGCAGGTTTTTGTTCCAACCAGATATAATAATCAATAACAACTGATCTCATTTAATTAGCTGATCTTTTTTACTGTTCTCTTATTCTGCATTCAGAAAAACACAACAGTATGGCTTTTACATTTATAAGACATTTAGAAATATTTCTATTTTTTTTCTAAAGCTGTAAACACTCAACTCTCTTTTGTTGTTTTCCTGTTATTTTCTCCTTTTCCTGTGTAGTCTGCTCCCTTCATTTAATAGTGACAATTAACAACCAGCATAGCAGACACCCGGGATGATGAAAGCAGCAACGACTTTAGTGTCAGTCCCTCTAATTAGTAAATAATCAATTAAATAACCAGAACACGTGGAAAAGCAGAATGAAAATTAGGTTGAAAATACTGTTGACGACTTAAAAAAACTACATATTCCCGATATAACTGCTTATTACATTTTAATAAAAATCTACCAAACTTAGTTTGTAATTTCTACATTGACTCCAAAACACAGAAACTGGGAAATAATGACGACTCACTCAATTAGGCTAGGAGTCCAATAAAAAACGGAAGTTGATTGGAACAAAAACCTGCAGCCACAGGGGGTCCCCAGGACTGAGTTTGGGAACCACTGATTTAAAGCATTCCTGTGCACTTGTAATAAATGTGTTTCTTTTTCAATTTCTTTGAAATGTTATGTTATTTATTACATATTTTTTTTCTTACTGTTTATTATACAATTACATATATTATTTCATTAACAGATACTACAACGTCAATGGTGACAAAGCCTGTCTTATGAATAATTGCTTTGAATGCGATGAGATTAATGTTGGAACACACAGAGCTTACAAAGTAAACAAAGAATTGCTTAGGTTTCATATGGCAGACTTGTCATTTACTTAAAGTTTCTTTTTTATTCTTACAAAAGTTAAAAATTAATAGAGGTTAAAAAGATAAAATGTTTACTGGAAGGCAATGTAATATATACAATTTAAACAGTAATAAAAAGATTGTTAAGTCCTGTTTATTTACTTAAATATAGAATTGTGAACTGTAAGAATGGATACATTCTGTGCGTTTTAAAGATTTTCATTTTGACTTAATTAACATTAGTTGACATTACTAACATTATTTGACTTAATCTGACATGACATTTAAGGTGTTATTTTCTGCAGTGTCTACTGAAGTGATGTTTGGATTACACACACAAACGGTGACAGCTGCTGAAATAAACAGTGGTGGTTGGTTACAATAAGTAAAACAGAACTTTAGGGACACCTTGTGGATCCATGTGGACATTACTTTATACTACAATGTTTTTTTATAGCTTCAAACTAAAAGCTGAAGGTTTTCTCCGATTTTTAATATCTAAGTGTTTATTAGAAGAAAATATGAATGTAAAATATCAATTTAAAACCCATCTCATTTTGTTTTTCAACACTAGTTTCTGATACTGCATATTGGTGTGTAGGGGCACAGATCCCATCATGGACTGATGTTCCCTCCACAGCTGATTCATGTCACCCTGAGTGTCCACCTCCAGTCATACTGTCTGCAATACAGAGTGTCTCAACACTGAGGGCTGCGCTTAGTTGGCATCTGCTTGGGCTTAAAAACAAAATAATGTACAAATATGGAAAAAGACAAATATATTATATTAGAAGATAAGGATATTAGAACATAGGAAATATTGTGATGAGAACAGACCTTTTAGCCCAACAAGCTCATCCATCCTGTTCATCTGCTTTGTCAGAAATAACATCAAGTTTAGATTTGGTTTAATTTGCGTGTAGAGGCTTACAAAAACAAATCATTTAGGTGATGGAATTGCAAGCCTTTTTATTTGTAATAATAACAAGAACCACAGGGTGAATACCATGGGAAGCTTTTTATAATTCGGCCCCATGTTGCTCCACAAGATCTCTCCAACAAAGACAAAAATAGCAGTGTTATACTGACCCTTACATTACAAAACACGTCTCGCATCTGTAAAGGCCGAGTTTGTTCACAAGCTTGCAGGGTTTGTCTTTGAGAAGGACAGTAGACAACTTGATCAATAAACATTGATAATGTCAAAGCTTGACTAAGCAGGTAGAACAGGAGTTTAAATGACTAAAGTCAAATGTTTGCACAGACTGTCTGTCGAGAGCATAGTAGACTATGACATACAGTGTCTTCAGAAAGTCTTCAGAGCCTTCACTTTGTACACAGTTTGTTGTGTCACAGCCTTCTGCTAAAGTCATTTTTCCCTCATCAAGCAACACTCAATACCAGAGAATGACAAAGCAATTTTGACCTTCAGTGGTCAGCTAGCCCTGCGGTGGGTTGGCGCCCACCATTTTTTTAAATGTTAGTCTATCATATATCCTCCCTATGGCATTAGCCACTTGATTGCCATTCAGGGCGGCCAGTCTGAGATCTCTTTTCTTCTGACACACTGGTCATCTCGCACGCATGATCAAACACGCAAGCTACTGCAAAACTCCAGCTATCAAAGTGATCTAGTTAGCCTTCCAATTTATATCGACTAAAGAAGGGATTTTAATAAAAATTTGTTCGGGGGGTATGGGCTGGATGTGGAATTGGAAGAGGATTTTTTTTTTCTCACAAAGTCACAATCGAAGTGCGTTTGTCTGATCTGTCAATCTATCATTGATATTCCAAAGAAGGAAAATGTGGAAAGGCACTTTCGAACTGTTCATAAAAACTACGAAACTGGCTTCCTTCCGAAAAGAGATCTGAGAAAGAAAAAGGAGAGGGAACTAAAATCGCAGTTAATCGGACAGCCGTCATTTTACACTCGGCTGAATTCAAAAGCAACGGCAGACACACCGAAGCATTGTTCCGGGTGAGCCACTCGATCATTTAGCATAAGAAGTCCTTCCAAGATGGAGAGATGATAAAAGAGGCCTTCGTTGAGACAGACGGCTAGGGTAAAATTCCTGCTGAGATTTCAAGACCCCTGGCCGGAAAAAAAGGAGTTTCTCCTTGTCATTAAACATGCAGAATACAAGCAACTTAATAACGATCAATGGCCGCTGGACTTGGCATTTTTTTCCGATCTGACCAACATGTTGAATGAGCTTAATTTACAGCTGCAAGGCAAAGAGAACTCCATGGTCAATATGATTAGCTCAGTTAATGCTTTCAAACGAAAAATGCAACATCTGTCCTCAAAGCTGCAGCACCTTGATTAGGGGAACATCCAAAACCTCGCGTCAGACCTGGAGACGCAATGGAAGGTGTGTGTGCAACTTGACAACATCCGCTACACAGAGCAGATTGAAGATTGTAAGTCAGACTTTGACAGACGGTTTGAAGACTCAGCTTTACTTGAGCCAATCGCTACATTTAAGTGCTATCCATTTAGGGAAGATGTTGAGGGGGATTCACTGTTTCACCTAAAACTCCTCTACAGTGGAAGATGAGATTTTGACACTACAGGATGGATGACATTCAGCTGAAGTCTGGGGCTCTTGGACAACTTTGGAACTTACTGACAGAGGAAAAGTACCCAAACACGAGGAAATGTGCTACCTCCTTGACTGCATTATTTGGCTCTACTTATTTATGTGAGTCAGCCTTTACCAACATGAAGATTATTAAATCCAAATACTGTACTGTAGTGACCATAAATGTATTGAATTGTTATTGTGCCATAAAGGTTATTCAGTTATGCAAGGTACGACAACATATATTTTATGTATAAAGTATACTCAGTATATATATATATATATATATATATATATATATATATATATATATATATATATATATATATATATATGGTTGAAATAGTTTTTTACTGTCAAATAATACAATGACAGTATAAAACTATTTCAACCATTCTATGATCTGCTTCTCACAACTGAGGGCACCATGGCAGATGTTAGCCGACTTGCTGACCAACCACAAGTCTTACCTGGTAGGTAACCACCCATACAATCAGATTGTGATTCAGACTATGAATGCCATGAATATATATATATATATATATATATATATATATATATATATATATATATATAATCATTTTAAATGTAGGTAGATCATTTCGACCTGGTCATTTTAAAAGTAGCTCGCAAACTGAAAAAGTGTGGGCACCCCTGCCCTAAGCCTTCTCTTGTGTCGTCTTTACTTTATCCTGCTAGAAGATGAATTGGAGGTCAGCAGTGGTCCGCAGGGGGTTTTCCTTAAGTTATAGTCTCCATACTTGTTTTCTGTTTATCTTTGTCTCAGCCTTGTCTAGCCCCCCAGCCCCTGATGTTGCCACCACTGAGATCGTATTGCACACGTTTCCTCCAGACATGATGCTATTCTTGATTTCAACAACCCAGACTTTATCACCGGATTGAAAGATGGTGCCGACTGGTGTGGCTGCCTGTCTTGTTAATTTATGTTTTTATTTCATCTTTTTTGTGTTAGTTTATCCCAGTGGCTACTGCCCCGTGATTGCGTTTCTTTACTTGTTGTCTTTTCTTGTATGCTCTCTTCTCAGACAATCTTCACAAGGCTGAAGTTGGCCATATTTGCCATTCACTTACTTGAATTTCCCGTTCCTCCTTAACTATCATTATTTGCGCAGTTAGCCAGTTGATGTTGCTAAAGAAACATTTGTCGACATGCGTTCTTCAATTAACTGCCACGTCCTTATCAATTTCTAGGGCCCTACCTTTTCTTTTGTGCACTGTCTCACAAGGATGACATGTAATTTTCCTGTGGAGTTATTTATCTGTGGGCCTCTGAACATGCCACTTATGAAGGTACTGGCATCTGTCACATCACATTCTGTTATACTGCAAGGGACTTCTCATTGGCTTAGTAAACCATTTCACAATAATGACACTGGGAAATGAAAATACCAAGAAATTTTACTTTGGAATTTTTTACCAAACCCATCTGGCCTTTCGACTCACCGCATTCTGCTATATTGCTATAAGCTTATCTCTTTGTCTGTACACAGTCTCGCAATACTGACACAGGGACATGAAAAGAAATAATAATAATAATACATTTTATTTATATAGCGCCTTTCCCATGCTCAAGGCACTTACAGAATATAATAAAGAACAGCAGCGTATACAGTATATAGCATTGTACAAACCAGATAAATAAATAAAGAAGATTAAGACAGTAAATTCTGAAAAAAAACAGACAACATAATTGATGGTCTCTCGCGCACACACACACACACACACACACAGGTTACATGAGCATCTTGACAGAGAAGTAAACTGAGAGAAGGGTAATAAAGTCAAGTAGAGCTAAAAGACAAACTGAACAGATGAGTTTTGAGTTGTTTTTTAAAAGAATTCATGGAGTCAGCTGACCTGATTAATTTCAGTAGGTCATTCCAGAGTCTGGGCGCTATACAGCTGAAGGCCCTGTCACCCATGGAGTGTAGATTAGTGAGGGGCACAACGAGATTACCAGAATCAGAGGACCTTAGTGGGCGGGCAGGCACATAGTGATGGAGAAGGTCACTGATGTAGTTTGGTGCGAGGTTATTTAAAGCTTTGTAGGTTATTAGTAGGATTTTATATTCGATTCTGTAGGACACAGGGAGCCAGTGAAGACGGAGCAGGATGGTGTGATGTGCTCGCTGCTGCTGGTTTGAGTAAGGACTCTTGCAGCTGAGTTTTGAATAAGCTGGAGCTGTGATAGAACATTAGAAGGGGCACCTGCCAGTGGGGAATTACAATAATCTCAATTGGGATGTGATAAAAGCAGAGACAAGTTTCTCAGCATTAGAAAAGGAGAGGAAGGAGCGAATACGGGATATGTGACGGAGGTGAAAGTAAGAAAGTTTCTTAATGTGATTTATGTGGGGGGAATAAGAGCGAGGCATCAAAAATGACACCAAGATTTTTTACAGTAGAGGCAGGTCTGATGAGATCACCGCCAAGATAGACTGGGAAGGAGCTCATTTTATTAAGTTGCACTTTAGTCTCAATTTGTAGGAGTTCAGTTTTGTTGCAATTTAATTTTAAAGAGTTCTGCTCCATCCAGGTTTTAATTTCACTAAGGCGGGTTGTGAGCTGAGAAAGCTCTGATGAAGTTCCACTTTTAACATTGAAGTAGAGTTGAGTATCATCTGCATAAAAGTGATAACCCAGTCCATAGCTACGGATAATATGGCCAAGGGGAAGCATATAAATACAGAAAAGCAGAGGACCGAGGACAGAGCCTTGAGGGGACGCCTTGTGTGACTGGCGCTGAGCTGGATCTGCTGTTGCCAAGACTAACAAACTCTTGCCTATCAGTCAGATAGGACTTGAACCACTGGAGGGCAGTGCCAGAGATACCCAGCATGTTCTTCATTCTGGACAGTAGGATGTCATATCTGACCTGAGTGTCAAATGCTGCACTGAGGTCTAACAGAATTAATATGCTGGTTTGTCCAGAGTCTGCTGCCATAAGCAAATCATTGGTTAACCGTAGCAGAGCAGTTTCACAGACTCCATTACTCATGGCCTGAATCACAAGAAATTCTACTATGGAATTTTTTTACTTGTTGTTCTGTGAACATTTGTCCAGTTGACACAAAACTTGAGATGGGTCCATGTAGGCCGTGATACCAGTCACGTAACACCCATAATGGCACTGGCACAACGCCCTGTGATGTCAGTCTCGATGATAGAAGCCTGGCTGCAGGCCTCCGGAGCTCTGCTTCTGACAGTCCTCGATAATTGAGGCACGTCACATAACCGTCCCACAACCCTAATCTTAACCATAATGTAACGGGACAGGTGATGGGTGTCACCTGATGTTGTGGGCGTTACGTGACTGACCTCATTGGCATTGCAGGCTGCAGTTACACTCCTGCAAAACTCTGCTCTATTGCTAGGCACCATCTCAAAAAGAAGACACTGGGACAATCGTGCGTCAGTGTATATGTAGTGGAACACGTGTACGTCCATAATCAAGTGTCACTATTGTGAGACGATGTACAAACAAAAAGGCCATAGCAACTGATGAGGATGTGGCAGTTGACAATTATTTAATATGATATGTTGAAGAATAGGTTTTTAGTGACACCTACTGGTTGAATTAGAAACAGCGGCATGTAATACTGGGGCGCCTCAGGGAACTGTCCTGTGCCCTTCCTGTTTACCCGCCACACAACAGACTTCCAGCATAATATCAACACTTGCCCACTACTGACATTTTCAGAAGACCCCTCCATCATAGGCTGCATTAGTAATGGAGAGGAGTCAGAGTACAGGAAGGTTGTGGAGGACTTCACCTTGTGGTGCAGGGACAATAACCAGCAACTCAACATCAGCAAGACAAAAGAGCTGGAGGTGGATGGCTGATGTGCCAATGAGTCACTGAGATCTGTTGCCATTTGTGGGTGGGCTTGAAAGTGGTGTGGAGCTCCAAGTACCAGCAAACAGTACTGGCCTGACGACACAGTGGCACCAGAACAGAATGACCAGAGCAGATTGGACTTCCTAAGGAGTCTCCAGTCTGTTGATGTATGCAGCAAGTTTCTAGAAATGTCCTACCAGCCCATAGTAGCCAGTGTGGTGTTCTCCTGGAAAGACAACTTGTGCTAAAAAGAAGCACAACACCTGAACAAACTGATCAGGAAAGTCTGCGCCATCCCAGGGCCAACCCTGGACACATGGAAGCTGTTGTTGAAAAGTGGATGGTGGCAAAATTGGGTGCCATCATTAAAACAAATCCCCTCCAGAGGGCGCTGTCTTGTAGCACTTTTAGCCACTGGTTCATTTCAGCGGAGTGTGCTTTAAAAAGCGTATCCAGGGGTCTTTTCTGCCCACTGCTATCAGGCAATTCAACGCTTTCTTTCGATCTACTCATTAAATTTTGCATGATACTCATTTATTTATTTTTTTATTCATTGATTAATTGGCTGTATTATTCGTCCTGAGAGTCCGTATCCTTGTTTTCTTTTTATGTTTCTGCTGCAGTGCATTTGAATTTCCCTCTGGGATTAATAAAGTTTATCTAATGTACTCTAAACTAATCTAAATATGCAAGATATCTCAGAATTTAATGTGAATAAATAGCCGACATCAGCCTCGCGGAGTCCCGTTTTTCACTGTCCGAGTGTCCTTTAGGTGACTTTTTGCAAACTCTAAGAGGACTTTCATGTGTCGCCGCGCCACTCTGTCACAAAGCCTGGCTGCAAACACGATTTGCATTTACAATTAATAATAATAATAAAAAAATTCATACATGCAAACAATGGCCGCAGATGTGCGAAAAAGAAATATGAAGAAAGTGATGCGCGTGCTTTCCGAGGAGCCTGTCATATAAAGTTAACATCAAGTAAATAAATCACAGACTTAATAAAATAAGATATCAACAAATAATTTTACCGAAAAATAAAATCCTAATGTCTCTGGAATTTTGTCCTCCGCATTTGTTTCGCTACAACACCGACTAGAGCATCCTAACGAACGCTTGCATAGGTCTTCCAGTAGTTTTATTCCTTAAAGAGTCTGTCAAATAAGGATTTTTATTGAGCACACTCTTTACCGTTGTTTCGATTCCTCAAACGCGCCCCTTTTCTCATCCCGCTTTCCAACTCCTGACTATTCTATTCCACTCTCTGAGTTAAATGCCAGAGCACAAACTGACAGGTCCAAATGACGCGCCGACGTGACGTCATCATCAAGCGTCCTCATAGTGGGCGGGCCCGCTCGCTGAACAGAGCTCTGTGTGTGCATGCGCGAAAAAAACAGTTTCCGCTACTCGACTCGGCCTTCCACGCCCCCTCATTCAGCGCGACTTTCCTGGCCACGCCCACAGCGCTCAGCCTCCGTCCTCCGTCACGTTGGTTTCTTTACAAAATTAGTAATATTGTTTAATTCCATCACCCTAAAAGACGATGGAATTGCTGTTAATATGCGTCCATCCGATCATAAAGCAAGAATCCGAGTTTCTGTTTACATTATTATTGTCGTGCTTCTTTTCAGAAACAAAAAATCCGTTTAATAACATGAGTCAGGATTCGATAGTTAAACGAAGGAAAACATAACATGTTTGAGAATAAGGAAACCCCAAAATTAAACATGCGTGTGGTTGCTCTGACTAGATAGATAGATAGATAGATAGATAGATAGATAGATAGATAGATAGATAGATAGATAGATAGATAGATAGATAGATAGATAGATAGATAGATAGATACTTTATTAATACCAAGGGGAAATTCACATACTCCAGCAGCAGCATACTGATACAAAAACAACATTAAATTAAAGAGTGATAATAATGCAGCTAATAATTGACAATAACTTTGTATAATTAATGCAAATATATATATAATTTTGTCTGTCTGCGGAGAGAGGTTTACTTACCTCGCCGGTGACATTCATGTGTCTGGTGACTCTTCCTATGAAGTCAGTAGACAGATCGGGAGACCATAGGGGGGCCATGAGGTCACTGGAAAGGGGTGTGTGGCGCTCCTGATATCTCTGTAAAAGGACGAAGGTCCAAGTCTTTAGAGTCTTGGTGCCCCCTGTGTGTGAGACATGGATGCTCTCCAGTGACCTGAGATGAAGACTCGACTCCTCGTGTCTTTGACCACTTTGAACCCGCCTGTGTGTCGTCGTCTCTGTTGTCTGATTTGGTGCAGCGCCTGCATCCTACGAATTGCCCCCCTGGACGGTGTCCCCTCTTGATGACTTAAGGGGGTTCTTGCTCCTCTTTCTCTGGAATGGGTTGCCTTATCATGTTAGGTCAGCCCCAACATGTCATTAAAGTCTTATCTATTCTTGGTGGCACTTGACCCTGCACAGTATGTGTGTATATGCTGCCTCACGTATGTTCATGATTATAAATATGTATGCATGGGTGTAGGCCTTTGGAGTCATCTTTAATGTAATGGTTGGTTACGTTTGCAGTTCTGTGATGTGTATATATATGTGTGTGTATTGTGATAGAACCGGGGTGTCAGCGAGCTCCAAACCCCCAAACATGATCACACAGAGTCCTTGGCTCCAATAAAGAAGTGTTTATTCAACACAATTCCACAATTAACATAAAGCACAAGCACAATATCTCTCACCGCTGCACCGCCTTCCTCCAGTTGAGTGTTGCTCTCCGTCCTCTCAGCTCCAACTCGCCTGGATAAGGGAGTGCAGTCCCTTTTATTAAGAACCCAGGAGTACTTTCGGTGCCAGGGCCACTGCCTGATGGAAACACTTCCAGGTCATACAGAAGTCCCACGAATTGCGGAGCACATCTCCCTACAGCAATCCCTTGTGGCACCCATGGTTCCCAGCAGGACTGTATTGCAGGACTACATCTCCCAGCATTCCCTGCTGATTCCTGAAAGGGTGCTGTCATGGTGGGCTGCTGCCATCTAGTGCCTGGAAGAACTAGATAGCCCTCTGTGACAGTCCTTCCCTTTTCTCCCATCCTGGGAAGGTACTGGAACTCCATCCGTCTGGGATGTCCGTCCATCCCCTAGGGCGGCCTCGTTTGGGTGTCACCAACTTCCTTCAATTGGCCAGGGATGCCTTTCTGTTTCCTGGGGGGATAAGGGGTCTTCCTGACTTCCTGCTATGGAAAATAAAAATGTATATATTAGCATAAATAGACATAAAAGTAACAGCTTCAGGATTTGATTTGTCTTCAATTTTGTTTGGTTATAAATTGATCTATTTGTATGGAATGATTACAATAAAAATTAATAAATAAAAAAAAAAGTAATTAACAGCTTCTATAAGCATTACATTTAGTGTAAATTAGATATGTCAAGCAAACATTAGTCATATGTCATTTTTAGTTAAGCTCAAAATCTATCGGAAAGATAGAGCAGGAAGAGAATGACGTACAGAAACTACCCGAGGACAGAGATGGGGGAACAAGGACAAGACCTGTTGTTTGAAGGCCAGGAAGCAAGGAATGATACTGTGGACGCTGAAGTCGGAAAAAACAATGGGAGACTAAAACCAATTTACAATACAATTTATTTTTGTGTAGCCCAAAATCACACAAGAAGTGCCGCAATGGGCTTTAACAGACCCTGCCTCTTGACAGCCCCCCAGCCTCGACTCTCTAAGAAGACAAGAAAAAACTCCCCAAAAAAAAACCCTTGTAGGAAAAAAATGGAAGAAACCTCCAGAAAGGCGGTTCAAAGAGAGACCCCCTGTCCAGGTAGGTTGGGCGTCAAAACAATACAATTCAATACACAGAACAAATCCTCAATACAGTATAAAAATAAATATACTACAAGTACAGAGCAGACTTTAACAGTAGATGATATCACATAATATGATTTGGATTTGTTTGGAGTCCTGGAGACCTCATCCATCAAGCTGCCTCCCCCATTTGGCCATTCCACGGCTGAAACAGTGCTGGGCCAGCCAGTCCGATGAAAGGACCCCTCTTTCCCACGATTCCTGTGATCCCTCAATCAGAGATGACTTTACATTAGGCAGGCAAAACAACTTGCTAGGCGGCCCGTGGCACCAAGTGCCACATTTGAGTACCAAGAAGAGAAACAGAACAGGTGAGGGTTGGCATCCAATTCTAACTGTCATGTTACTTCTGTTTTAGTGCTAATGACTAACAACAGAGATGCAGTCTGTGCAGTTAATCAGCAGCTCTAGGCAGGGTGTGCTAAACTGAAGTCATGAGATTTAAAAGCTGAGACTGAAGGGGCATCTCTTATAGTAGCAGGCAGACCACTCCACAGGTTAGGGGGTCCTGGAACTAAAAGTTTGACCTCCCACCGTTATTTTATTAATCCTTGGAATCCTAAGCAGACCAGCATCTTGAGATCTTAATGTGCGCTCAGGTTTGTAAGTCATGATAAGTTCAGACAAGTAAGCCGGACCTCAGCCATTTAATGCTTTATATGTTAAAAGGAGGATTTTGAAATCTGCCCTAAACTTAACCGGGCGCCAGTGTAAGGATTTAAGAACTGGAGTGATGTGTTCGTATTTTCTTGTTCTTGTAATAATTCTTGCAGCAGCATTTTGGATTAACTGGAGGCTGTATAAAGAACAGTCTGAACATCCAGTGAACACCGCATTGCAATTTCTTTATTTTTTATTCTTGGTGAGTTAAAGAGACTGGAGCGACTGTCAATCAACTTCTGGGCCCAATCCTGACTGATGGCCGCCGCCCATTCTGGCATAATCAGAATTGGTGGGTGTTTGTTTGTCCCCCCCGCCTCTTGACCACAAATTCTCAGTGGGATTAAAGGTCTGGGGAGTTTCCTGCCATGGACCCCAAATGTACCCGAGCCACTCAGTTCTCACTTTTACCTTCTGGCCCGGCGCTCCATCACGTTGGTCACCAGACTGCTCTTGGATGGTTGGCAGAAGTTGCTCTCAGAGGATGTTTTGCTCCCATTCTGTATTCATGGCGGTGTACTTAGGCCAAATTGGGAGTGAGCCCTGCACTGCCTTGGCTGAGAAGCAACCCCACGTGACATGAATGGTCTCAGGATGCTTTACTGTTGGCCTGACACAGGACTGATGGCAGCACCGCTCACCTTTTCTTTTTTTCCGGAAAGGAGATTCATCCAAGAAAATGACTTTTAGCCAGCAGTCCAATCCCAGAATATCATTCTGTCCCTGATGGCTTCTTTACTGCTTGCTCTTCTTGACATCCACCAGGCCATCCTCCAAACCTCTTTGCATCACTCACACCTGCCTGCTGCCATTCCTGCACTGGCAGTGCCCGCAGCTGAATCAACTTCAGGAGACGCTCCTGGTGCTTTCCGGACTTTTCCTGGGCGCCCTGACGCCTTCTTCACCTCGCTATTGTAACTCAATCAGCCTGACAGAGTGACCTCCAGACTTGTCCCCTTCAACACTGTCACCCGTGTGAACGAGAGGACCACTGAGATGACGTCAGCAGGTCCTGTGGTGGCAGGGCTGACATGCAGTGGTTTTTTTTGGGATTAAAGTTCATTTTCATGGCAAAGAGGGACTTTGCAGTTCATCTGATCGCTCTTCAGAACATTCTGGAGTCGATACAAAGTGCCATCATAAAAACTGAGGCAGCAAACCTTGTGAAAATTAAGATTTGTCTCATTCTCAAAACTTTTGGCCACGACTGTAATACAAAATTGGCAGAAGGCGCTATCGTGCTTTTATAAATATAAAGCTAAATGAACTCCCCAAGTATGGAAAAATCAGTTCAATAAGAAATCTAGCTAATATTAATGATTATGATAAACATAAATACCTTTCATGTTGTACACTAACATTGCAAATATGCTATCACATAAATAAGTTAAAAAGTTAGTGTAGCTGAAATAATGATATAATATTAAAAATAAATAATAAAAGGAGGGAAAAATAATTAATTAAAGTGATATGTTTAAAACTAGGATATCCCAAAGTCAGTAATGACTATAAATACAAAACACGTGGATTCATAGCTTGCACTATCTAGAATTGTACATCTCGCCTTTTTCTTCTTTCGGCTGCTCCCATTAGGGGTCGCCACAGCAGATCATCTTCTTCCATATCTTCTTGTCCTCTTCATCTTCCTTTGTCACCCCCATCACCTGCATGTCCTCTCTCACCACATCCATAAACCTTCTCTTAGGCCTTCCTCTTCTCCTCTTCCCTGGCAGCTCTATCCTTAGCACCCTTCTCCCAAAATACTCAGCATCTCTTATCTGCACATGTCCAAACCAACGCCATCTCGCCTCTCTGATTTTGTCTCCCAACTGTCCCACCTGAGCTGACCCTCTAATATCCTCATTTCTAATCCTGTCCATCCTCGTCACACCCAATGCAAATCTTAGCATCTTTAACTCTGCCACCTCCAGCTCTGTCTCCATCCCATATAACACAGCAGGTCTCACTACCGTCATGTAGACCTTCACTGTCACTCTTGCTGATCCCTGTCCCTGTCACAAATCACTCCTGACACTCTTCTTCACCCACTCCACCCTGCCTGCACTCTCTTCTTCACTTCTCTTCCACACTCCCCGTTGCCCTGTACTGTTGATCCCAAGTATTTAATCTCATCCACCTTCACCAACTCTACTCCCTGCATCCTCACCTAATCACGTCTGTCAACCTGTCCACCACATTGGCAAATAAGAAAGGGCTCAGTGCTTGATGTAATCCCACCTCCACGTTGAATCGTAAATCTAATCAGTTTTGTTCAATGGCTCTAAAGTTTCTTCAAACATTCTGAGCTTTTTACTCTGAGTCCACATCTGATTCTGTTGTGCTGTTGTTCCGTATCGCAAAACGTTTTCAGCTCCTTTTCTTTTTCGAATTGGAATAAACACCCAAACTGCGCGCTTCTCCTTCTCTTTCTATGCACAGCGGGAAGCCGTGGGGCGGAGTTTGGAAAGCCAGGAGGGGCGGAGTTTGGAAAGCCTGAGGGGGCGTGGAAAGCCGAATATTCGGTCTGCCGACAAACCCTTCTCGGTGAGTGGGCGGGAAGCTGCCTGCCTGCCTCTCTGCTTTAGCGTCTCTGCGCGCCCCACATGGACTGTACGCGGATGTATTGGGCGCTGTAAACATTGCAGAACTTTCCTGGAGGCATCGTGTGCAAAATGAACGAGACAGAAGGACTGCGACAGCGGAGGACAAACAGACCGCGGATAATCACAGATGAAGTCCAGGGCCCCGCCGTTAAAACCAGGTAAGAGGGAGCGCTCCTGTGCTGCGATGCCAATTTCTCCGGCCGGTGTTATTGCCGTGTAGGGGCTCACGTGCAGGCGTTTGATGACATTTACGAAATGCGCGGTGTTTGCATCAAATTGCCCGAGCTGAAGCCTTCGCAGGGGTTACGTGTTGTTTCCTTTTGCCCGTTTGAATGAAAGCCCGTCTGTCTAAAGGCGGCCGATTGCACAATGTAGGACACAGGTCGTGGCCGAGCCGGAAGAGCCCCCGAGGCAGTCTCTACCTGTTTGCTTCGGTTATGTCAAAATGCAATGGCCCGCTGCCCGTTCCTGCCATCTGCTGAGCCTGCAGTGCCAGCTATCTATTTAGGATTGCAGCGTAGGGGACCGCCTGGCATTCAGTTCAAATGTGGCCTCCTCCTGAATTACAGTCGTGGCTCGGGTACCGGAGAATAAGGGACCGACATCATCAGAAAACGTTCATATTCCGAAAAAATCACAAATAATACAATCGGGCTGCTGTGCAGCTTCAACAACAACAACAACAACAACATTTATTTATATAGCACATTTTCATACAAAAAGTAGCTCAAAGTGCTTTACATAATGAAGAAAAGAAGAATAAAAGACAAATAAGAAATTAAAATAAGACAACATTAGTTAACATAGAAAGGAGTAAGGTCCGATGGCCAGGGTGGACAGAAAAAACAAAAAAAAACTCCAGAAGGCTGGAGAAAAAAATAAAATCTGTAGGGGTTCCAGGCCACGAGACCGCCCAGTCCCCTTTGGGCATTCTACCTAACATAAATTAAATAGTCCTCTTTGTATTTAGGGTTCTCACGGAGTCACTTGATGCTGATGGTTATACAGACTTCTGGCTTTTAATCCATCCATCATTGTTGGAACATCATGGTGCTTTGGGTAGATGGTGGTGGCACAAGCCACCACCAATAGGACACCGGAAAAGAAAACAGAAGAGAGAGTAGGGGTTAGTACAAATTTTGAATGAATAGTTATTATAATGAATTGGATATACAGAGTGTCAGGATTAAATTACAGTGAAGTTATGAGAAGGCCATGTTAAAGTAATGTGTTTTCAGTAGTTTTTTAAAGTGCTCCACTGTATTAGCCTGGCGAATTCCTACTGGCAGGCTATTCCAGATTTTAGCTTCCACCCACATGATACTGTAACTGCTTGGAGCAACAGGGAAACAAACCCTCCATAATCCGACATTGTTGTTAAATATTCATCTGTCGATCCGCAATCATTTTTAATGTAAAAGTTAGTTGTAATTTTTAATTTGATTCAGTGTGAGAACCTACAGTCAGATATTGAAGGTCGCTCCTGCCAAAAGTAAACGCAGTCCAACATGTTAAGCGCATTGTGTTTAATATTCGGGTTTATCATTTAATAATGAAAAACTTAAAGGCCATACAGTCGATGGCTTTTCATTCATCCATCCATCCATTTTCCAACCCGCTGAATCCGAACACAGTGTCACGGGGGTCTGCTGGAGCCAATCCCAGCCAACACAGGGCACAAGGCAGGAACCAATCCCAGGGCAGGGTGCCAACCCACAGCAGGACACACACAAACACACACACTAGGGCCAATTTAGAATCGCCAATCCACCTCACCTGCATGTCTTTGGACTGTGGGAGGAAACCCACGCAGACACGGGGAGAACATTCAAACTCCACGCAGGGAGGACCCGGAAAGCGAAGACAGGTCTCCTTACTGCGAGGCAGCAGCGCTACCCACTGCGCCACCGTGCCGCCCTCGATGGCTTTTCACTATGCTCTTAATTTTCATGTCCATTTAAAATGCAATACAAAAATGTCCATAGATTGTATTACTCAAAAAATATCTTCCTGGATTTACTTAACTATGTTGTGAACAATTTTCACATAACTGAGTTGTATACATAGTAAATAAAATGTTTAGTGTTGTCTCTTTAAATGCCTTACACTCAGTCAACATTATGTGGTCAAGTTAGATCAAATACATTTCCTTGTGTTCAACAAACTAAACTAACACAACCTCAAACTTTTTTTATTTCTTTGGATTTCATGTACAAACTAAATGGACTTACGTAAAAGATGCAACACAGCGCTTTGTACTTATCTTTAGGTTGCAATACTAAGGAATTACATCTTGTGTAATAAATATTCAAATTTACGTTGCCACTGTTCAATTTATTAAGTGTGTAGTCATTCAATTATTACTACATAAGGTAATCAAGTTATGTTTTGGTTCATTGCATTTTTCATGCGATCTTAACATTAATTAAATTGCTGTTTTGGAAACAAAGGAAAAAAATGCTTTTCTAATGTATGGTGGGTGACGTATGTGTATATATGTATGTATGTATGTATGTAATATATATATATAAGCCTCATAAATTGGCTTCCATAAACCCCAGTGAATTTACTAAAAGTCTTTAACTTTCTTTCCGAGTATTCAGTGGTGTGAGGATCCCTCAGAATGTATTGTTAAAAAAGGGGGCGGTTCTTTATGCTAAATATCACGCTTTATGCAAATCTGGTACAATCATGTACTTAAAACTTTATTATTTGAAGTTAAATCAACTTAACTGTGTAGAGGGAAAATGGAAATACAACATTTTGAGGATTAGAAAAGTATGAATTTTGAGTAAGATGAACGTAGAATAAGTGAGTAATGAGAACAGTTCCAAGGACAGATTGTGCTTTTGTTGAAAGAAAATCTTCTGTCTGATTCTGTCTTCAAACACAAATTGTGTGAGGGTGACATTGAACAGATTTAAGTGAGCGTAGCTAGAAAAAATTAGGTAATGGTGGCACACATATCTCTTTTAAATGAATCAAAATTAAATGCATACATTGAACATTTCCAGTAGTTCATTTTTTGAGTGATATGTCGGAAATAAAGGCAAAGCAGACGTATTTCATTTTGCTTGGCAGCTGCTCCGAGTCTGTTGCATTTCGGTTCAAGACCACACGTTAATCGGTCGACACTGAATGTAATCAAATGACCCACCGGCATGAAAAGGTGGGCCAAGGGGCGCTGGCAGGTGGGGCCTTCCAGTCACGAGTGTGTTCATCCAGCGCTAAAGGTGGCGAGCGGGGAGTTGATAAGACAGGTGACGTGAAAGGTCAGATCGGTGGAGCGCCGCAGTGAAGGTCGCCCTTCTGGAAGTTTCTCCCTTTCCCACAGAGGTTCTCTGGAGCTCAGTGAAAGTGACTATCAGGTTTCTGGTCAACTCTCTTACCAAGACCATTCTCCCACTATTGCTCAGTTTGGTTGGCTTTAGGAAGAATTGTAGTTTTTAAACTTATTCCATTTAAGAATTAGGGAGACCCCCATGCACTTGGGAACCGTCAGTGCTGTAGAAATGTTTTTTTTGAGCGGAGCGTCGACACAATCCCGTCTCTAAGCTCTGCTGGCAATTTCTTCAACCCCGTGGCTTGGATTTTGCTCAACTTGTGGGACCTTCTGTAGACTGGTATGTGCCTTTCCTAATCGTGTCCAGTCAAATGAACTGACCAGAGGTGGTCTCCAAACTAGGGGTGGAAACATCTCAACAATGGTCAGCAAAATGGGATGAACTGGAGCTAAGAGGTGCAAAAGGCATAACAGTAGATGGAGTCAAAGTGTGAAAGGTGAGTTTTAGTGACAGTCATGCATATTCAACTGCTAGTAAATATGATGTGTGCTATTTTTTAAACCTGTCCTTGGGTTGTAATGGGACAAATTGCTCAATTTGGGGACATCTTTACCCTTTCTCCAGATCATTTCTGACCAATCAACCGAGATGTCATTTTCTGTGTTCATTTATTTTACAGCACATACAGCGGTAGAGTTTTCCGCATGACTTTTATGACTCTGGCCATTGCACTGCTGGGACCACTGATTGCTGCACTGATTTTGTTGGAATCTCCAATAGAACCTCAGCTTTTAAGGTAAGAGGATTCATCTTGTGTGTTTCTCATGTCATTTCTGTCACTTTTTAAAATCTTTTTTCTTTTTCTGTGAAGTAAGGTTGTTTTTAATATTAAGAGTGTGTTCCTTTTGTACATCGAGGGTACAACCTCAGCCACAAAACAAAAAAAATGTTAAAAGATAACGAGAACAAATTTGACAAGAACAGGCCATTCAGTCCAACAAGGTGGAGAGAGCCATTCATCAAGATTGATCAAATACAACATCGAAGTGAAAGTCCTGCTGTCCACCACAGGATTTGGTCACTTATTCTGTGTGTGTGTGTGTCGGTCTTTTTATGAGTGAAGAAAAACATTCTACACTTTGCATGAAATTTGTCCTTTGCAAGCTCCCAGTTATGTCCCTGTGTTCTTAATTTTAAAGTAACAGATGGGATTGATTGGACTAAACCCCTTCATAATTTTAAACGCTTCAATCATATTATCAAGTCAAGTCCATTTTATTTATTGAGCACATCTAAATACAACAGAAGACGACCAAAGTGCTGTACAGCTACCATAAATACACCAATGGAAACAGTATGTACACTCAATCTCTCTCTCTGTCTGTCTCTCATATATATATATATATATATACGGTACTAGACAAAGAGCCCGTTTCGATAACGTAAGATGAAACGGGCACAAGTGGAATAGTAATAAGTATAAGCACCACAAACCTGATACAGGTGTATTGAATGAATGCGTAATTGAATCAGAATGCGTAATTAGGCCTCTAGAGCTTTAATCAAAGTCGCTTTTCTCTTTGAATTTTTGCGGCCGTAAATCCGCCGCCTGCCACGATGTCGGTCTCGTAAGGTTTTTTGGGCAGCTGCGCAGAAGGCGGCTGTGCATTTGGCTTCAGACGGACGTGAGTGAGTGAGGAGGCTGGCGAATTATGTAATAAGATATATATACGGTCGGAATAAAGGACAAAAAAGTCCTAAAAAGGTTTGGGGTAGCCACCCTGTATATTGTGGTTTAGTCACTGGAAGAAGCAAAGAAATCAAATTTTCTTAAATGAAATCCTTTGATGCGTCAAAGTGGATGAATTCAGTTAAGTTTTAAGCTTTTTGTTTTCACACACGTGCACACGGGAGGCAGCTAAAGGGCCTGACAGATGGTAGTTCCATGCCAGAACTTGAAGTGAGGTAGACAGGCCCAGGTGGGATTTCCTGTGGGTGGTCTGCAGGAGAAAGGCTTACCGCACACTGCCACCCCCTGGGCCGCTGTGGAATTACCATCTGTGTTATCATAGTCTTTCCCTCTACTTACCCTTTACAGTAATCCCTCGCTACTTCACGGTTCACTTTTCGCGGATTTTATATGTAAGCATATCTAAATACATAACGCGGATTTTTCGCTGCTTCGCGGGTTTCTGCGGACAATGGGTCTTTATAATAATAATAATAATAATTCATTACATTTATATAGCGCTTTTCTCAGTACTCAAAGTGCCATTCTCCTTAAGCATTCCAGGATAATGAGTTATACATGTAGGTAAGCTTATAGAAATTTAATTTGCCATTTCAGAATATTTTTTTCTGGTGATAAGCATCCAAGTCTAATTCAGTACAGTACACTGTGATACCGTGTTGTAAAACGATAACACATGAAAAAGTCCAAGGGGTGAATACGTTAGGATGTTGTTGTAGAAATCAACATGGATTGAAGGGACACGTTGTTACACAGTAGAAGTTTAGAATTTCAATTTGCCACAATATAAAACACGGGAGTGAATGTTTTTATCGAGTCCATTGACAGACGACTCGTTGGTGTGCAAGGGTTAGGAACAACTTTGTAAGAACTGAGCAGATGTTGATAACAGCAGCAGGCCAGCTGTGGTCTCCACGCTGCAAAGCACTGGAGTGTGGGTCAGCGTCCTTGAGAGCCAGACGGGGTGTGTCGACTGTCATGTCTGAAAACAGAACTCGCTTACATCACTGTTAGCTCTTGCTTAACTGTTGGGGCTTTTCATTTACGCAAGACTGACTTACAGAGGTTTCTCAACCTCTTACAAAAGAGTTTTTACTTGGCGTCTGATTAGTGGTCAGACATTGCAGTGTAAAAGAAGCACAAGTGAAAGAGGAAAAGGTTTGGGGGGCCCACCCTGTGTGTTGTAAATGGTGGTTTTGCCACTGAGTGGTCTCTGGGGACTGAGTTCACAACAGGCCTGGTGGGTTAAGGGAAATGGCTGGCTTTATAGGTGGTAGTGAGGAAGAAGAGGGTCCAACAGCTTAGTACGAGGGCGGAAGTGGAGCCTGGTTGGGCTTCAGGTGATTTTTCCCATCAGATGACCTGCAGACATTAGTGCACTTCGTCGCCCCCTTGCCCAGGCGTTTTCCCTTTAGTTAAGCCCACTGACTGCCTCCTGTGTGCACGTGGGTGACCACAGTTTCTTGCTGAATTGTTCAGCCTCTTTACAAATTTTTCTGATTTAATGAACTGCAAGTGCTACTCCTTGTGCAAAGCCCTCTGCCAGTGTCATACAGGGGCTTTGGGCTCTGCCCTTAATCCCCCTTGGCGCCTCCTGTCATTCTGTGTTACTTACAACACTAATTGGGCATCAGTCACATGATGTATAGGTCGTATCCAGCAGGGAGCGCTAACTCCTCAGCTGGACCAGGTTCAGGACTGGGAATTGCACCATTGAAAGGGCGATCCGTTTAAAGAGCCGCAACAGCGACAAAATAACCACGTCAAAGACGTAAGAAAAGAATTGGGGATGGCGTGCTTTTGATGATGTGCGTTTAGTCTGGTGGTCAAAAAACTCAATTTTATTAAACATTCTTAAAAATGACTTCAGAGTCTCCCGTGTGGCTGCTCCTGAGATGTCATGCATATATTATTATTATTTTTTTTAACTTTGCCACCTCCCCATTAAGCTGTAGCTGGTCACACTGGGCATATAATCTCATCCACTGAAGCTTGTAACTCCTTCAGAGTTCTCTGAGATCCCTTGGTGGTCCCCCTCGCTCGTCTTCTTCAATTTGTATGGACGGCCTGCTCTAGCAGGTTTACAGCGGTGCCACACCCTTTCCATTTCTTAATGGTTGACTTAAATTCAGGTTTTAAAGTTCAGGGATGTCTTTCTACTGCAGGCCCAGAAAGGTTTGTGAGAGTAAGATGAATGCAGCAATAATACGGGGAAACGGTGTCGGAAAACCTGATGCATACCGTAAGAAACCTGTGCCGTGTGCAAAGACAAGACCTCACGCAAAGTGACAGGGAACTGGCTTCAGAAGAACAATGTTAATGGCCCGGAGTGGCCGAAGCAGACCTAAGATTCTAGTTTTTACTTGCATGCCCTGTTTTCTATCTTGCCTGCTCAACAAGGTCTGCCCAGCCAACTGCTCTTTACAGAGGGGTATGCCATGCTGGAAAGCCAGCGGTAAGGGGCTACACCGCTCTCACCCACTTGCTTCAGCATCTGCACCTGTGCGGCATGCTGGTGTTGGGGATTCACAAATGTTTCTTTCCTTTTGAACGACCCTTTACAGTGAATTGTGCCAATCGATTTAGGAGCTTCAGTGGAGCTCAACAGGAGCGCTGTAGCGCATGCGTGATGTCGTCAGCGTCTTTCGTGTCGCGGGTAGACATTTACAGTGTGTCTATAAGGACCGCCTGTCTGATTCTTGCACTCTTATGATTCTTTTGAGTTTGGACTTAATCATTACCGGCGAACAAGAACTCTGTCACTGATGATTCTCTCGTATCGTGCAATAGAGTGACACTCATTTACAGTGCCCTCCACTATTATTGGCACCTCTTTGCCATGATAAGCGTTGGCTAAGAAAATATGGTTCTGTGTCTCCTCACATTTATATCCCAGTTAAAAAGGGAGTCATTGATTTCAGCTGGAAAGTTCTAAACATTCCAATCAACTTAATAATGTTCAATTTAAATGGGAATCATGCTTCAGTTACAGGTAGCCCCCAAGTTACGGACATACGACTTACGAACGGGGCCGCAGCTGCTCCTTCATCTGTCTGGGGGACGTGACGCAGGCTCCTCAGTAACTGCTGCTCTGTCATCTCCGGCTTGGGGACGCTGCAAGCGGTGGCTGGTGGGGGCGGTTTTGCTGCTCACACAGTGTAGTGTCCCTCGGGTGGCTCCGGTTGATAAATGGGGTGTTGGGGGTCGCACCCCATTCATTCTCAGTGGGTGGCTGGGTGTGCGGCAAGCTCTCGTGTGCAGGATGGAGGCTTGATGGGGTGGAGGGGGGGCGGTTCGCTGCCTGTCCACCACACAGCCTTGCATTAATTATTATTTTATACTTCGTGTTTTGCATCTGTAACATTAATAATTTTTGATGTTTACAACCATAACTAAAAACACAGCTGTATTCGTTACATTGTGTAAAAAGTCACAGTTCACTAAACTGCTGAACCACACACTCTATCTGGAGGACGCCACTCCTCTTTGTCTCGGAAGTCCAGTCCAGTTTTGCCGATGCAGAGGATGGTGTTGTAGTGACGAAACAAAATCCCCTGTGACCAGCCTCCTGAAAGCCATGCTGTGAGGACAAAGTAAGTGAAGATTTGTGGAAGTTGGGTGCGCTGCCCAGACGAAATCACATGAAAAACGGGCACAGGGCGAGAGCATAAATCCACAGAAACCTGTAATGCGATGGGTGTAATTGTGCAGGGAATGCGCTGAAACAAAAAGACGCAACTGATTGCGATCCTGCAGGCTTCTTATGGCTCACTTTTAAAAATGCACGCCTTCATCTCGTTTCATCTAGCAGCCCATGCAGCAACCACCGAAGCTGCCCAATGACAGAGCACTCCCGGGGGTTGCTGGGATTTGCAGTCCATTTAAGTAGCACTGCTACAGTATCATCCACAAAACTCACAAAATAATTTCTATGTAATGATTGGTGACAAACCCACGAACAGGTGGGCCCGCAAATCATAAACCCACAAATCTCAAAGGCCCACTTGTGTTTTTTTGTTTTGTAACATTTGTTTTTGGACTGTTTTTGAAAGAGAATATGTAAACATAAAATTAAACTAATTTGTTTGCGTACCTTTATAATTTCAACAAATTAGTCACACAAAATTAAAATTAATCAAAAATATTCTTGTAAGAACAATCTTGGAAAGTTAATGCTTTAAGTTCTCATATTCTCATATAATATAAACTCATTTACAGTCATATGAAAAAGTTTGGGACCCCCTCTCAGCCTGCATAATAATTGACTCTCCTTTCAACAGAAAAGATAACAGTGGTATGTCTTTCAATTCCTAGGAACATCTCAGTACTGCGGTGTTTTCCGCAAAAGATTTTTAGTGACGCAGTATTTAGTTGTGTGAAATTAAATCAAATGTGAAAAATTGGCTGTGCAACAATGAAGATGTGAGTTCCAAAATCTACTAATTACACCTTTTGATAAAATTTAGTGAACACGTGATTGTGACTTTTCATGCAGTTGGTCATGCGCCAAAAATATGTTTGAGCTTCAAAACCTGCTAATTGCAACAGTGTAGTGCTATAGTTTTAGGGATTTAGTTTCAAAATCTGCTTTCGGACCCAGATTTTCCTATTTATCTCCAAAATGTATCTTTTGTACTTAGATGATTTTGGAACTGAGCTCTTCAAATGTGGGTCCCCTTGTCACTTTGCTGATTTGAATGCCTGTCACTGCTCAATGCTGATTGGTTGGATGAGCTCGTTAAGCCTTGAACTTCATAGACAGGTGTGTCCAATCATGAGATATAAAGGGATTTAAGGTGGTCAATCGCAAGTTGTGCTTCCTTCCCTTTGACTCTCCTCTGAAGAGTGACAGCATGGGATCCTGAAAGCAACTCTCCAAAGATCTGAAAACAAAGATTGTTCAGTCTCCTGGTTTAGGGGAAGGCTACAAAAAGCCATCTCAGAGGTGTAAACTGTCAGTTTCTGTAACTGTAAGGAATGGAATCAGGAAATGGAAGGCCACAGGCACAGTTGCTGTTAAACCCAGCAGGTCTGGCAGGCCAAGAAAAATACAGGAGCGGCATATGAACAGGATTGTGATAATGGTGACAGACAACCCACAGATCACCTCCAAAGACCTGTAAGAACATCTTGCTGCAGATGGTGTATCTGTACATCGTTCTACAATTCAACGCATCTGTATGGCAGGGTGATGAGAAAGAAGCCCTCTCTGCACTCACACCACAAACAGCCGCTTGTTGTATGCCAATGCTCATTTAGACAAGCCAGATTCATTTTGGAACAAAGTGCTTTGGACTGGTGAGACACAAATTGAGTTATTTGGTCAAAACAAAAAGCGCTTTGCATGGCGGAAGAAGAACACCGCATTCCAAGAAAAACACCTGCTACCTACTGTCAAATCTGGTGGAGGTTCCATCATGCTGTGGGGCTGTGTGGCTAGTTCAGGGACTGGGGCCCTTGTTAAAGTCGAGGGTCGGATGAATTCAACCCAATAGCAACAAATTCTTCAGGATAATGTTCAAGCATCAGTCACAAAGTTGAAGTTACGCAGGAGTTGGATATTCCAACAAGACAATGACCCAAAGCACAGTTGGAAATCTACAAAGGCAATCATGCAGTGGAAGAAGTACAATGTTCTGGAATGGCCGTCACAGTCCCCTGACTTGAATATCAAAGAAAATCTATGGGATGATTTGAAGCAGGCTGTCCATCAAATTGAACTGAACTGGAGAGATTCTGTATGGAAGAATAGTCAACAATACCTCCACCCAGAATCCAGATACTCATCAAAGGCTATAGGAGGACAGCGTCTAGAGGCCAAAAGGAGGCTCAACTAAGTATTGATGTCATATCTCTGTTGGGGTGCCCACATTTCTGCACCTGTCTAATTTTGTTATGATGCATATTGCATATTTTCTGTTAATCCAATAAACTTAATGTCACTGCTGAAATCCGACTGTTTCCATAAGGCATGTCAGATATTAAAAGGAAGTTGCTGCTTTGAAAGCTCAGCCAATGAGAAACAAAAATCCAAAGAGTTAAGAGGGGTTCCCAAACTTTTTCATATGACTGTAAGTGTTTGCTTAATTTGAATAGAATATAATTTACTCTCATAACTATAGGTAATGGTATGGCCTTTTACCTGCTGCAAGTTAACGTGAAATAACGTGAAAGGGCGGAGTGGTGGCTCTGAGGCTAGAGATCTGCACTGGCAATCGGAAGGTTGCCGGTTCGAATCCCGTCAATGCCATTAGGGACTCTGCTCTGTTGGGCCCTTAAGCAAGGCCCTTAACCTGCAATTGCTGAGCGCTTTGAGTAGTGAGAAAAGCGCTATATAAATGCAAAAAATTATTATTAAAATTATTATTATTATTAAAAAAAAAAAATTATTAAATAGAACCTTCTTGGCTATATCTGTAATACGGTGCGTTAATTAAGTCCCATTGTTAGCAGGGACTGATAGACTCGTTTGCAGTTGGTAAATGGGATGGCATACAGTTTTCTGACCGTGTCTTACTTGCCTCAAGTACAACTGTATGACCAAACTCGGAGAAATGGAAAAAGATTTATAAGCCTTAAATAGAACTTTTCTTTTCTTTAATATATCAGTTTTTTCCTCTATTTTTGTGTGAGCTGTTTTGCCTTGAAATTGTTACGAAAACTTTTAAAACAAAAAGATTTTGTCTGTGGAATTATTTGATCACGCGACACGCTGGTGCTTTAATCACCCTATGAAGCAAGCTGAAAGCTGCAAAACTTTGGTAACTTCGGATAAACGCAGCTACGATTCTGATTCTTAGTTTTCTTTCCACTGTCCATTAGTGCACACCTTTTAATTGCTCATTGACTGCACCCAGCATATGTCATTCACTGAATCGTTACCTGAGAATGAGTCCCATGGTTCTTGTTCAATTGATTTGCAAACTGAATTATTTCCCAAGAGTGAGGTACACCGTTTTCCTTTGTTTGATTCATGTTATCTTGTTTTGATTATGGATTTTAACTACGTTGTCATCCTCTGTGCTTTCAAACAGAACATCGTCATGTGGTATGAATTATCTAAATGTAAGATATTTAATTTATTATATACTAGGGGGCTCTGCCCCCTGCTCGCTTTGCTCGCCCACCCCTGGGTTTGGTTTACCAGATATACAATTTAAAGAGATTGTTATTTTCATGGGAATTGTTACATATGCATTATTTTCACTTTTACTTTAAAACTTTTGTAAAAACAATACTTGTCCTTTATTTCCGGGTCCGGGCATGGTTAAATCTCTTTCTCGTAGGACGTATAACGCTGCTCACGTTGGGATGGGGGGGGGGCTGCTGAACGCACACTAAGGAGATGCTGTCGGATCATCTGCTGGCTTGCTGCTGCTGGCGAGCTGCGTGTTCTGCTTGTCGCGCTGTGCGGTGATCATTTAAAAGCCTGTACAGCAGCTCTCCTTTTGCCACTTTGCGTCTCTGCTGCTCGCATTGTCAAGGTGGGGCTGAAGGCACGGTAAGTAGAAGCGGTCGGATCATCTGCTGGCTTGCTGCTGCTGGCGAGCTGCATGTTCTGCTTGTCGTTGTTTTAAGAGCTGGGAGCACATGAAGCGTGTCTACCAAAAGCATTCCAACAACTGCTAGGTTAGATGTCTGTGAACTTGTTTTAAATGTTGTCTCACTGCCTTGTCTCGCATGACGTTAAAGTGTCTCTCGCGGGATGTCAGATTGTCTTCCCAGAAGATCACGTCTCATCTTCCTAGTCTCCCTTCCAAGATTTTTTTTTATAATAGAGAGATAATTGTGTATGAATTATTTGGTTATGCATGTGTGAAATTGTTCATTTTAAGGAGCTCCAGATCCTACTGATGAAATAAACCAATCAAATGAATCGATTCACTTAAACTGGTAGTTTGAAAAAAAGTCCAATCAGTGAAGTGGGTTGAGATGCACATCACTATGCGGTGCGCCTGTCATTCATCTTTCTTTTTTTCTTCTTTTTTTTTTTAGCTTTAGCGAGCCACCTGTTATGTCCGGTTCGTTGGAGGTGAACATTAAGCTAAGACAAGCAAAAAGACTTTTTGAGGACCAGCTTGTTGGACCAGAGTCCATTGCAAATATCGGAGGTGAGAATGACCAATTGTAAATTTGAGATAGACATTATTTACACACTTAATCATCTTTTTTCCTGGCCTTTTTTATTTTAAGCCTGGTATAATTTTGTAGACGGAGCGATTCCCACTATAGCAAGAGACTGGTGACAGGTTTCGATCTCAGTTAGTAGATTAGGAAGAGGGATGACATCGGAGTAGTTGCTCCAGTAATACACAGTTCTTCTGGTTGGGCTAAGGTCAGTCTCACAGGGAGAAACGTACATTCACTGGACAGGTTATTAGGAACACCTGTATGCCTGCTTATGCAAGCAGCCAATCATGTGGCAGCAACACAATGCATAACATCATGCAAATACAGTCAGGAGCTTCAGTTCATGTTCACATCAAACCCCAGAATGGGGGGAAAGATGTGATCTCAGTGATTCAGACCGTGGCATGAGTGTTGGTGCCAGACAGGTTGGTTGAAATGTTTCTGTAATGATTGAACTCCAGGGACTTTCCTGCAAAACAGTTTACTCAAAATGGTGCGAGAAACAAAAAAACATCCAGTGAGTTGCAGTTCTACGTACTTTCAGAAAAACCTTGTGGATGAGAGAGGTCAGAGGAGAATGGCCAGACTGGTCTGAGCTGACAGATTGGCTACAGTATCTCCGATTACCACTCTGTGAGACTGTGGTGAGCAGAAAAGCGTCTCAGAATGCACAACACGTCAGACCTTCCAGTGGATCGGCTGCAACAGTAGAAGGCCATGTTGGGTTACACTACTGTTATCCAAGAACACAGTGCTGAGTCTGCAGTAGGCACAGGCTCTCCAGTTCTGGACAGTGGAAAGCTGGAAAAGCGTATTCTAGCCTGATGAATATAGAATAGAATCGAAAGCCTTTTATTGTCACTATACACATGTACAATGAGATTAAAAGCAGCTCCGTCAGTGCAGACATAAATGTAGAAAACAACAAGTAAATAAACAAATAAACAAATGGTACAAAAAGTTGCAAAAAAAAAAAAGTTATGCAACGCTATATACAAATGGAAAAAATAATAACTATTGTACTACTGGCTTATTGCACATTATTTAAATACTGGAAAGAATAAATAACTGTTGCCCTATTGGGTTATTGCACATAATTTAAATATTGTACAATAATGCTGATCATGTGCAGTGAGTAGTGGATGTTGGACCCTGAGAGTAATAATATACAGTATACAGATATTACACAGCTATTATCAGTACCATTTAGATATTGGATATTGCACAGTTGATGGGTAGAAGGAAGTCCAGAGGTCGGGGGGTCAGACTGTGTAGTCAGTGCATGTGTGAGTTTAGAATGGTTATGCCTTTTGGGAAAAAACTGTTCTTGAGTCTGTTTGTCCTTGTTGTGATGCCCCTGTAGCGCTTCCCTGAGGGCAGCAGGTCAAACAGATCAGAGCCAGGGTGGCAGCTGTCCTTGATGATGTTTTTTTGCTCTGCTGAGGCAGCGGGAGGTGTAAATGTCCATTAGGGAGGGGAGATGGCAGCCGATGATCTTCTGTGCTGCCTTTACTATACTCTGAAGCCTCTCCCTGTCTGCCATGGTGCAGCTGCTGTACCATACTGTGATATAGTACGTCAGCAGGCTCTCGATGGATGAGCGGTAGAAGGTCAGTAGCAGGTTGGAGTCCAGGTTATGCTTTCTGGGGACCCTCAGGAAGTGTAACCGCTGCTGAGCATTCTTGATGACTGCTGTGATGTTGTCTGTCCAGGAGATGGCAGCGGAGATAAGGACGCTGAGAAACTGGAAGGTATGGACCCTCTCCACACACTCGCCGTTGATGTAAAGGGGGGCTAAGTCGGTGCTGTGCCTCCTGAAGTCGACAATGATCTCCTTGGTTTTCCTGCTGTTCAGAGCCCGATTGTTCTTTGAACACCAGGCTGCCAACTTCAGGACCTCCTCTCTGTAAGCTGCCTCGTCTCCCTTTGAGAGGAGTCCGAAACTGTGGTGTCGTCAGCAGACTTGACGATGAGGTCGTTGTTGTGGGCCAGACTGCAGTCGTGGGTGTAGAGACAGTACAGAAGGGGGCTCAGCACACAGCCTTGTGGGGTACCGGTGTTCAGTATGCGAATGGAGGAGTGGTGGTGGCTGAGTCTCACAGTCTGAAGCTGGTTGGTAAGAAAGTCTCTTATCCAGACACATGTGAGAGGGGGGAGGCCAAGAGTGACCAGTTTGGTGATGAGAATGTCAGGAATGATTGTATTAAAAGCTGAGCTGTAATCCACAAACAGCATCCGGACGTAGCTCTTCTTCTGCTCCAGATGGCTCAGCACAGAGTGGAATCTTGATTTCCACCATAGCACACAGATGTTAGGGTCAGAATTTGTTACCAACATAATGAATCCATGTGCCCAACCTGCCTTGTGTCAGCAGTCCAGGCTGCTGGTGGTGTATTGATGTGGAGAATGTTGTATTGACACACTTTGAGCTCATTAATACCAATTAATCATTGCTTGAATGCCACGGCTTATTGGAGTATTTTTGTTGGCCATGTGTATCCCTTTATGGCCATAACTGACCCATCTTCTAATAGCTGCTTCCAGCATGATAATGCAGCATGTCACAAAGCAAACATTGTCTAAAAATGGCTTCATGAACATGACGATGAGTTGTGACGATGCGGGTTCTTGCTCCATGCTCCCTCTACCTTTTTGGGAGCTTTTGAACCCGACACCTTCGGTAATGTCACTGGATGAGCTGGACAGTGAAGATACAACGAAGCAAGGGGACGGTGCAAACAAGTGCAAGAGTGCTTTTATTTAAACAACAAAAATCACAGTGTTCAAAATAAAGTGCAGTGCTCCAAAAAAAAATGTTATTAAATAAATAATCAATTAAAAACCAAGTGAAAAATGTGGAGGTTAAAATACTTCCAATAAAAACGAGGTTAAAATATAGCTGGTTGGAAGAAGTCCTTTTAAAAACAAAGCCTGGTCCCTTCTTCTACTGGTTACTGTTTATATGCACTTTATAAAGCTGGGTCATTGATTTAATAACCTGCAGCTGAAATGTCTGTGTGTGTGTATGTGTGTGTGTTTAAAGCCTGTGGCACACTACACGTTGGAGGGCAAGTCAAACTGGATGACTGTAGCTGCTGGATCTCCTTGAGGATGTCAGGTAACACTTGCAGAAGTTGCGGTGACTTGACTCAGAGACAACGTTTCAGCACAGTTTCAGACTTCCAAAGTGTTCCAAAGGCTGCTGCATTTTAGCAGCCAATTAGCTGACAGGCAGTGCTGGTGCCCGTATGAATGCTTCACAGGTATGCTGAGTTCATCCCTAATCTCATCTTTATCTTTGGACAGGTGTGTGTGTGTGTGAGGGCTGACAGGCAATGAGCACTCGCCTGAACGTACAATGCATATAATGCCGCAGTGAGGAATGATGCAGGTGTTTTGGGCCTTGCAAACAGAACAGAAGCCTGGGTGTCTGATGTTGCATGTTGTATGCTGCGAAATAATCAGCCTTGACACGCAAAAAAGGTTTGGGGTAGCCACCCGTATACTGGAGCTTTGGCTGCTGTCACACACGTGTGAATGGGAGGCAGCTAATGGGCCTGAATAGTGATAATTCCACTCCAGATCTCTTGGGGTGGCGAGGTGCACTGACTTTCTCTCTCAATCCTCTGCAGACCATTCACAGTAGGGAATCCATTCCCGGATTCCCAGACGTTTCCCATTCCCACATTCGCTGGAATTCCCGGCTGAACGGGAACGGCCAAGCTCGCATATATAGTGTGTAAAAGTAAAAATCGATCAAGAAATAACAGAGTTATAGTTGAAAATAATTAAGTGGCACGGTTTTTGTCCCACGGTGTAGTGTGTTGCTCATTAATTCAGTCAAAAACAGAGCAGCAGCAGTCAGTCTCCCGGCTCCCACTAAGACTGAGCACAGTGGACTGGGAGGCGTCTGCACTCTGCAGCTCATGAATGCCAGGACGGGTCAGAGTTCATTGACGTCTCTGCTTTTGACAGCTTTGAACAGCAACTTGAAATTGCAATGCGTCATTCTGTTGCATCCGCATTATCTGTGCCAAGAAACTTGCCATCACAGAATAATGACAAGAAACTGGATGCATCAGTAAAAGCTGAAATGGCGGTGTTTCAGAGCAATGGCAAGCGCGGGCATTGCTTATAACAAGTGTATCAGTATCTGTTGACTGTGCCGCCTACCTCAGTGGAGGCAGAGCGTGCTTTCTTAGCGGCTGGCGTACTCTGCACGAAGGTGTGCTCTCACCTGGACGACCGCACGCTCGACACGTTGTGCTTTTTATGCTCTTATTACCGCAACTAACTAGATACATGTACTTATATGACAGCGTGAACTGCTTGTAGATAAGGTTAGTCTTTATTGGTGCCAACATATTGCAGTAGTTTTATTAAAAAATAAGTGTCGCTTGTTCTAAAACCGTTCACATGTGAGATGCCCGTGTACTGTGTCATTCCTGGTAATGGATTCCCTAATTCACAAGAAATCCCACCGGGTCCCAGCACCCATGATAACATCACTTCCGGTCCTGGTGGGGTTTGGAGGCATGATGATACCACTTCCGTTTCTGGTGTAAATGATGACATCACTTCTGGTCCTGGTGCCTAGGATGACATCACTTCCGGTTCTGGTGCCTATGATGACATCACTTCTGATCCCGGGCTTTAAAGCCGCCATCTTTGCATCTCTGAATCAGTTCTGTCTTGGACATTGAACCAAACACAACTCATGAAAATGACCAATTTGCAGCCAGGGCATATTACACGGGTGGCTGCCCCAAATCTTTGATGTCGCCTGTGTATTCTTGTCATACTGCAAAAGAGCAAAATAAGATGCACAGTTGTGTACAGCTTGAGTCCAAAACAGAACTGATTAACTGAGGGTAGTTGGCGGGGTTTTAAGGATGGTCAGGGGAAGTGATGCCATCAAGACATTAACCGGTAGTGACATCATTAAGACAGGAACCGGAAGTGATGTCGTCGGACCCAGGTGGGATTTCCCGTATTGGGTGCTCAGAGATAAGAGAGAGAGGATTAATGCACTCTGCCACCCCCTGGCCTAGTGTGGAATTACCTTCTCTCGAGTCCTTTAGTTGCCTCCCATGTGCACGTGTGTGACAACGTATAAGAAATAATAACAGCTGAGAATGTGGCTGAAGTCACCGTACCTTTAAACCGTTCGCACAGACATGGGCTCCATCAGGCAGCATATTATTGGCTGTCTGGTAAAGGGGTGAGCTCACAATACTTTATAAATGTAAAAATATCCTGGAAAATCATTATGCGGTCGTCTAATAAGACACCCCAAGCAATAATTAGTCGTGTAATCTGACATTCTCAGGCAACAAAATCAGAAATCTCCGCCAGTCATCAAATCTGACATCCCGTTGTCTGTAATTTTACGTTGGTTTTACTTCAAAGACATTTTTCTTTCATTAATGCTAGGAGTCATCAGAGCAAATGAAAGTATGCCTTAAAATAACCAGGGTGTACATAACTCCATTAACAGTGCAGCAGTTAACTGGGTAGAAGGCGATACAGAAATCTGACCTTCTGCACTGAGCCACACCGATTCTTCATTATCTTAGATTTCAGTTTTCTGGAACTCCGTGACTTTATTCTTTCCTTTCTGCTCTTTTGGTGGTGTCATGCCATCTGCTCTCGCTTTCTTGTTTGCTTTTGGTGTTTTCAGAGCAATGCTTATTTAATTTAGCTTCCTCGGGGGATTCAAGTGGATGCTCTTCTCTAATTAACTCAAACGACTCTTCCAATTGCCAATTTAGTGTTGGAGTTAATAAAGTGGGCTAACAAATTGCCAAGGCTCAGGGTTCTGTAATAAATGAAGTCAGAAGAAACTGCTGAAGCAGCATGAAAGGAGCCTTCTGTCGGCAAGCTTTTTAGTGTTGTTTATATTCACGTTTATTTAGCATTTGCTTTAATCCAACGTGACTTTTACAGACACAAAGGAAACCTTCAAGAGCAAGATCACAGGTGGTGCATGTCAGTGAGGTCATTTATAACTCGAATCATGTTAAATATACAGCACAAGTGCTTTTAAAGCATCTAATACAGAAAATACTAGAACTGACATTAGACGTGCAACAATACAATACCGTACAATACAGTTTATTTTTCTATAGCCCAAAATCACACAAGAAGTTCCGCAGTGGGCTTTAATAGGCCCTGCCTTTTGACAGCCCTCCAGCCTTGACTCTCTAAGAAGACAAGGAAAAACCCAAACAGGGAAGAAAATGGAAGAAATCTTGGGAAAGGTGGTTCAAAGAGAGACCCCTTTGCAGGCAGGTTGGGCATTCAGTGGGTGGGTCAATACAAAACAATACACACAACTGAACACAAGTGATCCTCAATACAATATAATAGTGAAATAGAAATATTACAAGTACAGAGCAGAATTCGACAGCAGATGATATCCCATAATACAATTTGGATTTGTTCAGAGTCCTGCAGACCTCAGCCATCAAGCTGCCTCAATTCCATAGCTGACTCAGTGCCGGGCCAGCCAATCCGATGAAATCCAACAAACGGCTAATGATCAAAAACCGTATTTACCCAGCAGTCCGTGTGACACATGCTAGGATGTTGAGTTCTAGAAATCTGAAGATGTGGATTTGTTGTGGAAATGGAATAAACCGTTCTAATCATGAGATCATGGGATCAGGTTTGAGAAGCAGCCAGAGATCCCAAATGGATATGGGGAGGGAATGCCCACATCACACAAATGGGCTGGGATTTGAACCCCGATGTTTATAAGGCAGTGCCGTTCAGTACATGGCCACCCCTTAGTATCTTTAAATTATTTAGTATTCATTGTAAGGACAGTCGGCACCTGGAAAAGTAAGAATGCAATTATTGGGAAGACCAGCCCACATGAGGTGGTCACCCTCTTTCACTGTTTTGGTAACGTTTGCTGTGCCCTTAATGGTTTTATTTTTTTATTTGTAGATGTTCTCTATACTGGAACGGCAGATGGAAAGATCATAAAAATAGAAGGCAACAGCCTGCATATGGTGGCAACCCTAGGAAGACCTCCCTGTGGTAAGAGGAGACAGTTTCCTGAAGTTTGTTTAGTTTGATTTAGGGATTTTAAAAGCCCACAGCACTTGTAAAGATTTTGTTTCCTTGCTCCTTCATTCCATTATTTAAGTCTCATATTGTTTAATTATTGCTAATGTGTGGTGACACAAACATTTGTGAGAGAGACGTGTTTTACTGCACAAGTGGCCCATTTTTCCTTCTCCTGATGAAAGTCTCAGTTTAAAGTTCCTGAACACCAGAAAACAACATTCTCCAGCTTTTTTTCATGGAATTTCCAGACAATCCCATGTCAGCTGAGATGTGATCCTTCCTTTGTGTTCTGAGTCTGCCTTTGAGTTTTTTCCCCAATGACCTGCAGCTGCCTTGGTGTCCTTAAGCCCCGAGCCATCAATACTCATGACGAGGATGAGTTGATCGAGTGAAGACTCATAACAGGCAGGATTTGGTGTACCAACGGGTGTAGTCAATCGTTTAAGACATAGCTAAGGTCCCCACCGCCAGTCCTTTGGCGTCTGCAGAGCGCCACATTGAGATGTCACATCGCGTCCATGAAGCAGTTGGTCGCTCCTACTTCCACATCACTCAGCAGGAGTGACCTGACTCCTCTGGTGCTGGCCTCACGCTCTTCTGGCTCCACCATTTTGAGCACCTGCCTTCATTCCACAACACTGCACTCTCTCTGCTCTAATTCAGCCATCCCTTTCATTCTTGCAACAACAACAACATTTATTTCTATAGCACATTTTCATACAAAAAGTAGCTGAAAGTGCTTTACATAGTGAAGAAAAGAAAAATAAAAGACAAAATAAGAAATTAAAATAAGACAACATTAATTAACATAGAAAAAGAGTAAGGTCTGATGGCCAGGTGGGACAGAAAAAAACAAAAAAAAATCTCCAGACGGCTGGAGAAAAAAATTAAAATCTGCAGGGGTTCCAGGCCACGAGACCGCCCAGTCCCCTCTGGGCACACTCATTTTAACCTCCGGCTTCTTTCTCTGTATTCCTCTTGATATTTTTCCCTCTCTGTTCTGCTCTGACTTCCTTTACACTGCAATCTGGCACAGGTGCCTCCCGATTGCCATGCTGTCGTCAGCAATCCTTAATTAATGCCTGCATGTACACCCTGCACCCTCTGAGCACAAGCAGACCGTGTTTATTCATTTAGGTCCGGTGTGAAGTGCACAACTTTCACTACAGGAGATCCAGGGTGCATGCTAACTTCATTCCAAACCTCTCTGACTCGCAGCATTTGTTCCAGAGAAGCAGCAGTTTGACTCTGAAGTTGTCCTATATTGCTGAGCTTCACAATATGTCACAGACAGTAACGCTAGCCTACATTTCTGCTAATTTAACTCACAGTCTTATTCTTCTGGTCACTACCCAGATCTTGTAATGATAGGTGAGGATGTTGAGAGGCCATTAAATCTACAGCTTCTTCTGAAGACCTTCCATTGTCTGGTACAATGTCCACTAAATAGCTGCTGCACTGATACATTAGTCAGCCTTATGATCATGAAGAAGACACGTTCATTAGAGGCCTACAGTCAACCAGCCATTCTTTTCCCAAGAGAAGACCATAATCCCATATTTGGAGGTGCTAATTGTCCTCTTGATCTCATTGCATCACTTCAGTGTGTATCAGAGATCCTAGTCTTATAAGGCTGAGAGGATGACATCACCCACAGATGGCAGAGATCCACCCCCCATATTCCTAAATTGGGTTCCCTCCAAGCGTTGGCTGCATCTTTATTTCTAGGACAAGTGAAGGAGATGAGACACATGCCTAGCAGAGTCCTATGCCCAAATTGAACAGATTAGACTTAACACTAAATGTGTAAACTCATCTCTCGTCCCACAAATGAAGCCGCCAAGTGACATGCCAAATTGGCCCCAGAATACCATACTCTTGTAGAAAGAACGTTCTACAACACTACGTGATCATGTGCTTTCTGAACTAGGAAGAAACTTAGCTACTCGGGACTGACAAACATCCACGACCCTGAAAGTATTTGTCTAAAGGCTGAGAGTATATCTACTGTTCAATGGCCAGGATGAAATGGACATTGTTCCTCCTTGGTCTGAGGTTGCCTCTATTTGAGTACCCTGGCATATGTTTTTTTTTTTTTTTTTTTTTTTTTTAGAAGAAGGTTGAGGAGCGTGATCCTTTCGACCTGGAAAATCCACTTTTATCCTTTTGTTTTAAAAACTCAAACCACCACCCCAGCCTGCCAGTGTTGAAGAACCGTTCCTGTCTCATACTCAACACAGAAGACACATGTTAACCCCAAACCACCCACATGTTATCCAAACCTTTTTGGATTTCTTGTTGGATCTCAACAACCTCTGCAGCCTCGCCACTCTGGAGAATTTTAGTCACTTTAGCAACTTCAAATGAAGAAATCGACTGAACTCCTCAGTGATGGGCATATTCATGAGGGATTGGAATTCCTGAAATTGCTTCTTTCACCGTTTGACGGTATCTCAAGTAGAGGTTAATGTTTCCCCGCTAATGCTGAGCACAACCTGTGTGATGTCCTGGTCAAATGTGGTGTAAGAGAGACACAAAACCAAGAAAAAAGTTTGGGGTATCCACCCTGTATACTTGAAGAAAAGCTTTAAGTAAGAGCTAAAATCTGAGTTATATTAAAAGACTGAGTCCAAAACCGAACTAAAAATAACAGACAAAATGGCGGATTTATAGAGGGTAGCCAGGGAGGGATGAACTTTGAGGGTCAGAACCGGAAGTGAGATCAGAGCTGGAGCCAGAAGTGAGGTCAGGTGGGATTTCCTTCTGAAGGTCAGCAGAGGAAGCAGAAAAGTTGTCAGTGTGCATTGCCAACCCCTGGTCTGGTACATTTATGTAAGCCCATCAGCTACCTCCCATGCGTATGTGTGTGACAATGGAAATAGTCCTCCTAATATATTATGGCTTGTTGACAGCTTCCACCACTGCTGGTGTATGCCAATGTGGTGCTGACATGTTAAAATTCCAGCATTTAAGGCCACTGCCTAAGATCGCTTGTCATTTGCATTCATGCCATCTTGAGATCACTGTTCTTCATGACAGAAATGTTTTAGGACTCTGGATGAAACATGCAAAACTCCCAGTATTAAGTCCAAATGGAAATCAGTCACTTGGTTGGACATTTTTTTTTTTGCCATCAATTAAAATGTTCTTTCTTTCTAAAAGGTTCTCGAGAGAATGAGCCAACCTGTGGACGACCTCTGGGTATTCGTGTAGGCCCAAATGGAACTCTGTTTGTAGCTGATGCTTACCTCGGCTTGTTTGAAGTTAACCCAGTTTCAGGTTTGTGCCTATTTCTTGTTTATTTATTTTTTTATTTTTATAATGATGAAAATTCAAACCTATTCTGGTTTGTGGGTACATGTGTGTATAATGTGAAAAGCACCTACAGCGGTGATCTTGTCAGTCTACCTGTCCACATGAAACAACTCCTCTCTAGTGGACTGGTTTTGTTGCAATTTGGCCCACTTGTTCTTCAGGGAAATTTGTTGATAGAGTTCTGTTTCTGTTGACATATCTTGAATACAGCAAACTGCATAAGGTTTTGAAAGTTCAAAAACCTCCCAATGAAAATCTCCCAATGAAAAAGACTCATCTGTCCTGAAACAGAGAAACTTTCTGTACAAATGTAATTATGGACTAGTGAAATACACGGACCTCTAGTCCTAAAATAAAAGGGAAGTGAAAATGCATACTCCATGTACTGGGAGATTATCAATAGAAGCTGCCATTGATGCAAAAGATAAGGAGCTGTTGATACCCCTTATGTGTCCTAAATAGACTTCTTTGTTTCAGTCCTTGTCGGAGGTGTAATGTCTTTTATTACTTCTGGTAGTTCATACAGAGCAAGCTGAACAATTCTATTTTGGCAAAACATTCCTTTGTTATCACTATGAAAAAAAATCATGCCCCACAGTGAGCCCAGCGCTGATCAGACTTTCCACTGCAGTGCTCTTCAACCAAACATTGATGTAAAACCATAGTTGGCAAATGAGCGGAAGTTGTGAGTATTTGATAATCTCCTTGTTCGCCTGCATACATTTCTGTACTGTTGTTGTCTTGTATTCTGTATTGTGGAGTGTGTCTCACATGTTGCTGAGCCATTGCTGGCTGGTCAGTGGCTCAATATTAGGGCTTACCGCTTGCTCTGCCATGTGCCTCAGTGTCCATCCATCCATTTTCCAACCCGCTGAATCCGAACACAGGGTCACGGGGGTCTGCTGGAGCCAATCCCAGCCAACACAGGGCACAAGGCAGGAACCAATCCCGGGCAGGGTGCCAACCCACCACAGGACACACACAAACACACCCACACACCAAGCACACACTAGGGCCAATTTAGAATCGCCAATCCACCTAACCAGCATGTCTTTGGAATGTGGGAGGAAACCGGAGCGCCCAGAGGAAACCCACGCAGACACGGGGAGAACATGCAAACTCCACGCAGGGAGGACCCGGGAATCGAACCCAGGTCCCCAGGTGTCCCAACTGCGAGGCAGCAGCGCTACCCACTGCGCCACCGTGCCGCCCGCCTCAGTGTCTTTTTCTCTTTATCGCTTCTCATTCTTCATCACTGATTCACCTCCTGTGTTTGGCTTGACATTCAGCAGATGTAACCACTGGAGTCAGTTTTGGTGCCATCACAGTGTGCAGCACGGTGTGTTTGTCATCATAACAATCACTTTGCTGTGAGGAGATGAGAACAGATTGGTTTGAGTAGGCAATTGTCTGTCTTTTTGTATCCTGCACTTGACACTTGGCAGATAGAGCTGCTATTGTTTTTCTTCTTCCTGTGAGTGGCCTCAGCAATGTGCGCCATGCTTAGCAAATGTTGCTGCTGTTCTTTTCCTTTTTGTCAAGTCACCCTCTTTGAGCAGTTTATCATAAGAAAGTTATGACCATCGCTATTTTCAAGGAGGTTGCCAGCACTAACAATTTATTCACAAAACATACTTCATATGTGCAAGATGACTAACAGGAATGTCTCAACCTGTTCGCCATTGTGTTCAACAAAAAAAACCAACGAGCAACAGTGCCATTTCAATTTTAATCTGTCACCCAAGGTGTAAGTCTATCTGCATAAGAAAAATACTCCATTACTGTTTACATAATTTTGACTCACCCTGTGTGTATGTGTGTGTGTGTGTGTATATATATATATATATATGTATATATATATATATATATATATATATGGTTGAAATAGTTTACTGTCAAATAAATGCAAAGAGTACACGACACGTGTTTCGCCCTCATTCTGGGCTCATCAGGTGTACACACTATCATCTGCTCCTCACAAACTGAGGGCACCGTGGCGGATGTTAGCAGATTGCTGGCCAACCACAAGCGTTACCTGGTAGGTAACCACCCATACAATCAGATTGTGACACAGACTACGAATGCCGTGAATATATATATATAATATACAGTGGTGTGAAAAACTATTTGCCCCCTTCCTGATTTCTTATTCTTTTGCATGTTTGTCACACAAAATGTTTCTGATCATCAAACACATTTAACCATTAGTCAAATATAACACAAGTAAACACAAAATGCAGTTTGTAAATGGTGGTTTTTATTATTTAGGGAGAAAAAAAAATCCAAACCTACATGGCCCTGTGTGAAAAAGTAATTGCCCCCTGAACCTAATAACTGGTTGGGCCACCCTTAGCAGCAATAACTGCAGTCAAGCGTTTGCAATAACTTGCAATGAGTCTTTTACAGCACTCTGGAGGAATTTTGGCCCACTCATCTTTGCAAAATTGTTGTAATTCAGCTTTATTTGAGGGTTTTCTAGCATGAACCGCCTTTTTAAGGTCATGCCATAGCATCTCAATTGGATTCAGGTCAGGACTTTGACTAGGCCACTCCAAAGTCTTCATTTTGTTTTTCTTCAGCCATTCAGAGGTGGATTTGCTGGTGTGTTTTAGGTCATTGTCCTGTTGCAGCACCCAAGATCGCTTTAGCTTGAGTTGACGAACAGATGGCCGGACATTCTCCTTCAGGATTTTTTGGTAGACAGTAGAATTCATGGTTACATCTATCACAGCAAGCCTTCCAGGTCCTGAAGCAGCAAAACAACCCCAGACCATCACACTACCACCACCATATTTTACTGTTGGTATGATGTTCTTTTTCTGAAATGCTGTGTTCCTTTTACGCCAGATGTAACGGGACATTTTCCTTCCAAAAAGTTCAACTTTTGTCTCATCAGTCCACAAGGTATTTTCCCAAAAGTCTTGGCAATCATTGAGATGTTTCTTAGCAAAATTGAGACGAGCCCTAATGTTCTTTTTGCTTAACAGTGGTTTGCGTCTTGGAAATCTGCCATGCAGGCCGTTTTTGCCCAGTCTCTTTCTTATGGTGGAGTCGTGAACACTGACCTTAATTGAGGCAAGTGAGGCCTGCAGTTCTTTAGACGTTGTCCTGGGGTCTTTTGTGACCTCTCGGATGAGTCGTCTCTGCGCTCTTGGGGTAATTTTGGTTGGCCGGCCACTCCTGGGAAGGTTCACCACTGTTCCATGTTTTTGCCATTTGTGGATAATGGCTCTCACTGTGGTTCGCTGGAGTCCCAAAGCTTTAGAAATGGCTTTACAACCTTTACCAGACTGATAGATCTCAATTACTTCTGTTCTCATTTGTTCCTGAATTTCTTTGGATCTTGGCATGATGTCTAGCTTTTGAGGTGCTTTTGGTCTACTTCTTTGTGTCAGGCAGCTCCTATTTAAGTGATTTCTTGATTGAAACAGGTGTGGCAGTAATCAGGCCTGGGGGTGGCTACGGAAATTGAACTCAGGTGTGATACACCACAGTTAGGTTATTTTTTAACAAGGGGGGCAATTACTTTTTCGCACAGGGTCATGTAGGTTTGGATTTTTTTTCTCCCTAAATAATAAAAACCATCATTTAAAAACTGCATTTTGTGTTTACTTGTGTTATATTTGACTAATGGTTAAATGTGTTTGATGATCAGAAACATTTTGTGTGACAAACATGCAAAAAAATAAGAAATCAGGAAGGGGGCAAATAGTTTTTCACACCACTGTATATATATATAGCCACTAGATGGCGCTTGCATGCACCTCACTTGTCACCACGAAAGACCTGTGTACAGCAAATGCTGCCACGCAACAATGACATCATACTAATAACACAGATGAAGAAACAAAATGTGGAAATGAAGCAAACACCGCAGTTCAACAATGTGCAAATGAAACATCTCAGCAACAGAGGGCAAGGCTTGAAATTTTCCCTAAAACGTCTATCTGAAGGTATTTTTGTGAGACAAAGATTAATAGGACTCAAATGCCAGCGATATGGCTAAGATATGGTGTCTCCAGTGTCTTCTTATGAATGCCAGTGGGGCAGCAAGCACAGGTAGGTCCACATCCTCTGAATTGAGTAATTCTTAAGAGTTAGTTGACGCTTCTCAAAGTTCACGAATAGAGTAAAATTGCTTAGGCGTCATATATTGCTTTGTCTTGGTAGAGTTCTCTATTACTTGACTTTCTCCTTTTGTATTATTAATGTGTAGCCTTTGTCAGAGTGCCTGAAATCTCACAGACTTACCAATGTTTATAAGGTATTGTACCATATAACTTCTCCCCACCTTCCCTTCTGCATTTATAACTTCAGGCAGTTAGGTGTAGTAAAAGACAAGCAGGAGTTACATTATACTTTAAATAATGTATTATTGATAATATTCATAAATAATAACAATAAGCAAAGTACAAGTGAACACTGGCAACCATACAACCTGATAAATGCTGATGTGTAGTTTCAGGTGGCACACAGACTTGTAGTTACTTTAAATGTCTCTAGTTAGGGTCTCATTTCTGGTCAGTTTTCTTCAGAACAGGCTGCATGCCTGTCTCTATGGCTGCCGCGTTGTGCTTCTCAGTGTGGGCTTTTTCAGTTCATGGTGTGTGAGATGCTCCTTCATTAGTTGGTATGAGAGAATGGGGGGGTAAAGCAACTGAATTTATACATTCTTTGTCCAAACCCTTACACCAATAGGGTGTTGTGCTACGGAATGGCCTCTGATTCAGGCCAATCCCAAACAGCCATACTTCAGACCAATGGGGCACAGAATACCTTCACACCTGCCCCCCAAACCATTTGCTCAGCGGATGCTTGCCAGCTAGGTAGTCTGGCCTTCCTGTGGAGTCGGATTGAGAGGGTCCTGCAGAGAATCACTTGCTATACTGGTTTCAGGCACTTCCCCTAGCCCTGTCATAAAATTACAAAGATACTCGGCCCTTAAAGAGGGGGGGGTTCTTAACCATCAAACCATTAGTGTTCTTATCAATGATAGACATTAGTGTTATATGTTACAAATAAAGACATACAAAATATTTATCAACTTATATGCAAAATTCACACCACAACACATATATATAAATATCGTATATACTTGCAGATGCAGTAAGTTCTCCCGCGGATAAGTCAGGACTTGATTTTACAGTATAATTTCTGGTATTTTATAATGTCAATTGTATACGTTGAATGCGGAAAATTCACCCTATTGGTCCAAGAGATTATGATATGCTAACGCCCACCTGAGAGAGGAACTATGGAGCACACTCCCTTTTTTTTCTATGTGGGGCCCGCAATGCGCTGTATCAGAGTGTGCTCCTCACCTCTCTCTCTCTCTCTCTCTCTCTCTCTCTATTGTGCCTACGTGACCACACGGTGATACCCGCACTATTCCAAAGTGATGTTTGCACTGTTTTGTGTTTTTTGTATCTCAAACCCTCATACCCCTTTATCGTAAGAGCAACCCTTATCTACGATGGAGCGTTCGATCAGAAGAATATATGAAGCTGGTTTTAAATTAAACGTTGTTGAAGTGGCACAAGAAATTGGTAACTGCGCTGCTGCAACAAAATTCGATGTGTCTGAGAAACTGATGGGAGATTGGAGGCGGCAAGAAGATGAAAAAAAAAATTTTAAAATTAAGTGTTGCATTTTTGAACAGGTGTATAAGTCGGGGTCTGATTTTATGATCAATATTTCAGGTTTCAAGACCCAACTTATACGTGAGTATATACAGTATATGTTACAAAAACATTTCATAAACAAAATTTTCAGATGAAGTGACTGGAATATCTGAAAATCCCCTAACGTACTTGAATGTCATGGCACACTTATATTATCATACTTTGTATGTTTTCCTATGGGGAAAAGAAGATGCTTATGTCACATAATCTCAGTGACCAGCACTGGGTCTCCCCTCATATTTTTGTCAGCTTTATTATACTTTTGTTATTCGGGAAACCCCTTGACCAAAACATAGGGCATCTCTTGAGATATCCCATTTATTTAATCCATCTACATTTATATTTTCTGAACCTGCTTGTTCCATTGGCAGAATATGATATTGAGCCAAAGTCCATCCTTTCAGGGTCTGGGTCAGCTGCTGTTGTCTGTCTGTCTGCATCAGGAACAAATCACACACACAAACTCACTTAGTTTCTTTGGACTGCTTTTGCCAAGTTTATTGCCATGACTTTGAAGTTTAGTTTTTTTTTGTTTCTAAAGAGCAAATCCACAAGGTGTGAACTAAAAATCAAGTTGTCAGTGTGGGGTCTGTATGTTAACCAGAAAAATGATAACTATTTTAGAGTACAATTGAGAAATAAGGCTTGATTGGTAATATTTTTGCATTTCCAGTGCATATCCTGCTCGGTTTCCCATTTCCAGCTAAATTATTTGCATGTGCTACAGTTTTGCTTGTTTGTTTATTTCTAAACAGGAGAAGTAGACATGCTGGTGTCTACACAGAATCCAGTGAAAGGCAGACCGCTGTCCTTTGTGAATGACCTTGATATTACACAAGATGGGCGGAAGATCTATTTTACAGATTCCAGCAGTAAATGGCAAAGGAGGGATTACTCTTATCTTGTCATGGAAGGCACTGATGATGGACGGTAAGGTGAAAGTCTTCTGGAGTTTTGCACAAAACACACCAAGTACCAGCATCTGCTGACTGTTCACTAACTTTCACAGTTTCTTTGTTTTGTCATGTTTACACTAGAAAACGTGAAATCTGCCTTCTCAGTTGCATCCAATAGCAGAAAGAAAGAAAAGAAATATATATATATATACTAGCAAAATACCCGCGCTTCGCAGCGGAGAAGTAGTGTGTTAAAGAGGTTATGAAAAAGTAAAGGAAACATTTTAAAAATAACGTAACATGATTGTCAATGTAATTGTGTTGTCATTGTTATGAGTGTTGCTGTCATATATATATACATATACACATATACACACACATATACACACATATACAGATATATTATATATACATATACACATATATTTTTTATATATATATTTTTATATATATATATATATATATATATATATACACATACATACATACATATACACACATAGATGCACTTACAATAACATAGAAATCAATATAAACAACATTAACATCATTATCATATGAGAATATGAAGTAATATATAAGAAGCACATTTCATATAAATCTAAATTATTAAACAGTAAAATCTTCTTCTATAATTTGCTACCGTGGCTTTTCGTTGGTCTGTCCAGGATTTTAAATCACATGTAGCTTGCAAACCGTTTCACGTATTGACTTGAAATGTGGTACACATATAATACGTCACGTCTGCTATCCGCTTTATGGGTGATGAATGTATTACTCTTTTTATGTTTATTTTATTTTAGAATCAACTCCTATCTGCGCACACCAGGGCGGCCGTGGGCAGATGCGTATGGTGTATTCACTCCATGTTATCGTGCATTGCGCTGTCACTGGTATTTTGATAAAAGAATTTGAACAATATATAAGAAGCGTATAAATTATTAAACAGTAAAACATTAACATTTAAGAAGTAAAGTTACATTGAGTACTACTGCAGTGCCTTCGGGTATACCTCATTTTTTCTTTGCCCATTACATGCTTAAATGTATACATTTTTTGGTGTACCTACCCGAGAACACGCGACATATAACCGACCGTGGGAGAAGCATGGATTTTAAACACGCGTTGAGTTCATCTGCTGGTCTCCCTCGTGGAATAACTGGTAATGTTTGACTAAAATCTACAGCGAGTAAAACGACATTACCTCCTTTTTTTTTTTTACGATCTCTGAGATCTTGCTTTTTTCGGTTCAAGGCTTCATAAGCTCTTTTATGTTCAATGTTGTACTTAATAAGTACTAATTATCCCAAACCATCATCTTTGAATGTTGCAAGACTTTCGCCTTGTATGTAGATCGGGGTAATTACATTCATTGCATTCCTAGTCTGAATCACAATCTGATTGTATGGGTGGTTACCTGGCACTGTAGGGTTGCCACCCGTCCTTTAAAATACGGAATCGTGCCGCGTTTGAGAATGAAATTGCGCGTCCCGTTTTGAATCAATACTGGACGGGATTTATCCCGTATTTTTTTTATCATTTTTTTTTGAAAGCAGCGTCTCATGCAAATCATCCCACACGCATTTTATGAAGATGCCTCCTTTCCTACTTTTCATTGGGTAATACTTGATGTCATCGTTAGTTTGATTGGTGTTTTTAACTGTCCAGTGAGGAGGGCGTGTCTTTTAAGTACAGTCTGCAAAGTGTTGGCACTGAGATGTTGCGTCAGCGCCATAGTTGAAGCCCCTAACGTTGCGGTCAGCAAGTCGGCTAACATCCGCCATGTGCCGTCTTTCAGTTGCGAGAAGCAGATCATAGAATGGTTGAAACTGTTGCCCCTAACGTTGCGCCACGGCGTGTGCTTCGTTTATACCTTGTGTCTTCTCATTAAACTTTTATCTCGCGAATATGTTATTGCAATCCGCAGCGGGAGCGTTTCTATTAACTTAATTTAAACTTACGTTTTACACCGTACTTTGTTTCCCTTATGAACATGCTTGTATGCTTAACTCGCTCCGTTCTCAATTGTTTAATTAATTTTTTGCTCTTCGCTGTTTGCGGCTGTTCCTCCATTTCCCCCTACTTCGTTCTTTTATCTCGCGAATATGTTATTGCAATCCTTAACGGGAGCGTTTCAATAAACTGATTGAAAATAGTTTTGCATTTACCTTTTTAGTAAAAGGCGAGCTTTTAAGCCTGAGAAATCACCCCGTAAATGCACATGTTTAATTGGACATGTGTTAATATGTATGGTTACACAGTATTAAAAGACAGTGAACAACGTCAGTTACCTTTCTTCCCGCGTTTGATAAAAGGTGAGCTTTTAAGCCTCAGAAATCACCCCGTAAATGCACACGTTTAATTGCACATGTGTTAATATGTATGCTCACACAGTATTAAAAGACAGTCAAAAATTAACGTCATTTACCTTCGTTCCCGCGTGTGACTCGTGCTGTAAATGTCTTCCTTGTTTTTAGTTCACGTGATTACGTAGGAGGCGTGATGACGCGATACGTGACTCCGCCTCCTCCATTACAGTGTATGGACAAAAAATATGTTCCAGTTATGACCATTACGCTTTGAATTTCGAAATGAAACCTGCCTAACTTTTGTAAGTAAGCTGTAAGGAATGAGCCTGCCAAATTTCAGCCTTCCACCTACACGGGAAGTTGGAGAATTAGTGATGAGTGAGTCAGTCAGTCAGTCAGTGAGGGCTTTGCCTTTTATTATTATAGATATATATATATATATATATATAAGTCAATGTGTGTGTGTGTGTGTGTTTGTATGTATGTATCACTTCCAAACGGCTGGAGCGATTTTCATGAAACTTGGTCTCATTGGTCGACTAAAAATACTGTAGGGTGAAATCAACCATAACCCACCCCCTTCTGGGTAGGGTGGGGGGTGATCTTGCGGTCTTGTATGCATGTTATCATCCAGTTGACACTCTGAATGACCACCAGAGGGCGAAATGAAGGTGACTGCCAGCATTCTATATGTTTGAGCACCACCACCGCGTGCCCCTGTTGCTTTTGAAATTAAATTGGCCAGGTTGGCATCCCAACTTTTTTTATATCTATCTATTGGATGGTCCAGTTCTAACTATGCAATTATTGCTTTGCATTGCATTTAAAAGCTGCATAGTTAGATCTGGACCACCCTGTATATCTATATATATCTATGTGGTGGCTATGTGGGCGGAGTGGTGGCTCTGAGGCTAGGGAGCTGCACTGGCAATCGGAAGGTTGCCGGTTCGAATCCCGTAAATGCCAATATGGACTCTGCTCTGTTGGGCCCTTAAGCAAGGCCCTTAACCTGCAGTTGCTAAGCGCTTTGAGTAGTGAGAAAAGCGCTATATAAATGCAAAAAAAAATTATTATTAAAAAAAAAAATTATTATATATATCATATATAAAGTAGACTGTAACAATCTTGCTGTCTTTTATGTGTGTTATTATCCAGTTGACGCTCATCACGTAGTATTATTTGTTTGTTGTTTAATGTTTTTTTTGTTAACTATATTTTCATCTTGCATTATTCTTATTGTATCAATGTTGTAGCATTAATAGAATTGAATTAACCAAATAATAATATTAATTTAATTGACTATTTTTACGTCGTCAAAAATTCTACATGTAAAAACTTATTATTACACCACAAAACAAAAATTAATCTTTCAAAAAACCTTAAAAAAGGCTTCACTTTTCCCATTGTTTTTAGACTACTTTGAACATATTCCACATTTATATTTTGATTAAAATAGGCAATCTATTATATTTTATATAAGATAAGTAAGCAATTTTATTTTTATCTACCATTAACATCCTATATTTATTTTGTGGATTCAGCAGCTCTCTTTGCGATTTTTCTTTATTCATTAATGAACTAAATGTCATTTGTTTCGTAACATCGTAGCTAACATGTTGGTGTTACAATTTTTTCGTAAAAAAGAAATCCAAATTTTTTTTAATACGTTCATAATCAAAAAAACTAATTTCATTAACTTATCAAAATCGAAGGTAAATATAAAACAAATATAGCTATGATATTTAACTTATATTTATTTTTATAGGTAACATATTTAACGTTTAATTGATTGCAAAAGAATTTTAATTGGAAAAGACTAATTGGAGATTCGGTCTTGTTTGTCTGTTGTCATCCACTTGACGCTCAGAACGTTTGCACAATCATTGATATTTGCTGGAATCAACTTGGACACGGCCTGTTTCTCACACGGACCACTTTATGTGGCATGTTCAAGGGTGTGAAGTCCTAAGAACCTTTATATATTGGCTAAAAACATTGTATATGACAAGGCACTTCAGTAAACAATACACGCACATTAGTGAGTCTTCATTGTTTGTTAATTTTTTTTTATTTTTAAAGTTTATTTTTTTTTTTTTAATTATATTTTCTTAAACAATTAAAAAAACACACTTTATTTACCTCCTGGGCAATGCCGTGTATTTAGTTATCAAATAAATAGAGGGAGACAAGGCAGGTTAAGGTAAAGGCAGATTTACACAAAAATGTCTACAGGATGCATATCCAACTTTAATAATTTTCTCCAATATTCCTTGTTAAAAAGTCGTATGGCACCAGGAAGAAAGGAATTTCTGGAGTGATTTGTGTGGCTTTTCAAAGTGACTCCTTCCTGATTTATGGAAGTTCTACACGTAATGGGTGTCTGTCGTCAGTTGAGATGATTTCCAGTTTCTTTTTTAGCGTTGTCCTCTGACAGACACACATATATTTGCCAGATCATCTGCATCAGCGCCAATAACTTTAGCTGCATGCTTAATAATCTGCTGGAGCTTTTTACATTTTTGGTTTGTCAGACCACTAAATCAGGCAATGAAACTGAAAGTGATAACAAACTGAATCAAAAAGGACAACATGAGGTCCTTGTCTACTTTCTATAGTTTGAGTTTACAGAGGAGAAATAAACGCTGATTGCATTTAAGGAACAGTTAAGATTGTTATCAAGGTTAGTTCCTAAGTATTTATATTCAGTCACTATTTCTACTTCCTCCCTCTGAACAACAATGAGTGAACATACAGATTTCTGTCTCTTAAAATCAAATGTCACTTCTTTTGGTCTTTTTTATACTCGCAGTTAGAGAGTTCTTATTCCAAACTTTCATGTGGAGGAACATCATGTTTGTCATTTTCCTTTGATCTGTTTTTGTAAAAGGACAGCAGTTTAATTTACTTTGCCAGTCTTCCAAAATAAAGTGATTAGGATTTTGTTAAAAATGCAGTCTTAGCCCTTCGTGTATCATTCTCCGTCTGTGTGCCACCATTAGGAGATGATATTTGAAAGTACAATACTTGTTTCAATGGTGCTCATTTACTGAGTAAATGAGACAAAGCAAATCCAAACCTGAATGAAATATACTTGTCCTGAAACTGAGGGAAAAGAAAGCCAGAGATGGCTTGAAGGGCTTGAACTTTTGTTGCATCGAAACAACTAAGAATTTTGGTGTCGTCTCCTTTTATTTTGGACTAACGAGCTTAGTTGTGCTGAATGGTCAGTTCTCCTCAAAAGTGTTCCAATGTTCTGGATTTGCGTATTTTGCTAGGTGTCCCCATAACAAACAAAACATTCAGAGTTACAGAATTAGTTTTCTTTTCTTCACTTAATAGTGCATCATTTTAATTTATGCATCAGAAAATACACAAGAAGTTTGAAAGTGCAAAGAAAAGACAGACATGAAAAGGGACTCGATGCGGTGGGCCTACCTCAAGAATCAAGCCTAGGGACTTGTCAAATGTCTCACTTCATACATTTCCACTGACACTTTTCTCACAACTTCAGCTGCCCTTTGCTCTTCTGACATCTGAATTTTTGCACAGCCTCATCCCTTTACATATACTGGTATTCAGAGACTGTACCGCTAAGTTATAGGAAGGGGGTAATCACTTAGATCGAAAGAATTTGATTATTAGCAAAGCTGACATGTCTGAAATATGGCTTTACATGTTGGCACTCCAGAACCAAATTCTTTTCCTCTTACTAATATAACAGACACAATAAGAGATGGACAAATAGGGGCAACTAGATAGGAAGATGTTTTAATTTTGCAAATGCAAATGTCACACCATTCTGTGCCGCTAAGTTTGGGTAACAGGTTGTATTTTAGTATGGCCAGCATAGTGTTGCAGTAGTTAGCACTGCTGCCTCATAGATTTGAATCCTGTACCTGATCATTGTCTCTGTGGAGTTTGGACCTTCTCTGCATGTCTATGAGGGTTTCTCCAGGTACTCATCTCAAACACACACACGTTTGTTTAACTGCCTGCCCTACGCTGTCTCAGATGTAGTTAATGGAGTGAAGGGTTTGCTCCTGCCTTGTGCCTGATGTTGCTGATGGAGGCTGCAAACGCTCTTCACACCAACTGGGATTAAGAAGGTTTGAAAATGTTATGTTACAAGTATACAAATTATATCTAGCACAATAACTTACAGTATTTACACCTTTTGAAATAAGTAGGGTGCCAGTCATCTAAGAGCAGTACCTGAAATTTGAACTTATTCGAGCTGAAGTCAGTATTTAATCTGAATCAATCAGTAATGTGAGCTCAACATTTGTGAAGCATGACAGAACTGCAAACCATTCATCCATCCATCCATTATCCAACCCACTATATCCTAACTACAGGGTCACGGGAGTCTGCTGGAGCCAATCCCAACAAACACAGGGTGCAAGGCAGGAAACAAACGCCGGGCAGGGTGCGCACACACTCACACACAGCCACACACCAAGCACACACTAGGGACAATTTAGAATCGCCAGTGCACCTAACCTGCATGTCTTTGGACTGTGGGAGGAAACCCATGCAGACACGGGGAGAACATGCAAACTCCACGCAGGGAAGACCCGGGAAGCGAACACCCGGGTCTCCTAACTGCGAGGCAGCAGTGCTACACACTGCAACACCATGCCGCCCAACTACAAACCAAGGGCCCATAATTTATTCTTCAATTAAAACATTTGGAATTTTGTATTTTTTAACATCTTGTGTAAGCAATAGTTGGCTACAGCTTCCTTTCAGCCAGTAGTTACAACAAAGTGCACTTCCTGCATTACACAAGCATTTGTTTATAACTGTCTCAAGAAGAAGTAAAAGGAGAAAAAGATTTGAAGTCAATATTCTTTTGGTTAAAGGTATTCACTTTGCTAATGTTTGTGTTTCACAATCAAACAGAAAGTTGCTCAGCGATTTCCTTGTACTGGTCTCCCGTGAGGTGCGGCTCTTAATTCTGCACAGAGACGTGGAGACGTGGTCCTGAGTAATTAGCAGTCATTCAGTATTGCAGCAGTTCACCTGCACCCAAGTGTGTTCATGCCATTGCTTTATTGGGTAAACTGTCAATTTGTTATTGGGGGGGGGGGGGGTTGGGTGTCACCATTTTATTTTGTGACCTGTAAGTCAAGTTTATTGTCATGTGTGCACAGTGCTATGAAAGGCTTACTTGCATGTCATGTCACAACAGTTGACACAAATACAATGCTATAGCCAAAGACACATGCACACATGTTTTATATATATATATATATATATATATATATATATATATATATATATATATATATATATACAGTGGTGTGAAAAACTATTTGCCCCCTTCCTGATTTCTTATTCTTTTGCATGTTTGTCACACAAAATGTTTCTGATCATCAAACACATTTAACCATTAGTCAAATATAACACAAGTAAACACAAAATGCAGTTTTTAAATGATGGTTTTTATTATTTAGGGAGAAAAAAAATCCAAACCTACATGGCCCTGTGTGAAAAAGTAATTGCCCCCTTGTTAAAAAATAACCTAACTGTGGTGTATCACACCTGAGTTCAATTTCCGTAGCCACCCCCAGGCCTGATTACTGCCACACCTGTTTCAATCAAGAAATCACTTAAATAGGAGCTGCCTGACACAGAGAAGTAGACCAAAAGCACCTCAAAAGCTAGACATCATGCCAAGATCCAAAGAAATTCAGGAACAAATGAGAACAGAAGTAATTGAGATCTATTAGTCTGGTAAAGGTTATAAAGCCATTTCTAAAGCTTTGGGACTCCAGCGAACCACAGTGAGAGCCATTATCCACAAATGGCAAAAACATGGAACAGTGGTGAACCTTCCCAGGAGTGGCCGGCCGACCAAAATTACCCCAAGAGCGCAGAGACGACTCATCCGAGAGGTCACAAAAGACCCCAGGACAACGTCTATAGAACTGCAGGCCTCACTTGCCTCAATTAAGGTCAGTGTTCACGACTCCACCATAAGAAAGAGACTGGGCAAAAATGGCCTGCATGGCAGATTTCCAAGATGCAAACCACTGTTAAGCAAAAAGAACATTAGGGCTCATCTCAATTTTGCTAAGAAACATCTCAATGATTGCCAAGACTTTTGGGAAAATACCTTGTGGACTGATGAGTCAAAAGTTGAACTTTTTGGAAGGCAAATGTCCCGCTACATCTGGCGTAAAAGGAACACAGCATTTCAGAAAAAGAACATCATACCAACAGTAAAATATGGTGGTGGTAGTGTGATGGTCTGGGGTTGTTTTGCTGCTTCAGGACCTGGAAGGCTTGCTGTGATAGATGGAACCATGAATTCTACTGTCTACCAAAAAATCCTGAAGGAGAATGTCCGGCCATCTGTTCGTCAACTCAAGCTGAAGCGATCTTGGGTGCTGCAACAGGGCAATGACCCAAAACACACCAGCAAATCCACCTCTGAATGGCTGAAGAAAAACAAAATGAAGACTTTGGAGTGGCCTAGTCAAAGTCCTGACCTGAATCCAATTGAGATGCAATGGCATGACCTTAAAAAGGCGGTTCATGCTAGAAAACCCTCAAATAAAGCTGAATTACAACAATTTTGCAAAGATGAGTGGGCCAAAATTCCTCCAGAGCGCTGTAAAAGACTCATTGCAAGTTATCGCAAACGCTTGATTGCAGTTATTGCTGCTAAGGGTGGCCCAACCAGTTATTAGGTTCAGGGGGCAATTACTTTTTCACACAGGGCCATGTAGGTTTGGATTTTTTTTTCTCCCTAAATAATAAAAACCACCATTTACAAACTGCATTTTGTGTTTACTTGTGTTATATTTGACTAATGGTTAAATGTGTTTGATGATCAGAAACATTTTGTGTGACAAACATGCAAAAGAATAAGAAATCAGGAAGGGGGCAAATAGTTTTTCACACCACTGTGTATATATATATATATATATATATATATATATATATATATATATATATATATATATATATATATATATATAAATAAATTATACAGTATATAATATATTTATACAGTATATAATATATTGTGATGCAACTGGGCTATCAGCGAGCCCCAAAACGAACACACACAGAGTCCCGTGTACAAATAAAGGGCGTGTTTATTACACAAAATACCTCCAGAAAGTAGCAAGCACCAGCAGAAAACACAAGTAATCTCTCTCCTTATTACTTCTACTCACAATTTCTCTCCTCTCCTCTCCTTTCCTTTCACCACTGAACTGCCTCCTCCAGTTGAATGTTGCCTTCCTTTCCTCCACCTCCGACTCGTCTAGATAAGGGACTGCTGTCCCTTTTATTGAGGACCCCGGAGTACTTCTGGTTCCAGGGCCACTGCCTGATGGAAGCACTTCCGAGTCATACGGAAGTCCCATGAATTGGGGAGAGCATCTTCCTGCAGCGCCCCCTTGCGACACCCATGGACCCCAACAGTGCTGTGCTGCCGGACTACAACTCCCGGCATTCCCTGCTGGTTCCCGAATGGGCACCAGTATGGAGTGCTGCTGCCATTTAATGCCTGGGGGGATTACACATCTCTCTGAGACAGTCCTTCACTGTCCTCTTCTTTTCTTATGGCCAGGGAAGTTATTAAGCCCACGTCCTGTCGGCACGCTTGTACATTGATTTGGGGCTTCCAGCTCGGGTGTGGAACCATCACTTCTGGTTGGGATATCCGTCCATCCATTAGGGCTGCGTATTCCAGGTGCAGCCTCCTTCCTTCTCCTGGCTGGGATGTATTTACATTCCCTTGAGGCTTCCCATGCAGATAAGGGATCTTTTTGGTTCCTGGTTGAGATACCTGTCCATCCCGTGTGCCACTTACAATAACATATTGGGAAGCCTAAGGGCGCATACAGCCACCCTAACCCGACATACACAGACGGAGGAGGCACAAGTGCAGACACACGATTTTATTTTTTCTTGTTCCCTTATGGGAAACGCCTTCACCCGTTTCCCACCAGTACAACACAGTTCACTAAGCACAGCACAACACAATAATGTTCTTCTCTTTCTCTTTCTTTTCTTCTCCTCCACTCCTCCTGGCAAGCTTCATCCCCCTCCTCCCGACTCTGGCTCGCCGAGTATTGCCAACTGACCCCTTTTATAATGCACCCGGAAGTGCTGCAGGTGCTCGTTGACGCATTTCTGGCAGCACTTACAGGTGTGGTGGAGGAGCTACCGAGAAGGGCACCCACGAAACCCAACAGGTAGCTGTATCAAACTTGCAATTCCTATGGACCCCTGTGGAAGTCTGAGGCACCGCTGCAGCCCAGGGTGGCTACCAGCTAGCACTCCAGGGAAGATAATGCTCTGGCCATACTTCCTCCCCCGGTCCTTCCAGCGTGAAGGTGTCCTGGTCGGGGCCCTTTACTATATATATATAAAATATATATACATATATAATATTGTGAACGCTAGGTGGCACTGTTGCCCCTTGAAATCCAACAGACAGAAGCACAGGACACAGGGTAAAAGCAATGAGAAGTGTTTTTATTCTATTCTTCTCCAAACAATGCCCTCAAGCACCACAGCCACAATAAATAAGCAATTAAATAAGCACAATTCTCTATAATAATTCCACATTCTCTCCTCCACACCTCCCAGCAAGCTTTGTCCACCTCCACCTGACTCTGGCTCCCTTGCTGGGTCTTCAGCAGTCCTTTATATAGTCCTCCACCTGGAAGTGCTTCTGTTCTTCTTAACACTTCTGGGTCAGAAGGAGAACTCAACGCACGACTTCCCCGGTCCTTTCACAGCACCCCCTGGTGGCACCCATGGCACCCAACAGGGCTGAGATAGCGAACTCCAAGTCCCAGGATACCCTGTGGGAATGCGGGGCACCACTATACTCCAGGGGAGCTGCCATCTTGCGTCCTGGTGGAGGTAGTGTCCTACAAAAGCTGCCTTCCCCCGTCCTTTCATCTCAGGGATGTCCTTGCTGGGTTGAGCTGCCGGCCGTCTCTTACAATATACATTTGCAAGTATTTGTTTACACACACACAAACACACACTTTATTGTATTACAATTTCTGTTCTATTCTTTGACTGATCAGCAACATTGTGGCCTGTGAATAGAAAGGAGTGAGAAAAGTGTAAGTGCAGGATGGCCAAGACCTTCACTTATCTTGTTTGCCTGTCTAAGGCAGCAAGTGTTATGTACACCCTTAACAGAAAGCATCTGGTTGCTGGTGATATTCTATGCCACCTTCTCCACCCTCAGCAGTGCTTTATGATCTTGAGCTGAACCGGTGCCATATGAGGAATGATGCTGCCAGTCAGAATGGACTCCACGGTGTAACCGGAGAAGTTTGTGAGAACAGATGGAGACATGTGAGCTTCACTCAGATGTCTGAGGAAGTGTGAGCCTTTCTGAAATGTCTTGTGTACAGTTCCTCAATGAAATTTAAAGCTGCTCACCTTTTAAACAGCATCCCCTCCGATGTAGATGGTGGCACGGTCTGCTTTCTGCTTCCTAAATTCTTTGACCTGCTCCTTGGTTTTGGTGACAGAAGGGTCAGATTGTTGTCCTGGAACCACTGATTGATTGATGGCAGTCAGGCCTATGACGGTGGTATCATCCACCCCTACAACTTAATGACAATATCAAACCAGTTTGATATTGTTGTGACCAGTTGCAGCCATTTGTGATGTGATTCATGAAAAGTAGACTGTATAATTTCAAAGAAATGGGGCCTCACTGCACCTGCTTAACCAAAATTTTCATATGGGGGGAAAAATTACTGAACTAGTGCTGAGCATATGCATGCATTTTTTTTGAATGTTTGCATTAAGCATTGATTTTATTGGTCCAATGGGATGAAAAGTAGATGTGCAAATTGAAACAAACAAGATGCTACTGCAAGGAATGGTGAAAGAAAAATTAACTGCGTGCAAACTACTAGGGGTTAATAGCAGACAAATTCATTTTACTCTAAGGGCAGGTTATTCATGCAGGCGTCTGTCATAAGACAGGGTGCAGTAAGCTGACCTCGGACAATTTCCAGTTTCTTTAGGAACGTGTCTATTTGACACAGGAAAGATGACCTTCCCTTCTTTAGGGTCTATCTGACAAGTAAAAAAAAAATAAAAACAGATGGCCCATTAGTGTAATACAATAAAATGCTTAAGTAAACGATATTATGCTTTTTTTCTATAAATAAGGGGAAGGGGGAGGAAGAAGAAATTATAAAAAGCCAATCGAAAAATGGAACTTTGCTCTTCTGTCTTGCATGTAGACTCCATATATAGTAGAACCTCTGGTCATGAACGTTTCCAAACACATACAAATCGGGTTACGATCAAAAAGTTTGCCAAAATTTTGCATCTGTTTACGACCGTACGCAAACAAAAACACTGGCGGCCAGTTTCCTTAAGCGCGTTCGTATGCGCCAATGATTTCCCATTCTCCGTTTCCCATTTTCTTTTGTTTGCGTATACAGGGCCTAACAAAGCAGCTGATGTTGCAAAAGGAGTTACAATGTTAAGCAAGCAGAAGCCTCAAGTGCTGGAAGTGGTGGAAAAACCGTTGCTAGTGTGGTTGAATGAAAAGCAACTTGCAGGGGATAGCGTAAGTGAGCCAATCACATGCGCGAAAGGCAGGAAGATTCATGACGATTTACTGAAAAAAATCCTTCTTTGAGTGGTGAAGATGAGGAATTTAAAGCCAGTAGAGGGTGGTTTGAAAAGTTTCACAAGAGAAGTTGCATTTAATTTTTTTCCCCTGTGCTTAAAATTCATAAAAAAAAGTTACAGCGAGCGGTTCGTAAGGGTCTAGCGTGAACTCTTACAATGTTAGTTTTCTCTGTTGTTCAAGGTTTTCTCAGTGTTATTCAATGTTTTTACATTTAGTTTACTATTACTCTGTGCATTCTATGGTATAATTAATTATTTTTGTGCTTAAAATAAAATATATATTTACATACAGTTTGTACGGTCTGGAATGGATTAATTGTATTTACATACAATCTTATGGGGAAATTACGTTCGGGTCGTGTCCAGAGTTTTGGAATGAATTACGGTCGTGACCAGAGGTACCACTGTACTCATGTGTGACTGAATAAAAGATCTAATTGATTGAACTACTCCTGTCTTCCTCGGGGGATTTCTTCCACAGAACCTGCCCAATACTGTGCCGTAATTAGTTAGGATTTCAACACTTATTCTTGGTTGTTGTGAAAGTCTGCTGTTTTCTTCATCCTGTGATAATATTACATTATTTCTTGTTTTATTATTTAGGCTCTTGGAGTACCATACTCTGACCAAGGAAGTGACAGTTCTACTTGAAGGACTCAGGTTTCCCAATGGAGTTCAGCTTTCGCCAAGTGAAGACTTTGTTCTTGTGGCAGAAACAACCATGGCAAGAATACAGAGGTAAGCTTTGATTGGCTGTTTTTGGCTTTTTGTTCAATAATTGCTGCACATTTTAAATCCAGCGGGGCTTTAAAGACCTTTGGTAATGAAAGGATTAACAGTTGCATGCAATTAATTAGTAAGGTCACATTACCATGGCTCTCATTCATTAATCTCCTTCCCTCTCATTGGCATTGTGCTGGATGAGAGAAATGACAGATTATTCATATGTAACAACCTTGAAGATAAAAAGAAATGAATAAATGAAATGCTCCACAATGCTTATAACCATCAGCGTCTTTATCACAAATCAATTTAAAATACACTAAGCATTTATCAAGAACACAGTAATTTAGTAGAACCTACTTGTTGTACACTACATAGCACTTTATCATTAACACCATCAGTTCACAACCATCTGTAAAATTATTCATTAGATAGATAGATAGATAGATAGATAGATACTTTGTTAATCCCAAGGGGAAATTCACATACTCCAGCAGCACCTTACTGATACAAAAAACAATATTAAATTAAAGATTGATAGTAATGCAGGTAAAAACAGACAATAACTTTATATAATGTTAACGTTTACTCCCTCGGGTGGAATTGAAGAATCGCATAGTGTGGTGGAGGAACGATCTCCTCAGTCTGTCAGTGGAGCAGGACGGTGACAGCAGTCTGTCGCTGAAGCTCCTCCTCTGTCTAGAGATGACACTGTTTAGTGGATGCAGTGGATTCTCCATAATTGATAGGAGCCTGATTGTCACAAAGTAAAAAATAATTTTTATGTCCTGTAATACAAACATGCTGATTTGGTTTGCAAATACCTTCTTATGTAAAGAGTATTAACATTAAACCTGGCCTTTAAACAATTCTTAAAGTGTTAATCTTGCAGCCCCCTGTCCCCCACTCCGTGTGTCTTTCCCACTTCACACTTAAACTGTTAGTAAATAATAACAAATAAGAAATATTTATCCAAATAAATACTCTTTAAAAGAAAAACATTTGTTTCTAGTTGGTTACAGATCAGGTTGCGGAGCATGCACTGGTACAGCACATTGCTGCACCCACCACACGACGAAACAGCTTGGGATCCTGGTTGGCAACCCCTCCAGGCAGACACACGGTCCAGCCCCACCCTCCAGAAATGACCATCTATCTTCCACAGCCAGGTGTTACATGGATGTCCCCTTGGCCTGGTTGAGCCACTCAGGTCCTTAACAATGAGGGTCCTGCGAGCCGGATCACCCTCGGGGAATCACGCCACATGGCCGTAGTGCCGTAAATGACGCTCCCTCACAATGCAGGTAATGTGCCACATTCGGGATTCCGTGAGTCAAACGAGCAGTACCCAAGGATTGCCCGAAGAGACACAGCACAGGGGGCGGCACGGTGGCGCAGTGGTAGTGCTGCTGCCTCGCAATAAGGAGACCTGGGTTCGCTTCCCAGGTCCTCCCTGCGTGGAGTTTGCATGTTCTCCCCGTGTCTGCGTGGGTTTCCTCCGGGCGCTCCGGTTTCCTCCCACAGTCCAAAGACATGCAGGTTAGGTGGATTGGCGATTCTAAATTGGCCCTAGTGTGTGCTTGGTGTGTGAGTGTGTTTGTGTGTGTACTGCGGTGGGTTGGCACCCTGCCCGGGATTGGTTCCTGCCTTGTGCCCTGTGTTGGCTGGGATTGGCTCCATCAGACCCCCATGACCCTGTGTTCGGATTCAGCGGGTTGGAAAATGGATGGATGGATGGACACAGCACAGGTCACTGGATAGCGTCCATATCTTGCAACCATATAGCAAGATAGGAAGCACCTGGATAATAAAGTCTTGGACCTTTGTCCTTTTGCATAGATATCAGGAGCGCCACACACCCCTTTCCAGTGACCTCATAACCCCTCATGCTCTCCCAATCCGTCTACTGATTTCATAGGAGGAGTCACCAGACACATGAATGTCACCGCCAAGGTAAGTAAACCTCTCAACGATGTCAACACTCTCTCTGTAGACAGGCACACTGCTGATGGCCGTGCCCAAGAGGCTGGTTACCTGAAGAGAAAAATCAGTGAATAAACAAAATGCTCCACACTGCTTACTCCACTCAGGATCTTTATCAGAAATAAAGGGTGGGGAGTTAACAACAGATGCTTCTAAGTGTGCCCCCACACCATTAATCAACCACTCATCAAATCCTGAAGGTGAGACCTTGTGATTAGATAACACCATGTCTTGTCTGGGTGTAGCTGTCCCAGTTTAACATGTCTGCAGTAGAGTTGGTGTTGTTGATTATTCCTTTGGGATAATTAAAGTCTACCAGCCTAACCTAACCTATATTTTGCTCATAAACCTGCTGGTCATGAACCTGCAGACCACACTCCACATGGACAGTGCCTTATGTGACACATAAGCTGACTGCTACCTGATGGGGCGCTCCTAGGCCTGGTAACCTCCACACCTGAGTACTGCACTTCAGCATGGATTAACAGTTCACATGTCCGGAAGGTTGATACTCAATTATTTATTTATTTTTAATTTTATTTATTTTATTGTAATCATTCCATACAGATAGATCAATTTTTACAAAAAAATAGGATTGAAAACAAATAATAATAATAATAATTCATTACATTTATATAGAGCTTTTCTCACTACTCAAAGCGCTCTCCACACAGGGAGGACCCGGGAAGCGAACCCACAATCTTGCACAGTCTCCTTACTGCAAAGCAGCAGCACTACCACTGCGCACCTGTGAGGATCAACCCCCACCCCTGAGAAAGAGAGCATGGCCAATGGACTAAAACTTAAAAATAATAAAAATAAATAAATTGATGAGTTTATTAGGCGGATACAGGTAAATGGAGAAGAAAAAGAAATGGGGAGAGAATCTACTTCCTCAGTGCTATAAGAGCTTACTCTAAAACATTATTGATGAGATCCTGCCAGGTTTTGAAAAAGTTCTGCACGGATCCTCTAAGTGAGAATTTGATTTTTTCCAATTTCAAATAATATAAAACATTGGTTGCCCACTGACTTAAAAGAGGAGAGTTAGGATTCTTCCAGTTTAGCAAAATAAGTCTGTGTGCCAATAGTGTAGTGAAGGCAATCACGGTTTGTTTGTCCTTCTCTACTTTAAGCCCCTCTAGTAGCCCACCAAACACAGGTGTTAGTGGGTTAGGAGGGATTGGGACACCAAGGCTGTCTGAAAGGCACCTAAAATTTCTTGTCCAGAATGATGTTAATTTGGTGCAGGCCCCAAACATGTGACCCAGTGAGGCTGGAGCTTGATTGCAGCGTTCACAGGTTGGATCTTGCCCTGGAAACATTTTGGACAATTTCAAGCGAGACAGATGTGCTCGATATATAATTTCGAGTTGAATAATTGTATGCTTTGCGCATATGGAGCTTGAATGAATTCTCTGCATTGCTACCTTCCACTCCTTTTCTGATATGTTGAGTCAGAGATCCTTTTCCCATTGTCCTCTTGGATCTTTGAAAGGGAGGGAGTGTAACATATTTTTATATATTGCAGAAATGCTGTCTGAGTCCTCGAGGCTGAGCAATATTTTTTCTTTGGTTGTTAAGAGGTTGAGCTCTGAATACAGAGCCTGTCTTTTCCTATGAAGAGCTTCAGTTGGACAGCTGGCATGTTCTTGATCTATTCTAGTAATTTCGCTGGTTAGCTCTGATACCTTCTTGGTTTCTAATTTATTTCTGTGGGAAAGATATGAAATAATCTGTCCTCTTAAGAAGGCCTTTAGAGTTTCCCAGAGTATTCCTGCAGAGACCTCTGAGGATGTATTTGTCTCTAGGAAGAAACTGATGTAAATTCTGTACAGTTCTCATCTGCTAATAGAAGTGGGTTAAGATGCCATCTGTGAGATGAGTATGTGGGGCATAATGATTTCAGCTCCAAGATCAGAGGGGCATGGTCAGAAATAACAGTAGCGTCGTACTCAATTAAATAGAACAATGAGGGTGATCACTGGCATGGTAAAATCCACTAGCCTACATTGAGTGTCTCAGAAGACAAAATGCATTGGGACGAGTATTTAACACAATAATGGATTACGAGTATCAACCACTACACACAGATAACAAGAATTCCAAAAACCAGCAGTCAGGAGTTTTCCCAAAACACCCACCAATATCCAGAAAGTTGATCGAAATGGCAACTAATTTCAATCTTAATCAAAGATGGCAGGATGAAAGGCCCCTCCAGAATGGCACCTAGTAAAACAGAACAAAAATCCAGGTGGCTTTGACCTGCCTCCAGGTCTCTGGTGTACTTTACATTGCATCACAAACAACAGGCGAAATGGGGTACCAGGGCATCAACTCATTGTGACTGAGTAACAATCCATCTACCACATAGCTTTTGAATTCCATATTAAGATGTTTTTGTGGAGACAAGGATGATTTTATTCATGTCACTCCAGAACTAATTGAATGGTTCAGAGCTGTGGATGTATGGCTTTAGCAGATCAAGTGATGGGCTAAAATAATACCTTAAACTTTATACATTGCATTATATACTTTTACACTCACTTTATTGTATGTACGCCCTTGATATTGTATAATGAAATTACATACAATAAATAAATTGTACAAATTCAGATTACAATGGGGCATTGTGGTACTGCTGTCTTAGTATTAAATAATTTAGATTTTAAATAATCCTAGGATAGACTCAGGCCCACCATAATTCTGTAGTGGAATAAGTAGCCATGTAAAATGAATGAGCAAATAATCAACTATTTCAAAAAGCGAGTCACTTCAGCAGCTAGTACTGAGACTATAGGTGTGTGTAAGCAACAGCCCTGTACTTGTGACTGCACCTTGGGACAGTGCGCACTATCATATTGCAATGCTATTTAAAATAAAAACACTGGACAAAAAATGTTTTTTTCTTCTGCTTCAAGCTGAACACAAATATAATTTCAGATTGACTGTATGACATAGGAATTTGAAGAAACATGAAATTAACATTTTTTCAATTTAACGTGTTTAGTCACTTAATGATGCGGACACTGCACAAGTCCAGATGATCTAAAAACGTTTTCTTTGCTGATTTTCATTGTTACTCTGCATTTGATTCTTCTTGTTCCAGTGTCTTAACAATAGTCACCCAACCAGCACTGATGGATTCCACTCACCTTGACAGCACTTTTCCTTCATTTCATTGTCCTGGCAAAACCACAAAAATAGGCAACTGCAATAAAACAGTACGTGATAGGAAAATTTAGTAGTGGCTTTTGTCATTGGCAGGCCAGAATCCATAAGGTACGTCCAAATGAGCTTAGGAAGCGTAATCTTTGTTGTCCAGTGAAACTGACTGTTTGATTCATTGACAACACAATGAACAACATATGACTCTTTTGTCCCCAGCGCACCCCATGTTAGTTCTTCTTTAATGGCATATGTTAAATAAAGGGTGGCACTGTGGTAGTCCTGCTGCTGCCTTGCAGTAAGGAGACCAGGGTTTGCGTCCCGAGTTCTCCCTGCGCAGAATTTGCTTGTTCTCCCTTTGTCTGCGTGGGTTTCCTCCCACAGTCCAAAGACATGGAAGTTAGGTGGATTGGTGATACTAAATTGGCCGTAGTGTGTGATTAGGGTGTGTGTGTCTGTGCGTTTGCCCTGCTATGGACTGGCACCCTGGGTTTGTTCCTGCCTTGTGCCCAATTGTAGCCAAGATAGGCTCCAGCGCCCCCTTCAGCCCAGTTCAGGACAAAGCAGTTTAGAAAATGGCTGACTGATGTTAAATAAAAGAACAGCACTGACAATGTCACAATAATTTGCATGCTCAGGGTCCAATAGGGTGGCTTCCTTTTTCTTGGCAGAGGGCCACATTACTATAAAAATAATTCTGGGATGAGAGAGAATGAACAGAATTCTGAAAATTTCAGAAATATTTTTCCACATTTTTTTTGTGCAAATGTAGAGTCTGTTGCGTTTCATACTTGTCTTAAATTTATGCAAGTGCTTTGTCTAAAGTAATTGCAATTCTTTTGTTTTATTGCAGATATTATGTGTCCGGACTGAATAAAGGCGGCGCTGACTTATTTGTGGAAAATCTTCCTGGTTTTCCAGACAACATTCGTCGTAGCAGTTCAGGAGGATACTGGATTGCAATGTCAGCTGTGCGTCCCAATCCTGGATTTTCCATGCCTGATTTCTTATCAGATAAACCCTGGATTAAAAAGGTCATTTTTAAGGTAAGGAGAATTCTGTTTAGTCCAGTCGTTTATTTTTTATTTTAAATGTTATATTACTTTGTCACCAGATGAGTGTCATGGAGGCCCTGTGGTTAGCAACACTCCCTCAAGGCTGCAGGAGACTCTTTGTATCATGTTGTGTTTACTGACTGTAGGGTTTGCTCCTTTCTGTGTGTCTTTCTTATCCTTTCTCTAGGGACTCCATTTTCCTTCCCACATTTCAAATGTATGTTTAGACTAACTGACCACAGTAATCTGTCCCGCTCTGCATATGTGTGGGAGTGCCACCTTGCTTTGTCAACGACTCGTGTCCCGTCCATACCCCGTTTTGGACTTGTGCCCTGTGCTGCTGGACAGGCCCGTTTCTCAAGTCTCTAAACTCGTATCAAGCACGTTCAACAAATGGATTCAGTGAATTATTGAGAAGCAAATGGTCAGGGACCAGTGCAGTGTTGGTTGTGTTCTTCATTTTAAGTAACCGTTAAATGGTTGATTAATTTTGAATGCCTATTGCTAATTATTATTATCAATTATTACCTAGTACAGGGGTTGGCAACCTTTCAGCCGTGTCGTGCCGAACCTATGTTAAAATGTTATTCCGCGTGTCGACATAATTCTACCAACTTTGTGAAATACAGTCATATGAAAAAGTGTGGGAACCCATCTTAATTCATTGCATTTTTGTTTCTCATTGGCTGAGCTTTCAAAGTAGCAACTTCCATTTAATATCTGACATGCCTTATGGAAACAGTAGTATTTCAGCAGTGACATTAAGTCTATTGGATTAACAGAAAATATGCAATATGCAACATAACAAAATTAGTCAGGTGCATAAATGTGGGCACCCCAACAGAGATATGACATCAATACTTAGTTGAGCCTCCTTTTGCAAATCTAACAGCCTCTAGACCATTGGTGGGCAACCTTTTTTCGCACTAAGGCCACTGACAACTGCTTTAACTCGAACAAGGCCGCACCATTATGAAGTCATTAACAACATATATAGGCATGCTTTTATTAATTATTTATTATTAAACTTTATACTTGCGAAAATCTACAGTTCACGTGCACTCTATCCGCAGTAAATATTGACTTGCTATTGGCATAACTTGCTTTCAGTTTGGCTGTATTTCGTTAGCTTTCATTGACCATTCTGTCAGGTATGAATGTGGAGACCAAACGAATCTTCGTTTACGTTGTTTGTTTCGTTGAACATTTTCGGCTAGTGTGAACAAGCCAAAAGGCCGCAATCACTTGTTTCACTGATACCTTCATGACGGCCACAAAAAAAGACCTCGAAGGCCGCACTTGCCCACCTCTGCTCTAGACGCTGTCCTCCTATAGCCTTTGATGAGTATCTGGATTCTGGGTGGAGGTATTGTTAACCATTCTTCCATACAGAATCTCTCCAGTTCAGTTCAATTTGATGGACACCCTGCTTCAAATCATCCCATAGATATTCAATGATATTCAAGTCAGGGGACTGTGACGGCCATTCCAGAACATTGTACTTCTCCCTCTGCATGAATGGTTTTGATTTGTGTTTTTGGGTCATTGTCTTGTTGGAATATCCAACCCCTGCGTAACTTCAACTTTGTGACTGATGCTTGAACATTATCCTGAAGAATTGGTTGATATTGGGCTGAATTCATCCGACCCTCGACTTTAACAAGGGCCCCAGTCCAATGAACTAGCCACACAGCCCCACAGCATGATGGAACCACCACCAAATGTGACAGTAGGTAGCTGGTGTTTTTCTTGGAATGCGGTGTTCTTCTTCCGCCATGCAAAGCGCTTTTTGTTATGACCAAATAACTCCATTTTTGTCTCATCAGTCCAAAGCACTTTGTTTCAAAATGAATCTGGCTTGTCTAAATGAGCATTGGCATACAACAAGCGACTCTGTTTGTGGCGTGAGTGCAGAAAGGGCTTCTTTCTCATCACCCTGCCATACAGATGTTCTGAATTGTAGAACGATGTCCAGATACACCATCTGCAGCCAGATGTTCTTGCAGGTCTTTGGAGGTGATCTGTGGGTTGTCTGTCACCATTCTCACAATCCTGCTCATATGCTGCTCCTGTATTTTTCTTGGCCTGCCAGACCTGCTGGGTTTAACAGCAACTGTGCCTGTGGCCTTCCATTTCCTGATTCCATTCCTTACAGATGAAACTGACAGTTTAAACCTCTGAGATGGCTTTTTGTAGCCTTCCCCTAAACCAGGAGACTCAACAATCTTTGTTTTCAGATCTTTGGAGAGTTGCTTTGAGGATCCCATGCTGTCACTCTTCAAAGGAGAGTCAAAGGGAAGGAAGCACAACTTGTAATTGACCACCTTAAATACCTTTATATCTCATGAGTGGACACACCTGTCTATGAAGTTCAAGGCTTAACGAGCTCATCCCACCAAGTAACCAGCATTGAGCAGTGACAGGCATTCAAATCAGCACAATGACAAACTGACCCATATTTTTGCACAGCCAGTTTTTCACATTTGATTTAATTTCATACAACTAAATACTGCGTCACTAAAAATTTTTGTTCGGAAAACACCGCAGTACTGAGATGTTCCTAGGAAATGAAAGACATATCACTGTTATCTTTTTTGTTGAAAGTCGAGTTAATTATTATGCAGGCCAAGAGGGGTTCCCAAACTTTTTCATATGACTGTATAGTATCAAAATTGGTCCGGTTACAATGGGCTTCAAAAGAATATACATATGAAGCACATTAAAAACAGATCTTATATTACTGGTCATTCAACATTTTAAAATACATAGGATCATATGTGAAAAGAAAGTTTTGTCAAATTTTAATTTTCAGCACCTTTATTAAAAATTGTATTACAAATTATAAATTAGATTATAAATTATAAATAGTTTTGTCAATACAAAATACATAGTTTGAATAAGAAAAAAATATCCAGAATTCTAAAATGATTAACTATTCTTTATTATTAATCAGAGCTATTAATCAATTAATACGAAGCAATTATATAACTACATTTGGTGGCTTTATTTTTAGTTTCAATTATTTGATTAAAATAAGTAGTTTGTTTCTTAAAGCCAGAAACGGCCCTTTTTATAGCTTTGCTTTTCTCATCAGGGTTTTTAAACGAGGACTAATGTTTAGTTTGATGACGTCTTTGTACACTTGACGTACGACACACGACACTTTCACAGCACAACGCACACATAGCACGGTCCTTTTGTAGTACAAATCCATATTCATTTGAGTCTTAAAAAGAGCGAACATCAAGTTTTTGTCATTTATGAGACATTTTTTGGCAGTATACTACTTAATAATAACAAGAGGTTCGTTGTAATGTACCACGGTCTGCACTGAACACATGGTTTCCCTGTACTGTGAGTCCCATGCGCAAAACATGGGTGGGGGACGCAGAGTGCAAACGCATGCTCTGTAATTAAAATATAATAGCAAGTTTGTTTTAACGTACCACAACCTCCGCTCTACATATGGTTAGGCAGACCACTGTAAAGCAAAGAGCAGTAAATACATCAAATGTTAATAAACCAGTTCCACTCCTCTACATTTGTTCGTTTACCTGACAGTTTTATTCCTAAAGACTTACAGATGACCATACAGCCGTTACTCTGTTTCTGTTAGGGGACTATGACAGTTTAAGCTGCTCACTCAGGGCCAGAGAGGAAGTCAATGATGGATGAGCTTCCTGTGACATTGTGCTTTAGAGTCCGGCACCTGATTGAGAAAAGCAACCCACACTGCTGCAAAAATATCCACGTTATAATCCATGTTAGGCGTTAATCAATGAAGGCTCATTCTCTCTCATTTGCATTTTAAAGCAAACAATCCCCTCTCATCCTCACATCCATTCTGAGACGTCAGCAGTGGGAATCAATCACATGGCAGACCTGTGCTAACCAAATGTCACATGGAATGGAATGGAGTCCATTTATTATCCAAATGCATTTACACGCACTGTGGAATATGATTTAGTGGCTGCTTACATGGACACACTACAGCCCTACATAAACACAACCATAGCAGGATTATTGCAACCGTTAAATAGCAGCAGTTCCTATCACATGATAAACTTGTGTCTATTATTAATGAGGTACACTACTTGGGGAACAAAAATGTTTTTATACCATATAGTTTTAACCTTCAATGCCCTGTAATATCTCCTAGGGGTTAGGTCCTAGAAACTTTGAAATGCATGATGGGACGGATCAGCATTAATCTTGCTTGCATACTTCTTAGACCTGCAATGATACAGATCTTGGAGTCTGGGCAAATTACAGTCAGTTATCTTGTAAGATTGTCGTTGATCCCTCAACAGCCATTACTCCAATCCAGAGAATTACGGATGATGTAAGGATGGACTCAATAATGGCAGCTGAGCCGCACTAACATTTCTTTACCTGTGAAAATTGCAGTCTCTGTTGAGCCTTCTTAATGAGAGAGTTGATGTTATCTCCCTATTTGAGATTCTGAGAAATTATCATACAGAAGATCTTGAATCGGTCAACAGAGGTGACTATTGGACCACAGCTGCTTATGGGAGGCTTGATGAGCACTTCTCCTGAGGCATTGGATCATTTCGGTAGTGTTCTCAGTGGACTGAGACAAGTTTGTTTTGAGCGCACCAGAAAACCTAACCTGCCTTCTGTGAGCAAAGTCTGATTGTTGTCTCAATTTCAAGTGAGCATACATTTCATCAAATGTGCAGTAGAATGAGTTTAGTCAGTTGGAGGTCATCTACAGAGGTTTGCAGCACATACTGATATAGCGCATTGCTGCACCCACCACATGACAAACCAACTGGGGATCCCAGATTAGGACCTGAGTGCCGGCCATGCAACAGGTGACACCTTAGCACCACACAAGTTCAGATGGAATGGAACACTGGGACGTTTTTTTATGGTGGCTGGAGTGCCAATTCTGCTATCAACCCCCAGGTTTTTCCCTGCAGTTTGGCTGGCTGCTGCAGATTAACGTCATACCCAGTGTGAGATGGTAATTCCTGCTTGTGGTGTGTGAAGGCCTGCATACCTCTCCGTACTGCAGGTCGGTCATTACTCGAGAACATCTTTTTAAGTTGATCAGAGTGGATTTGATTTGCAATGCAGATTGCTTTCTCTAGTTTATAAATGGTTGCTTTAAAGAGATTTTTATCCCCACTCTTTAGAACATTAAAACATTGGAAGCATTTTGAAGACAACAGGCCATTCCACCCATCAATGATAGAATACTATTCACCTAATTTCTCCAAAGTAGTCGAGTTGAGTATTGAATATCCCTAAAGTCCTATTCTCTGCCACGTTACTTGGTAATTTGATTCCATGTTTCCGTGGTTCCTCATGTTTCTGCAAAATTTATCCGTAACAAGTTTCCGGCTATACTACTATGTTCTTGTTGAACTCGTGTTAAAGTAATGACCCCGGATCTACTGCACTAATTCCTTTTATAATTTTAAAACCTTCAATCCTATCACCTTCTAAACTCTTGTAAGTTTTCTCCTTTTCTCCGATGGAGCCGCCCAAGTTTAGCTGGGAACCGTGGCTTGTCATTCCTTTATTTAATACGTGTTGTAGAAATACAACTGTCTTCACAGAAAGCAATGTACGACCTCACAGTATCTATGAATTCACAATTGCTGCTTGCTCTTTTAAATACATCATACAGATTTTTCTGTTTGATTTTGCTACCTCGAGTTAAGATTTCTGCTTTTAGACACTTAACTTGCAGACTTATAAAGAGGAAATTCGCTCTTTTTGAGATGTGGGTTCATTTTAACAATTACTGGGGCATATTGTTATGTTCGCAGTGTACCAGGGTTTGTTCCTGCCTTCCACCCTGTGCTAGCTGGGATGGACTGCAGCCCCCCAAATGTGACCCTGATCTGGATTGGGTGGGTTAGAAAATGACATGACATATTTTTATGTTTTAGTGAGGGTTCCTCACCTGGCTTACATTTAAATTTCTCTTTTTTTTTTTTGTTGTCTTTTCCATTCAGTTTTCAGTATTATTCATTGGTTATGGTCATTTCTGTTAATATTGTTCGGTGCATTAATTATTTAGTAGACATATTTAATGTATTATTATATTTGTTATTCTGTGTATTAGTCTGCGTTGTGCTGTGTTCCTTGTACTTTGTGGGTGGATCCCCAAGACACAAGACCACCCTTACCTCACCGCTAAGGGACTGCCCCCCAGCCTTTAAAAGCAGGCCAGGAAAGTGAGTCATTCACTTGTGGTTCATTTAATGCGTTTTTGGAGGGGGGAAGCCACTCTAGGAAGCCCCAGTTTCCTAGGGTCAGCCTACCGTGGGTAAAGACCTGTTTTTTGGGCAGGCCAGTTAGGATTCTCATGTGATTTTTAAAGGCCACACCAGTCTTGCTATAGTGTAGTGAAAAAATTGAGTCACCTATGGTGACATCTTAACACCTTTTGTATCTACAACTTGAATTTGTGCTAATTGATTTGGGGAAGGAAAACAGGAGTACCTGGAGTTGGGATTCCAGTGTAAATCCATGCGGATGTGCTAAAGGCATAAATATCAGTATGGTAACTGATTGATATTGTTCTCCATTATTAAGGTTTAGTCAGGCTCTCCAACTTGCATGGAAAACTCAGAGGTTGGTGGCAGGACTGGCACCTGCTTCACTGAGGTCCCAATCTGGGTGATTTGGTTTGGTGGGTGCGGCAGCGTGCCATAATCAGCGCATGTTCCCAACCACCCCCTTAAATTCTAGCATAATGTTTCGATCCAGATGTCATATGCATGTCTTTTGTACGCTTTTCATTTTCACAAAGACTGCACATACTTTTACAAAAGGCTCTGCAACCATTGGTTCAGGATGGCAATAAAAATATTTAGTACTCCATCTATAATATAAAGGTCCTTATTCTGTTCCTTTATTAACAGCAAGCGTTCTGAGATTTTTCAGGTGAGTACGACCGATGTTATGAGGTATGATTGTTCTACCTCAAAGCACTTTGAGCTACATTGTTTCTATGATAATGTGCTCTATAAATAAATGTTGTTGCTATCTTTATATATATTCTTCATTTGGATCTTGATCTTTGTTTGTCCGCGAATTCCACGCATGTGTAGACCACCTTCCAGTTTAGTACGTTGTTGTTACTCACGGATGTCAACAATGTGCCGGAATAACGAAAGGGGTGGTGGACAGTGTTACGCTGGTTAGAGAATGAGGCCTGGTTAGAGAATGAGATTGCCGAAGATAAAAGGTACGTGCCTACGTAACATATGAATGAAAGAAAGACAGTGGGTAAAATGAATGACAACGTAACAGCACGTTCCGGAAATTATTATTGTTACGTTGTAGCCGGCGAGTGCTGCGCGTCTCACGGTTGTACCCTGGCTTGCTCACGTCAGTGAAGTGATCCCTATTTATGCTTTAAAGAGCCTGGATACCTATGTGTCCCCCTTTTATAACCATTGCTCCGTGTATATTGCCTTACTCTTTGGATTGCCACAAAGCAACCTGTGAGATTGGAGAAAGGTTGAGAAGAGATCGTGAGAGGAAACGACAGCGTCGTGAAAGCGAGATGGACTGTGAACGGAGAGAAGCAGAAATGCTGCTCCACCACCACATAATTACTATTCGGACAGTGATTCCGAGTAGGCCGTTCCTATTGAATCAATGTCCAAGGGTTTTGTTTTGTAATTTTGTTTCCCTTATAAAAAATCATAATGCTGTGCGATGAAGGGCCCAGTTCACGACTGGCAGCCGCGTTTAAACAGGGAGCCCTTCACAGACAACTTTAACACACGCAACGTAGTTGGGCGCACATGGCTAGTACTTATAAATTGTGCTGTATTAACTCAGAAAGAAACAGTCAGGAGATGAGACGTGGTCGAGATTTTCAGGCTGAAGTTGTTGCTAAAAATCTAACCAGTCTGTTGGCATGTTCAAAACGTTAATCAAAAATTCAAGTCCTTAATATCATAAAAGAAATTTGTTACCAGCAAAAAAGTTTTTTTTTCTCTCACAAGAATCACACACCAACGCTGTTCTTCTCCAATCTTGGAGCTGACCTTTGTACCTTTGAACCCTAATGGCACCTACAGTGTGACCCTGGATGCCACTCATACCAACATCATACCAACCCTACAACAGAACTGCTCAAAAATCAGACATCCAAGGTCAAACAAAACGGTGTTTGAAAATAAGGCTAACATTCTTTATCTTCTTCAGGAAAACCTCTAGAAGAAAACAAAGGTCAGAATTTAATTGTTCAAGTAATATATTTTTTTTTATTATACTTTATTAATCCCAAAGTAAATTACTTGGTTTTTTTTCGCATACCCCTTGGGGTCAGAGTGCAGGGTCAGCCATTGTACAGCACCCCTGAAGCAATTGAAGGTTAAGGGTCTTGCTCAAGGGCCCAGCAGAGTAGCATCTCTTTTGGCAGTGACGGGGATTCAAACCGGCAACCTTTGGGATACCAGCGCAGATCCTTAGCCTCAACGCCACCACTCTGCCCTAATAGAATAATAGAACCCCAAACTAGACGTATAAGATGTGTATAACACTTCAAGAATTCTCATACAAATGTAATGAACCACACCAATCGTAACGCATGGTTGACCGGAGAGTCAGCATGTTGCATGTTAATTAGCACATGCAAGTGAGAATTGCACTGCACTCTGTACACAAAGTCCCTTTAAAACTATAAACCTTATCTGTACACAGTCATAAGGATAACATACAGACCACTAGATGGCAGCAATAAACAATAGGAACTTTTTAGGGCTGGATTTTTTTTTCTTTTTGTTTCTTTTCTCCCAAGTTTTAAATATTTTTCCAAAAACTTGCTTATTTTTAAAAACACGAAGCAATGGTTTAACACATCAAATCAACAAAAAAGTTTATTTTTGACAAATGTTACTGTCTTGCGTGTTGTATGAGCCTGCATACTATGTGATTTCATATCACATACATGTTACAAAGCAAAGTCCTGCAAAGTATGATAATACCACAAAGCCCTTTATCTTGTCTATTGTTGTGGGTTTCCACTTTGAACAATGAGAATGCGGTGCAAGCGCACCCCACAATTCAAAAGATTGCTCAGCATACCCGTGTGTTTCGTCCGACAGTAGCTGAAAGGCAGCCTCAGGAAAGAACAGCCTGAAGTAGTCCAGCGACTGGTAATCTGTCATGTCCAACAGCAAGCCATGCCGTCTTGTGAAGTCCAGTACCCAGGTTGGCTCCCATGGATCAATGTCTTGGTATTCCTCCCAGGCGCACCTTGCTGTAGGGGCACTGCCTGCATGAGTGTGCTTAGCTGGCAGTCAGTCAGCTGGGGTGGCATCGGCTAGAGTCTGATCAGCTGATGCCAGTTCCTCACTCTCCTGCTCGATCTCCTGATCACTCTCAACAAAATCAGAGTCCAACTCCGCGATAATGCGCAAAACATCGTCTGTTGAGTATTTTGTTTTCTGCACTTGCTTCACTCCCTCGAGAGATGCCATCTTTCCTTTGTTTACTTTTCATAACTCACACAGATGCAGGGTTTAGATGCCGAGTCAATGAGTCTAACATTCCTCCAAGCAAAGAAGGAATACCTTTAACTAGGGCTGCACGATAACAGAAAAAATGATTATCACGATTATTTTGCTCAAAATTTTTATCACGATTAATAATGACGATTATCCATCCATCCATCCATTTTCCAACCCGCTGAATCCGAACACAGGGTCACGGGGGTCTGCTGGAGCCAATCCCAGCCAACACAGGGCATGAGGCAGGGAACCAATCCTGGGCAGGGTGCCAACCCACCGCAGGACACACACAAACACACCCACACACCAAGCACACACTAGGGCCAATTTAGAATCGCCAATCCACCTAACCTGCATGTCTTTGGACTGTGGGAGGAAACCGGAGCGCCCGGAGGAAACCCACGCAGACACGGGGAGAACATGCAAACTCCACGCAGGGAGGACCCGGGAAGCGAACCCAGGTCCCCAGATCTCCCAACTGCGAGGCAGCAGCGCTACCCACTGCACCACCGTGCCGCCCCCATAATGACGATTATTCCTTTGGTAAATGAAGTCTGTGACCAAAGCAGTGTAGCCTCGGCCAGTTATTCACAGATGCTGCCCTAATCATATTAGCTGCGTTGTCCGTTGTGATGCACACAAGTCTTTCTTCCACCAAGCCCCAAGCGGACATCGCTTCTTTGAGGCCCACTGCAATAAACTCCGCTGTATGGTCTTGTGGGAAAAACGAAGTTTGCAAAAGCTTACTTTTCATCTCAAACTCGCTGTCAATAAAATGAACTGTCAAGCTCAAATACGGTTCCGCAGTTCTGCTTGACCATAAGTCGGTCGTGGCAGCAAAATATTCAAGGCTGAGCCTGAGAATTTCTCTTTCTATTTCTTTTCGGCATTTCGCATACAGCGAGGGCAGCGCAACATTGGAAAAATGGTTGCGTGAGGGAATGCTATATCTTTTATCAAGTGTTGCGATCATTTTTTTAAACCCCTCACTGCTCACGGTGGTTATTGGACACATATCCTTGGCTATATGGTACGTGATCACCTCTGTTATTTCCCGGTGTCTTTGCGAGCTAGGCAGATATGGTATTGCGTTGAACAATGTCCCTGATATTGTTGTCTGTGTTGTGGATGGCTGGTAATTTTTTGTTGTTGCTGTTTGTGCCTTCAGTCGTTGAAATTCTTGATAGTGTACTTTGTGGTGGCTTTTAAGGTGGTTGATGAGGTTTGTTGTGTTACCTTGGGACGTTTGGACGGAACAGGAGCAAAGTTTGCACAAGACTCGTACCTGATCAACATCACATTCCTCGAAATCAAAATAGTTCCAGACAACTGAGTATGACCCCTTTTTAGGAACTAACGATCGCACTTCTGCACCTTCCTCACGTTGCTCCGCCATCATATGTTTATTCTGACTGACTGTTATTGCTGCTATTGACTTCTACTGCTTCAGAAAGCGCTTGCAATCTAGACGCAGTAACGTCATAGTGACGCAGTCCAATCCGTAAACTCAGCCCATAAAAAACAGTTTGGTCTTTATACTGTAAAATCGCGACGATATTTATTAACTGATCGTGGGTCATAAATATCATTATCATGAGAAAAAAAAGATTAATCGTGCAGCCCTACCTTTAACGTAACGGTGAGTTTTGTCGCCGTTTAGAGCTGTTTATCGCCCTATACCCCTGGATGTTGACTTTTGTCGATAGGAGGGGTTGAGGGCGCCCGTCGACAATAAGTCGATATCCGCCCTAAAAGAGTTAAAGGCCCTTCCCAATACCAAGAATTTGATAGAATATATTGAAAAAAATGGTAATGGCTCTCAGTGTAACCTGCAAGAGATTTGAGAAATGTTTGGAGAAAAGTCTTAGTTAGGAAAACTTCAAACCTAAGAGCGTTACACCTGCCTTTGCCTTTACATAATAATTATCATTATGTTGTGAAGAAACGCCTTGATGGACATTTATCATTCATTATTTTTGCTACAGGCAGCACAATGCCACGTCAGTTATACTGTAGGCATATTGGGTACAGAGTACAGTGAAAGTCTCACTTGCATTGGCTAATCGACATACAAGACGTCGCCACTCTCCAGTGTTGTCATTAGTGAGTATGCCCACCTTACTTCAAAACTTTTGTCTTCCTAATCACGGAAGATATTTGCCGGTAACAAACAAACAATAAGTTTACAAGCTAAAGTTAACGCTGCTGTCTCAAACATCCTAGGACTGAGTGCTGTAAGTTCTCTCCTTTTCTGTGTGTGTTTGTTTTCCTGGGTATTGCGGTTTCTTAAAGTGTGGTCTTTCAAACACTTCTGGGCCACATGAGTGAGTCAAGCGGTCTGCCAGACAATAGTCATCGTACCAAGCCAAAGTGACTTTTTAAAATCAGACACGTTAGCGCATTGTATACTGTACTTAGTTAGGTATTTATGTATTGCCGGACCTCTGCACTCCTAAGTAAACTGCATGCTCTTGGGTCTAAAACTCCCTCCATTGAGCAGACTAACACACCTTTTTGCAGATGATGCCAACTTTGACTTAAGTTCCACCATATCCTGCTCTGCTCCTGTTTGCTTAATGCTGTAGTACTCTGTCTGTCTTGGCACTTACTCAGAGTTAGTCTCTTTCAGACTGTAATTTTTGTTACATTTTTAGGAAATCATTCTAGACAATTTGATTTTGTTTTATAGCTAAATGAGCCATTTTGAAATTAAATAAAACTAGGGGGCTTCACCCCTTGCTCTCTTCGCTCGTCAACCCCCTGGCCTGCACTACACACCAGGCACTTTGCGTCTCTGCTGCTCGCGTATGTGGATTTCACTTTCACCAAACAACAAACGGATATGCCTCTTTATTGTGAAGAAACACTATTTTCCCCTGATGGCAACACGAATTACACGATCTACAAGTCTCCGACTTAAAGTTTAAATCCAAAGAATATATTTGATCTTTTTTCGCTGTTCTATTATTTCACCGAGTAATAATTTCCATTTGTTTGCGCTAATGCGATCTTTACTATCATTTTTTTGAGACTTTCGAATTTTAGTACTTTTGATTATCTCCATTAACCTGCTCTGCATGTGTATCGTGCCAACGTTTTAGAACCTCTTTACGACATTCTACTTTGTCATCTACTCTTTGTCTTTTATTTCCGGCCCCGGGTGTGGTTACAGTAAATCTCTTGGTACAAAGTCTCTTCTCACGGGACTTGAAAGTATCTCTCTGAAAAAGTCACATCTCTTCACAGGCTAAAAAGTCTCGTCTCGCCCCTGGTTTTTATTATATAATAGATATTTTAAGCTCTTTTTACCTCACAAAAATAACATTTGAAAACAGTCATCCTTTTATTTGGTCCTTTTTATTGTCAACACCATCACAAAGTTCTTAGAATATGCAGAAGAATCGGTTCTGTCAGTACTGGGACTTAAACAGACAATGTCAGGTTTTACATTTATCAGACATTAGCCAAAGTATCCATAGTTGCAAGCAGATAATAAATGACAATGCGGGGTCCTTTGGAAATGTAACATGGCAAAACACAACCCAGCGAGACATTAGCTGAAAAGAAAATGCTGTACCTGTGGTGTTGAGTAAGACCCTGCTTTAGCTGGTACAGACATTTGTGCATGTGGTCCTTCCATCATCCCCAGTGTTCTTCTTCTGCCTGATGGGAATTGTAGTCCCTGCATTGGTGCTGGTTTTTGGGTTGCCACAAATTTATATCCCCTCTGCCCGAGACCAATAGCAAAACACGTGCACATTTCATGAAAATCAGTTCAACTGATTCTGTGCGATTGGCGAGCAAACAGGCAAACAAATAGCTTGCGATTTTATTTATATAGATTGGGAAACCAACTCTCTGCCAATATGAAATAAATATTCAGATGTAAAGTAATTGAATAATATCACAATATCATCTGAAATGGGTTTCTGTGTAGACTTCAAGGTGCTGCCATTAATTTTAATTCTTTCAATTTGCCTCTTTGAGGGCAGAACATTTTTCCTGAAAAGCACACAAAGCAACATAAATCAACATTAAACCTCTGTTGTTATGTGCTGCTGTTGGTGCATGTTTGGCATCTCTGATGGCAGCGGCTGCGCAGGAGCACCGTGATGGCCAGCAGGAATGCACGGTGGGCCGGCTTCCTGGCTGTCTTCGCACAGCAGATGGGCAGCGGTTCCAGTCGTAGTGTGCCACAATAGGGTTTGTACCTCTTGTCGTCATAAGTGGTGGTCCTCCCAGGCGAATGCTTCTATAAGCGTATCAGCTACACGAACGTGTTGACTTTTGTTTTTGATCTCCATCTCCAGATCACTTGCATCCGACAAGTCAAGAGTCCGATTCGGGCGATAATATGTAAAACATCCATGGAGTATTTTAATTTGCACATGTGCTTTAGTCTCTCGCCAGATGTCGATGCCACTTTAGAGGTTGTTTGCTCTTCGCTACTCATGCCTGTGTAGGGAATCGAGGTTAAATCAACAAAGCTACGTAGCTTTCCTTCTAGCAAAGAGAGTCGAACTAAAATGTAAGGGCGAGTTTTGTCACAGTTTACAGCCAATTACCAACCTCTACCCCTGAATTTCGACAAAAGTTGTCATCAGCCCTGAAAGAGTTAAACAGTACAAAACCATTGTCATTGTAAATATTTAATCTGTCCTTTGTTTGTGCCAAATAACCTTCTTTACACCGCGCTACACATTTCTACAATGAAGGCCACCCATAGCGTGTTGAAGGTAAGAGACAGAGGACAATTGTTAATATACAGTAAGAGATGAAGCACAGGCTGGTTAAGTGTGGAAACGGTGACTCAGAGGCAGGCCTTGAAGCTGCAGTCTGGTGACTTAAAGTCCTGTGCTTGCTTTGTGACAATATAAAGTGTAAAAATCAGCTTTGCCTGAAAGCAGTTGTAGCAGTCACAGATGGTCTAGGCAGTAAAAGCAAAGGCCTGGCCAGGACCGAGTGAATTTGGCAGGAGGCAGGTACATATAGAGGCACTTTCAGTCAGTGCCCAGATTGAGTCAGTGCTGTTCCATCTCTCAGGAAGCTTGCAGAGGGGCGAAGAGCCTGAAACAGCAACTTGTGAATCACCAGCTGTCACAGGGTAGGTTGCCAGAGACATTTTTCCGTTGTCAAGACTGTCTGTCTAACGCACTCCTTCACACACACAATCACACACACACATGCATGTGCACATCCTGTCTGAGCCAGTTTTAGAGATGCAACCATAAGGATATTTCCTAGGGTCTGATAAGAGCAAGACCACAAAGCCTTTCTTATATATTTTAACAAGATTTCTTACAATTTTCCAATTTCTGTTCTTTTGTTAACCGGTTTAACCCAGTTCAGAGATGTAGGGTGTTTTAACTAATCTAGTTAGACAACGACACAAGATACAAGCCCACTTTGTACTGAATACCAGATTGTCACCGTGTCATATTTCAACATTGACATTTTGATTTTCTGAAAGACTGTTTTTTAAAGCTGCTAGCTGATACAGCGGTTAGTCCTGCTGCCTAATGGATCCAAGGTGCATATCCTGTACCTGGTCACTGCTTTTGTGGAGTTCCTGTGTGTGTATTTGTCTTTTTTTGTATAACTCAGGTACACTATATTGCCAAAAGTATTGGGACGCCTGCCTTTACACACACATGAACTTTAATGATGTCCCATTCTTAATACATAGGCTTTAATATGGAGTTGGCCAACTCTTTGCAGCTCTGCGCAAAACATCGTCTGTTGAGTATTCTGTTTTCTGCACTTGCTTCGCTCCCTCGAGAGATGCCATCTTGCCTTTGTTTACGTTTCATAACTCACGCAGATGCAGGGTTTAGATGCTGAGTCAAGGCTTTCCACAAGGTGTATGAGTGTGTTTATGGGAATTTGTGACCAGGACAGCATTGGTGAGGTCAGGCAGTGACGTTGTATGAGAAGGCCTGGCTCGCTCGCAGTCTCTGCTCGAATTCATCCCAAAGGTGTTCTATCGGGTTGAGGTCTTAACTCTGTGCAACCACACCAAACTCACTCATCCATTTCTTTATAGACCTTGCTTTGTGCACTGGTGCAAGCGCAGTCATGTTGGCATCCCCAAACTGTTCCCACAAAGTTGGGAGCATGAAATTGTCCAAAATGGCTTCGTATGCTGAACCATCAAGAGTTCCTTTCACTGGAACTAAGGGACCAAGCCCAACCCCACACCATAATCCCCCCCTCCACCAAAATTTACACTTGGCACAATGCAGTCAGGCAAGTACTGCTCTCCTGGCAACCACCAAACCCAGACTCCTCCATCGGATTGCGTGATTCGTCACATCTACACTGCCCTTGAGTCCAGTGGCGGACCACTGCATCTGACGCTTCACATTGCTCTTGGTGATGTCAGGCTTGGCTGCAGCTGCTCAGCCATGGAGACCGTTTCCTTGAAGCTCTCTCTCTACACTGCACTGTTCTTGAGCTTTTGCAGGTCTGTAGCTATTTGACTCTGCAGAAAGTTGGCGACTTCTGCACACCTCAGCTATGTGCTGTCCCCGCTCTGTGATTTGACGTGGCCTACCACTTTGTGGCTGAGTTGCTGTTGTTGCCAATCACTTCCACTTTGTTATAATACCACTGACAGTTGACTGTGGAATATTTAGCTGCGAGGAAATTTCACAAATGGACTTATTGCACAGGTGGCATCCTATCACGGTACCAGGCTTGAATTCAGAGATCCTGAGAGCGACCCATTCTGTCACAAATGTTTGTAGAAGCCGTCTGCATGCCGAGGTGCTTGATGTTATACACCTGTGGCCATGGAATTGATTGGAACACCTGAATTCAATGATTTTGAGACGGGGTCCCAATACTTTGGGTAATAGAGTGTACTTTGATTTTCCCATCCACATATGCAATGGTATAAATGTGAAGTTAACTGGCCATTTCAAATTGGCCCAGTATAATTATAAGTTGCTGTGAGTGTGAGCCCCACAATGGACTGGTGCCACATCTGGCGATGATTCCTGCCTTGTACCTGTTATTAACGCACAGCAGGTCTTCATAACCCTGAATTAGTGGGTTTGTTCAAGGAACTTTATTTGTTATATTGTCTATTTGAAGACCTAGCATACTAATACAGTAGGTT